>NC_053460.1:5064763-5372013 GCF_015227805.2 Hirundo rustica
TGCATTTCAGCTTACTGAACAGCCATATCTTGACATGAGCAAGTGCAGGCACAAAGCAGCTTTTCAGTTTCCATTTGCCAGGCTACACGCTTCCCTCTTGACCTTCATCATCTATTCTGTGAGCAAAGGCACATTTTATTTAAAGTGCCCAGGCATAGAAATGAAATTGTCCTCAATTTCTAAAGACTAAATAACATTTAAGTTTCCTTCTTGGTTTTGTTGTCTCCCATTGCTAAACTGCTGCTGGTGCAATAGAATTTTTGGGGATTGTAAAAGTGCAAGGTGAGTTGCATGAAACTGTCTCCTTTGTAAATGAAAGATTAAAAGAGATTAACCGGTGAAACCTGAAACTGATTCTGTGACCAGTTTCGCTTTTGGCTGACAATCAGTGGGATCAAAGCCAAAGCTGGCCTGACATGAAACTTGGTCTTCCTCCTACAACAACAACACACCATGACACAATTTAAGTAAGTTGTGAATATTTAGCAGGGCCAAGGAATGGCTCCCACAGTGAAAGATCTACACTGTTTAATAGATATTATTGTCTGGTGTTTTTGTTCTATCAAAACTTTTCAGAGGAAGAGGTGGGGAGTGAATTACTAGTGATTGTTTTTGTGTATACGAAGAATTTTGGACAAAGAATGCCTGTAAAAGCAGTGGCTCAGTGCCACACATTTTTCCTCTCTATAATGAGACATACAAGATCCGGTTTTGAGGTAAACAGTTTAGTTAAACAGGGGGGATAGGTAACAATATGGAACTCCTTAAGTTAAATGAAGATTATGATACTTGTACTTCTGCAGTGAAGACTTATGTCAAGGCTCTGCTTTCCCGTGTTCCTGCTTTCCATTAACTTGAATGATAAACTACATCACATGGAGAGCTCCAAGGAATGGCCACAAACCAAATGTTTGTGTCTTCAGATGACACAGGTGTTCTTGAAATTCAGGGCATCTTCATGGACGGTGGTAGGTGGATGTGTTAGGAGATCACACCGTGCAGCTTTGTGCTCAGCTGTTACTATGCTCTTTGCTGCTGCCAGGGGAGATACTTGGAGAGAGCAGAGGATGTTTTACCCCTGGTGCTTATAATGACAGGAGTGGCAACCCTTCCCTGGGGTTCTGTGAGGAGAGGGGCCACAAGAGGACACCTCGGTGTCCTGCGAGGTTGCCCCATGGCCCTGTGAGGAGGCTTCAGGGTTGCCATGCTCGAGAGCAGCCCTGGGGCTCTGCCTTCTGCCCCCCATGACCCCGTCCCCTGCCCCATTGTTGGGGAGTAGGTGAACCCATCTCCACTGCCGTGTCCTGCCTGCTGCTGCCCTGTCCTTGCTGTGGAACAGCACAAGTGGCAACCTGGGACCCACAACTCATGGCCAGGAGCAGCCAGGACAGAACCTGAGGGGCTGAGGGGCTTAACAGAGCCCAGAGACAGGGAGCAGCCAGGTGGGACTGGGCTGGGCTGGGCTGGGCTGGGCTATTAATTAGTGCCCTTGAGGGGGCCAAGGCTCTTGGTGTGGTTTTGGCTGTGGGGAGTCTGTGGTTGAGCTCTGCTGAGGGACTCTGAGGTGAGGTAGGACCAATCCAAGCTGCCTTAGTTGTCCTAGTAGAGGGGTTTTCCAGTTAGTTTATGTAAAGCTGAGGCTGGTACTGACTAAATCCCAAAGATACCAGTTGAGACACTGTTTTTAGAAATAAGCCTCTGTCTTTTCCCTGCATGTGAGTGTTTCCTGGTCTGCTGCCTGCTTGCCCCAAGGCATTACACATTGTGTGGGTGTGCAGAGCCCAGCTTTCAGCAGCAGCAGCTTTCCAGTCTTGATGTACTGTGATCATTGTCTACAGATGAGAAAATCATCTTCAGAAGAAATCTAGACTTTTTCTGTTGGTGTAGATCACTTTTACAATGCTGTGGTCTAAATAATTTACCCACGTGTTTCTGTTCTCTTTTACCAAAGCTGTAAGGGAACAAATTATGTGTGCAAGACATGTGAAGAACTCTTTCTCTATTCTCAGTAAATAGCACTGATGTGTTCAGAAGACCATTATTTGTCTTTTTAAGAGAGGGTGATTAGTTTTATTGAAGTTGTACATGAAGTTGCTTGGGTTTTCATCCATGAGGTGACTTTTAATTGCTCTGCTCTTTAGTTGGCAAGTTTGGAAGTTTGGGAAGCCACCAGCACCATCTCTCTCTCTCTCTTTTTTTTTTTCTTTTTTTTTTTTTTTAGGTAGTTATCTTAAGAATAAGTTAACAAGCTAGTTGGGTATCTGCATCTCTTTAAGGTCACAATTGTATTTGAAACCACAACTGTGTATCAGCACATAATTTAATGCAGTTGCTGGCCCTGTGTTGGAGAGAAAATAACTTCAGTGTGTGGGATTGCCTTATCTATTGAAACAATATTATTTCAGGCATTTATTAAGTTTCAGACTGGCAGGGGCCAGCATAAATCATGTGTTGAAGTTGCTGTGTTCAGATAACTGGGCAGCTGAATTGAAAAATCTGGTTTATGAGGAAAGGGAGAAATTATCAGGAAAAACAGTATCTTTATTTCAAAAGCTACTATTTTAGGAGTTAATCCAGCATCCCATGCCATGCTATGGAAGGCAATCAAGAGTGTTATGCCTACAGCTGGCCCTGGCATTTGTGAGTTGTTTCACTTGTGACCAGCTTAGCCAGTGCATTGCTTTACCTGTGCAGCTCAGTTACAGTGAGAAGTCTGGTGGTCTGAATTTTTGGAAATGAGGTAACTTTACTTACAGATAGTTTTTCATTTTTTTTGAACAATTGGAAGCACTGGGGTGTGATTATTGAATCTGCCTGGAACATCTGCTGGGCAATTTTGTTTTAATAAAGCCTGTAGATGCTCTTAAATGAAAACTTATAGAATATAAAATATAAATCTGGTCCTACCGTTGGTGTTAGTGACTTGCTATTAAATTCAGCATGTACTGTAAGGGATGGTGGTGATCCTATCCTCAGTAATTGGACTGGCAATTCTAGGGATTTAGAAAAATGAAAAGGACAAGTTTTTCTACTCACACTGCTCCACTGTTGCTATTTCTTAATTTTCAAGGCTTCTGTCAAGACCACTGCTTTCCCTCATAGATGCAAGCTACCTACATGTCTTTTTAAAACCAATAAAAATATCAGCTCAGCTTTGCAGAAAATACTGAACTGGAGCCAAAATGACGGCTAGCATGGTGCAGGATTATTCTTGGAAGCATTATTTATGCTCAGCATGAAAGACTGAGACACACAGAGTTTTACAGACGTGCAGATAGGCTTTGTATCAGAGCAAGACACTTAAGAAATTAAAATACTTTCTTCAAAATGAACTGAGGATTCAGATTCCAAACAGCATAATTACTCATTCAAAATAGAGTAGTGAAGCCAGTATTAGGAACAAGGCTTGAGAAAGATAAATCCCTCTTAGGCTAGGACTGGAAACTTGCAAATGCTTATCTGTGTGATTAAGTTTAAATATTTGCTGGAAAAGTAAAAAGTGAGATGATTAAACTTCAGGTGTCTGCATCTGACTGTTGTTTAATTTCTGTATTTGTAGTTAAGACTGAGGAAAAACCAATCAACTGAAAGATGGAAAATACTCAAAACTATTCACTTTCTTTCTATTTTTTTCTCCCTCAAGCTATGATAGAAGATGGGATTCTCTACATGGAAACTAGGAAGAGGATTTTGCTGGTAAGTACATGAAACTTGCTTTTGTTCCTTGCTGCTTGAACCTGTGTAACAAGGAAGAGGCAGGAAGGGAATGAAGCACACTGAGGGATACACTGAAGGACCTGAGCTACACTGAAGTGCTATGAACAATCCTTATTTGCTGCCAGCCATTATGAAATGGCACAGATCAGTTCAATTCAGGAAGAACTTTCCTTTTTATAAGGAATATTCTTGATTACAACTAACTGTAAATGTCTGCCAGCTATTACACGAGCTCCTATGCCAATGCTGCAGGGTATCTCCAGAAGTTTTCAGTTTTGTTGGCCTGTAAAATGGAATTAACTCATCCATGAGCAACTGTGATGCTATTGATGACCAGACAGCTGGTCTTTCAGTTTTTCCCTCTATGCTTTTATTTCTCTCCTGACAGTCTCCAAGGAAATTGGGAAGAAGCAGATAATGTGGCATAGTAGCTGAAAGCTTAGAATCCATTTTTAGCTCACAGTCCTTATAAATATCTAATATAAATGATTATTTGGTATTACATGATTATTTTGACACAATACTGACAGATACAAATTGTATTCAGGTGTACAAAAGTTTGAATTTTTAATGCAGAGCTGTCACTGTAAATAAAGCTGCTGGTCAGTCAGTCCAGCAATGAACGGAAAATATAGTTCGGATTTTTTGCCCACTGTGGAGTAGTAACACTGTGAATATTCTCAATTTCCGGTCTTTCAGCATCTGAGAAACTAATTCAGAGTTTTATAGAAGCAACAGGGATTGAACTTTGCTATCCCAGAAGGCTACAGGAGCCAAAGTGTTCTTTTGTTTCTGTAACAAAATTAAGTTACTGGGGTAGAGTGTGCCAAGCTGAAAATATTCCAAGTGAAGTTTGGGGTGTCCAGGGGCTCCAGGGCTGTGCCTGTCCATTTCCTCCTCTTTTGATAGTTCTGCAGTGAGCAATCAGCTGTCAGCACAACCTTGTATGAAACATAATTAAAACCATTATCTCTCTTATTTTGTTAAAAACATCTTTCCTTTCCCTGTTTGAAATTTGGCTTTGGTTTTATTAAGATAAAAAGGTGAGAATGAAGGAAAACAGAATAAAGTTATTCTTGCAAGGTTACCCACAAAACTCTAGGGAAGGACTTGCCTTTCTTCACCTGAAAAACATTTTGTATCAAGCATGTGACATGGAGTGGAGGAGATGGGGAAACACCTCTGATTGTTGATAAGGTTTTGTTATTCTCTTCTGTTGCCTCCATGCATCCAAATATCATAATTTTTCTTTTGGTGCAATTTTTTCCCCACGAGTTTTGAGAGCAGTTTCCCTTTTTTTTTTTTTTTTTTTTGCCCATAGTGTGAGGAATTTCCAGCTTGAATCCTCTAGATGGTGCCACAGCCCCAGCACACGGAGGTGACTCAACGTTAGTTTTGTGTCTTGCTTGTTAAAATCCCACTTCAGTCAGGTACTCAATGATTTTAGCAGTGATACAGTTTGTAGGTTTATACAGGGAGGAATCAACATAGTTGACTTACTTATACTCATCTAGGTAGAAATCGTTTTAGGTTATTTTGGTTTTTTTGTTTGCCTTTTTTTTTTTTTTTTTTTTTTTTAATAAATACAGAAAGATTACAAGGGCTCTTGTGCGGTCAAGTTGCCCCCTTCTTTCTTGAAGCCACACCTTGAGCGCTGCCAAGGGCAGCTGTGTCCTGTGGTGCTGCGTAAGTGACCCCAATGAGCCTCTTAAAGCTCCCAGCAGATGTTTCTGCTTTTTTTGTGGTAATGGGAACTTCACAAACCATTTTCTCTTCCTTCTAAGAGCAGATGTAAGCACGTGGAAATCGCTTTCTGGTATCAAGAGCAAATTGATAATAATGTTGGTTCAGTTGTAAGGCAGAAGCTGTAGAGGCACTCACTCTATTTGCTAATTGCAGAAAACTTACACAGAGCCTCATCAAAACTAATTTTTTTGTGTTCTGCTGGCTTTTCCTGAAAAATCTGAATTGTGAGCACATTATTACCTGGGCTTTTAAACCATCCACTCAGAGGCTTTTTACACTTTTAACTGGTGTGTGAATCTGCTCCAACCCTTTTGCCTTATCACCTCTAAAGCAGCCACTCCCCTGCTGCTTTGGCTGTTTCAGTGGGTGAAGTTTAGTGAGAACAGGCATGACAGCTCAGCAGTCGTATTCCTGAGCTTTTGGTGGCCTAATCTGAAGCTTTGTGTGATCTGCTGTGAATGCACAGCACAGAGAGTTGTGCATCCAGGGGAGGATGCTGGGCCATATGTGCTGAAGTTCCACAGTCCTGCTTTGACAGGAAACGCCCACTGAAGCAGGAAGAGTTTAAAGAGTTTAAAGAGTGACTCTGCTGATGCCTGAATCATATTGAGATTAGGACTTGTTGCTGACAGCAAGTGCTGTGTTTGTAATTAACTTGTATGGAAACAGTGGGCACCAGAAGTGTGGAAACAGAGGCATAATCTGGAAAAGGCACCAACTCTCCAGCCTCAGTTACAACTGAGCCTTGTGTTTAGCTCATGGGTATAGACTGTGTCCTTTGTAAGGACAAGAAAGGGCTTTACCATCTTTGTAAGACATCTATCTGTAAAAGATGTTATCAGGCAATAATAAAGGAGTAACCTGAGCCACAGGACTGCATTTTAAAATTTCATTTCACTTGGATAATTGCAACCTTTCTGATGTGCATTGACACCATGCATTTTAGGTTCTGTGCAAATCTGGGAAAAAATCAGTCAGAATCTTCCAAAGTAAATATTAAGAAGTCCTTCATTCTTCTATTTTATGAGATGAAATACTGGTGTCCTCTTCATTTGACACTATTAAAATATCTATAATATTCTTCATAGAGGGTTTACTTACTGGCCAGATTTGATTCTGAGTAGCAGCAGTCTGCACAAAGGTCAGCTATAGTTTCTTTTAGATGTTGCAGTAGTGATTCTGAAGTGACGAGTGACAGAAGCTGAAGTTCAGTTTTTTACTTCCTGACTCATATCTATTTGATGATATTTGCCCTTTTTAAAGTACCACTGTCTTTCTCTCCAAAAGGAGTGGCCACAGCCCAGCTAGAAATTAACCTGGCTACTGCTGCAAAAGGAAAAAAAAAAAAATATATATATATAAATAAATCAGCAACAAAAGGAGAAACTCCTTCCTTTATTGGCTGAGTAGGTAGGCACAGTGATAAAGGATAAGGCTGAAGTACTTAATGCCGCCTTTGCCTCAGTTGTTGCTGGTAACACCAGTTGTTCTCCAGCCTCAGGGAGCAGAATGGAGGCCCCATAATTCAAAGGGAAATGGTCAGTGACCTCCTGCAGCACCTAGGTACACACAGGACTGGATGGGATTCTCCCCGGAGAGGAAGCTGATAGAAGAACTCGCTGAGTCAATCATCTATTGGCAATCCTAGGGAGATCCCAAGAGACTGGAGGTTGGCAAATGTGTTACCCACACAAAAGAATGAGCAGGAAGAAGGATCCAGGAAACTACAGGCCTGTTGAGCTGCCCACAGTGCTGGGGAAGCTCATGGAGCAGTGCCATCCCAAGTGCCATCACACAGCAGCTACAGGACAACCAGGGGATCAGGCCCGGCCAGCACATGTTTGGGACATGTCCTGCTTGTCAGCTGATCCCCTTGTGTGTCTGGGTGACCTGTCTAGGGGGTGAGGGAAAGGCTGTGGATGTGTCTGTCTGGACTTAGGAAAGCCTTTGACATCATTCCCCTCAGCATTCTCATGAGAAACTCGATGTCCATGGCTTGGACAGGTGCACTCCTTGCAGGGTGAACAACTGGCTGCATGGTCAGGCTCCCAGAGTGGTGGTGAATTGGGGCCAGTTTGGTTCAATGTCTGCACGAGTCGTGTGGACAGAAGAATCAAGTGCACCCTCAGCCAGTTGACAGAAGGACACCAGGCTGGGTGGGAGTGCTGATGGGCAGGAAGGCTCTGCAGGGGGATCAGGGCAGGCCGGATGGATGGACAGGAGGTTCAGCAGAATGAAGGGATGGGTCCTGCACTTAGGTGACAACAACCCCCTGCAGTGCTACAGGCTGGGACAGAGTGGCTGCAAAGTGGGCCAGTGGAAAACATTCTGAAATAAGTGCATGACCATAGGATCTGTAAAGTTTGCTGATGTTCTTTTTATATTGCTGAGTCATTTCGGCTCGTAAGAACCAAAGACAAAACCACAGGTTCCTATGATCTCTTCTGGGTATAAGTGTGCATAAGCTCTTTCAAAAGTTCAACAGAGATAACCAGAACTTAGACAGTTCCCTGCCAACAACCAGATGAAGTGAAAAATGCTTGGTTTAAAACCTTGTGTGTCTGCAGTGTAGTGGCTTGTGGGCCTGACATTTCTAAATCTGAAGAGTTTTTAGCCTGCTGGCACTGCTAACTCTTTCTAAGGGAAAAGTTCTCAAGAAAGCCTCTTGTCAAAACAATCTTGGCAAAACAACTCTCCTTTCCCAAAACAGTCTTTCTCCAGGTGGTGTTTTGCTGTTTCTCTATTTCACCAATGGGATTAGAGAGGTGTTGTTCCTAGTCACCAGTCATGTCAAGTCTGTATCAGAACACCTTATAAAAGGTGGTAAGAATTAGACAATAAAGCCTTTTCTATACTCTTTGCCTTCTGAAATACTTGGAGCCTTTCATCTTTCTTTCGTGTCCTACAGTGACAGTGGCTAACCTTGGCATGCTGTAGATGCTCATAGAAGGTGGGGTTGAAGCACTTGAGAACAGCCTTTCCCCCCCTCTCTTTGGTGTCCAAATTTGGGACACAGTAAGAGGCTATCCTCGCTGGCTGTAGTTGTCACCTTGGGAACAAGGATTGATGCAGCTGGACTCTTGGCAATTTGTGTCTTTATGTGTAGTCATTAAAAGTCTGCACTACAGGGGATGGGGAGCAAGAGAATTAGGATGAAACTTATTGTTGGCATTTTTTGGATGAAAACTGTATTTCTCATTACTTTAGTGCTATCATCCTTGATAAAAGAAATTAAACTACTGTCCAAAAATGTAAACTGTAGCTTGATGATGCAATGTTCTCTTTTATTATTTCTTCACCTTAGTTTGGTCAGAAGCATGAGTTCCAAAATATCATAAAGAGTCAAAAGTCTGAAAACACCACAGCAAACACCACACACAACCCACATATAATTAGATATCATGAGATGTCTTCATCACTACCAATACCACCTCTAGGGCAGGACTGCTTGGAGCAATTTTGCTATTTGGATTTTTTTGAATATAAAGTTTGCAAAGTTAATTGTGAGAATTCCTGGGACCAGTGATGAGGAAAATAGTTAAAAGAGAGTACGAGGCAGTATCAATTTCAATTTGCATTTGCATTTATTCTAAAAAAATCACGATTCCTGTTTTTTTAAAAAAGTGACTGCAGTTGTAGAATTTATTTTACATCAACAATCTCTTTGGGCAACATCTCTCTTTATACATGACACTCCCTACATTATGCCCCTTGAGTGTGGCAGGGAAATTCTGTCATCAATAACTCCCAGACCAGGTTACCTGAAAGTCAAGGGAACAGGAGCTCCTGGTGGAGACACTTGTTTTGAAATTCACATCCATTGCTTGTCTGCCAGAACTCAAGTTGCTGTAAACTTTCAGCGCAGTGTGAAAATTGTGAGGGTTTTGTGGTTGTTATAATAATTGGCATTAGTGCAACCAGAGGTTTGTTCTTTAGCTGTTCTTAATATTATACTGTTTTAAACTTTATCTGCATCTCAAGTTTGTCTATCTGGGTCCAAAACCAGAAATAAATGCAGTAGAAAACCAGGAAATGTTGAGAAGTGGTTTGTGGCCATTGTAAAACTCTTTGGAAGGAATCAGGATTTGCACTGGAGGGAATTGTTCTATAATCCAGAGTTACAGCCTCACCAGTTATGTTCTGCCAGTGTGTGTCCCTGTAAGTTAATGAACCTTGAAATACTTTAGTCACCTTGTTTAGCTCCCTGCCAGTGACCAGCAAAATGCTGTCTTCCTACAACTGGAAAGCTCAGAAATCTCCCAGCAGAGTGGTGGTCCTAGGGGGACTGCAGTGGTGTCAAAGCAGCTTCCTGTGACCAATTTCTACAGTGCTCTTGGAAAAGGCAAGCTCTCCAGCAAATGTAAATATGTGACTTTGACATCATTAGAGTGGAACCAGAAGCCAGAGTGAAATACTGTACATGATCTTTCATGTGGTGGAAATGTCTCTGTGAGATTCAACGTACATATTAAAAAATAGCCATTGGCACATGGTTTCCAGGTAATGAACACATAAACATGGGTGCACGCTCTCTAAACACAATGTGCATTACACATCAATCATGTTTGGTGGGATTCTGTGTTCTCATTCAAGTGGGTGTTTCAGTGCATCATCAGTAGCAGTGATCCATGGGGTGAGGGTAGGAGCTGCTGCCAAGTACCAAATGTTGAAGGCACATTTCATCTAATCCTTTCTCCCCTCCTTTTCCTATGGCATTAATGCTAATTTCTCCATTTCTTGAATTTAAGTTTTTACAAGGGCTTACTGAGTAGGGGGAATTATTTTGTTTCTTTTGGGCAGATCTCATCTCCTTTATAAACTGGCCTTTCCAAAGGTGCTGGTTATGGAGTGCCTGAGTAGATCACAGGCAGAGTTTATATATCCTGATACCCCTTGAGCTCAGGGGAAGAAGTAAAATAGGAAATTGAAGCATTAGAAGGTGATGTCCTTCCCTTTATTGTAACACCCTAATATCTTTCTTGGATTTAAGGCAACATCCAACTCTTTTTATTTGAGGCGGGTTTCTCATCTTCCCAGTGGTTGTTTTACACTTACGTTGCACTTAGGTTTTGTGTGGTTTTTTTCAAATCTCTCTTTTTGCTGCTGTTTACTTTGAACCATTAACTATTTAAGTATTTTTAGAGAAGTTTTCTCATCTCATCTCCTGAAAGTGCACATGAATGAAAATTCAAAACTGTTGCCACCTCCCTTACGTACAGCAGCTATTATAAGAAAGCAAGTTCACTAGCGTTTCAGTGTTAAACTGTTATCACAATTTCTAAGTGATAGTGCAGAGTGCTGGTATTTACAGGTTTTCAGGCTGTGATTCTCTTGATCAAAGAAGTGATCTCTGCTGTGTTAGAGTGTGGTGTTTGACAGCATTTGTCATAGTGTCTTCTTCCTCCTCTCTGAGTGAACCCCTTCAGCTTGTGTAGCCCAAGGGTTTATACTGAATAAACTCTGCTTGGAGATTCTCATGTCGGTTTAATAAACAGCTTTGGTTCTAGACTGAAAATCCTTTTAAAAATAATGCCAGTGATGCATTGCCAAACAAATACTGGAAGGAAACCTGAGAGAATATTTTTTTCACGTCTGAATTCCAGTAAAATCTTACTGTTGATGCCAGACTGTACTCACTGGATGTAAGAGGAGTTTTGGTGCAGGTGGGATGCAATTCAGGCAAGTAGAATGTAGCTGTTAGTCAATACTAGTTTAGTTTTTTTAAAATTTTAAAAAATCAAATATAATTTTGGTCTTTAGTTTTGTCAGAAAGTCGGCCGTTCACTCTGTGCTGGCGAGCTGCTTTTCTAATGTTTATTCTGATCTGCTCCTATGTCTTAATCTGGGGAGCTTTATTTTCTTTTCAGTTGTCAGTCCTACAATGCTTTGTCTGTGCTGACTTCACTGGTTGTAATTCTGAGTGAGAGAGTGATGGGAATTGGCTTCAAGGGCTGCCAGGTGTATACTCAAATACCATCTCAGGTAGTGATCCTAGGCTGTGCTTACCTGGCTGCCCATAGTGCCAGCTGAAACCTGTGCAGCTTGGGTTGTTTAAAATGCTTGGTGCTGCACATGGAGTGAGTCATCCTGTGAGGTTTTTTCTCACTCTGCTTCTGCTGATGCAGAATCACTGTCCATGACAGCATTCTCCTGTGCAGTGTGACAGATGGAGGCATTGATGCAGTGATGTTTAAATATCACATACTGGTGAAGCCATATTGACACCACGTGGAGCCATGAAAAGGTGAGTCTGAATTCCATGTCTGAGAATTATAAGGAAGCAGATGTTGTAGCTGGGCCCCCAAGTCAGTTCCCTGTCATGATCCCTCCATGTGCACACTCTGCCCTACAGCTCAAACAGCTGTAGTGTAATTTTAAAGTGAGTTTCTTTGCCCCTTTCACCCTGAATTACTGAAATTTTCTGTGACACAACTACCACCACACCTTTCATGTCTTCTGTGCACTTGACTCTTTCACTGGCAACATGATGAAGGTGGAACAGATACATGGTTCTGAGAAAAACCATGTCCTGAATGTTTTTTGCTGGAAATCTTAGAATTCCTGGGAGAGAACTGAGTCATGCTGTGGTTCTTGCATTTAGGAAAGTGCTTTAATGTGGCACTAGAAAAGGAGCCCTTTGGGGTGCTTGCTAATTCATGAATGACACACTTGATTAATCTCCATGATTGGTCACAAGCACCTTTTACTTTGGATTTAATCAGCCAGTTGTGCCGCAGAGACACAGCTCTATTCCTGGTTTAGTTCTGTGCTAAAACGCGCACTGTAGCGAGGCACAAATATCTTGGCAATTTTAACCATGTGCCAGGTTTTCTAGCAATTGTGCATAAGAATTATAATTCTAAACTATTCAGAAATATCAGTTAGTTGAGCACTCTGGTAAAGAAAATAACTTTGAAGGAAGACTGGACTTTCTTGTGGAGCCTTTGAAATCTCAGCTGGGCCTAAATGGTCCTTTACAAAAAACCAACCAAGGATATGGATTGAAGCCTGTCTGATAGAGATTGTCCACTTCTCCAAACTTTGGAACTTCAGAATCTCTTAGGAAAAACTATAATGATTGACTCAGCTGATTAGTAAGTACATCTGCTATCACTGGTTAGGGTGTTTTCATGCTCAAATTTCAGAGAAAGGCATTTCTTTGGAGCTACCCAATGTACACATCTCCCTTGAAACACATTTTGTGCTTTCTTCGGCGAAGGAGGTAGTGAGCGAAGTCATTTGGGGCCGTCAAGTTTTATAGAACCTGTGAGGATGAAATCACAGGCTCCTTTCTTTGTACTGTCTCAGTTCTCTTCGCACTCCAATCAATAGCAAAACTATATTTTTAATGGGAACACATCTGCTTTTTGAGAGCTGGTGCAAGTGTCCCTTCCAGGAAAATAGCAAATTGTGTGAATATTTATAGTACCTGAAGAGAACTGGGTATTATGTGGTGAAGGTGAAGCAAAGGTGGGCACTATTTGCTAATGCATGCAGAAATACATTGATCAGTACCTAATCCTGAAATCTTCAGTTTGAAGGCTAGATGGAGTATCAGCACTTCCATGGTGGATCAGAATTGTGATTATTCTAGACCAGTGTATGGTGTGTGGAAATACTCAGTACATTGTGTTTTTACAGACAGGTGAGGGCTGTTTGCCATATGAACTTTAAAAATAAAGTATCATTTTTCTGGGCTAAGAGTTCACCTTGTGTTGGGAATCTTTAGTTCCTTATCCTCCTGAAGAACCAGAAGGTCTTGGCCCCTTAACGATGTGTTCTGTGATCTTGGGCAAATCACTTCCTTGTGCCTCCCCTCCCACTCTGTCCTGTCTCTTTTGAGAGCTCAGGTCTTCCATGTGCTTGCTCAGTGTCTGCTGCAGCAGGGCCCTGATCTCCCCTGGGACCTCTAAGCACCAGTGCTGTGTAAAAGTAAAAATAATCCTTCTCACAAATAGAGACGCGGGCTGGGAGTTTCAAAAGGGCAGAAGAATGAGTCAGTTTTCATGGACTCCTTTAAAAGTCGAAGCTTTATGCTCAGAGGCTTAAGGCAATTTTCTGAGACCAGTCCTGTTGCTGTTGGCTTCAGTGATGCAGGACAGCAGAACAGACTCCAGAAATCTTCCACTGTATCTGTCTACCCTTTTACATGTCACAAGAGAGATTTTTTTAGTGCAAGAGATTGAACCTCAGATAAGATTACATGCTGTAATTATCAGTGGGATTTATTTGTTCAGTTCTTTCACCACTGAGTGGAAAAATGCACGTACATCCTTTAAGAAAAGGGAAGTGTGTGCATTTTTCCTCTCTAAGCTGAATGAGTTGACATGTAAGAATGGATGGGAGAAAAAAAAAGTTATTTATCAAAGGAAATATTCCTATTTTCTCTGTACCTAATATGAGTATAGAATAGTGTTATAGAATGGCTGTAAAGTTTGGAGGTTTTTTTATCTGTAAATGAAGACTAAATTAAACTGCTAGTTTTGATTAAATTTGAATTGACTGGGGTATTACACCCCCTTAAAAGCCACTGGAGAGACTCAAGTTGTATTTTAAGTCTAGTATTGTAATTAATGGTATCTACATTTATTATTGTGGTAACTGCACTTTAATGGCCATGTTCAGTACTAAACAAAGCTACAAAATCTAAACAGCTTTTAAGAGCATGTTGATTTCAGCTACATTTTATTCCACTGGTCATCCACGTAGGTGAACTTGGATACGAAAATTAAACTTTAAAAGCTAATAGGGGGAAAGGGTAAAAGCTATGGCACAAAAATCAAATACTTTCCCTTGAAGTTAAATACAAATTTTCAGGTGGAAACTTCTGATCTTCTCTGCCACTCCTGTGTCTTTAGTTCTGCTGTACTTTCCCTGCTAACCAGTGTACCTTGCAGACTTTCATGGGTGTTTTCATGTGGCATCCCAGAAAGAGAGAAAAGCATAATTACGGTTAGAATTTTGAGTTCTTGGGTGCAGCATCACTGTTGCATCTGTTGCACTTTATGTGTGACTTCTTTCAGGCCTGTGGAAACTGAAAACAGGGGATGGTGGTGGGTTTGTTCTGTATTCTTTAATTTGGGCTAAGATCAGTGCAAAATAAGGTGAAACATAACTATAATGCCACCACAGACATCTTTACTGTGAGGTTTTTGTTTCTAAAGGGAGTTTTATTAGAATTTCCCCTTCCATCAATGATGTAACCCTGTGGTTACTTTCATTGTTTAAGCCTCACTTGGGATTTTCAGGATATGTTTATTCACCTTGAATGAAAGGCAGACTTTGTCATGTTTTCCATATTTTTGACTTTTCCAAACTTAGCTTCCTATTGATGAAGGATGCATTAGCATAAGGAAGTGGCAAAAGGCAGTATTTTACCAAATTTAGCCAGGAAGGCCAGCTTTTCTGTGGCAATATTAGTTTGGCTGTGGTCCCTGAGCTGAGATTGAATTCCCATATTAATTCAATGGCTTACTTCCAGAGAAAGGACACTCTCTCAAATGGGAAGTCGAAAAGCATTTAAGCTTCCCATGTACTAAGTTACTGGAGAGGTTCTCGGCATGCTTTGGTTCCCAGCCAAGCTGCACCCACATCCTGACTCCTCAGTTTGATGCTGTCCTCCTCTTCCAGGTGCAAACCAAGCTGTCACAGGGCTTCAGATGTGCTTTCCCTTGGGATATTCCCTGTGGTTGTAATCAACCACTTTAGGATTCTCTTTGCTGCGTTGGCTGCACTGTGCACTGTAAAGGGGCTGGGAATGGGGCGGGGAGAGAATCTAACTAAAGGTTTTGGAGTAATTTCTGCAGAACCATATTGATTTCATCTCTATTAAAATCATTGAGTTTTCCCATAAGGGCTTTTTAATTTATCCATTGCTAAAAAATGCTGCACAAATTACCTGGCAGGAGTGCTGTGCAGTTACAGCCCCTTCAGGCAGTCCCTTAAAGGCAAAGCAGTAAAGCTGGGTGAGCTATTCCCAGCCAAGGGGGTTGGTTTTTCTTTCTTTATTTATTTATTCGATGAATTTACCACTCTGTCTGTTCACAGATTACTGAAAACCAGCCACCAATTCTTTATGAATTTGTTCATTATCCCTAATTATTCAATGCCTGGTTTATGCAATGGAGTTTTTAACTTACAGGGCTGCTGGCAGTCCCATCCACAAGTTTTGTTTGAATACCACTGTTTGTAATTCTTACAGAAAAGCCCTATAAAACTCAATAGAGGCCTGGTGTTTTATTTCTGGGCACATCTATAAAACTTAGCAGAAAATTATATCCTTACCATAAAATTCTACAGCTCAGTTTAAAGTAGTTATAATTTTCTACTGATTTCTGTTGTTAGTGGCATTTATGTAAAAAAGCGTTTTGCATTGCTGTTACTCTTGAATTTCTGTAGTTTCTGAGAGCAGAGAGGGTTGATAACATAGACGTAAATCCTTGGGAACTGATCTCTTTTACCCTTGAGTTTGTTTGGTTACATTTCAGTTGTGCTGATGCCTGTTTTAAGAAACTTTTAGCTGTTGGGGTATAGATGATTATCAGGTCCTACGTGGTTCTGCCTCTCATTAATCCTACAATGAAAGCTGAGGTGTATAAAAAAAGAACTATCTAATATACAAGTACATTAGATTTCTCTGTTCTTTGGGTGGAATTTAATGCCCATGTTTGTGATAGCTCCTCAAGGAACGAGGTTTCATTAGTATCAGGCTCTACTCAGATTCCAAGAAATTCCCCGACTTAAAAAGTGTTTTCTTGGGTCCAGACATGCACATTTGAAGGTGATGATGCATGACTCTGCTAGAGACCGAGTGTTGTTTCCCTGGGATAAATAGCTTTGGCTATTTGCTTAAATTAACCGAAGATATAAAATTCTCTTCTGATCGGTTGTGTTGGCTTTGCTTTGCTATATTTATGTTGGTTTTAAGCATGTTCCCTGTTGGTTTTGTCTCGTGTAACAAGGAAAGGTAGAAGTCCACGGAGAAGGAATTAATCCTCTGATAAGTTTGGTAGACTGTTACAAATCTTTAATTTGCAAATGTGCATAAGGAAGCAGAGATTTACCCGATGGAGTGTGCAGTATCTGCTTTTCATGTAGCAGTCATGTTATCAGGGATCTCATTAACTCCTGGGGCCGTTCAGAGAGGGGTTTAAGGAAACCTCCCTGCAAGCACTGCCCCTGTAACAGGCTGGGTGACACCTGTGTCATTTGACTCGCGGTTTGCAGCCACATCACCGCTGACGTCCCCGGTGAGAAGGGTGGATCGTAGGTTTTGTGCTCTTCTGGAACTTGCCACTGTTTCTTTTATCCTCCCTGAAATACAATTCCAGTGGCCTATGGAATGGAAGTAGGCTGTTCATCTACCTGTTAACTCCATTACTCTGGAACAAGATGTCTTTAGCTAGTCAGATATAAAAAGATTTAAAACATCTCTAGATGACATTTCTATAGTGCGTTGGTGTTTCTGTAAGACATAATAAAATATTCATTGCCTGAACAGATGGATATAGCCACAATCCTTCTGAAGATGTTATTTTAAGGATGTGGATTATACTGGATTAATAGGCCAGTAGCTTGGCAGAATGCAGCTTTTTGGTGTTTCAACTTGTAGACCTAGTTATAATTTCCAATGAATTAGCTGTAAGTTGCACCAGTTGAAAAAGACGAAAATTAACTTTTAAAATATGGATTTTTATTTTTTTCTTTAATGAAAATTCTTTTTCTAGACAATTCTAAGAACCTTAATTCTTTTAACTGACAAACTCCTCTGGGCTAGACTTTGACAGATACTTAGGATTATCAGGTTAACATGCAATGGATAAAAGATGGTGAGAGGCTATGGAAGAGAAAGCTTTTGTTAATGAACATCAGTTTTTAGTAGTGGGCTGTTTTTGCTCTATCAGAAGACTTTAAAATCTTGACACATGTCAAAAATAGTATTACTGGCCCTGATAAATTTTACGGTCTTTAAATGTATTATTTAGCAATGCTGGAATCCTGCTGTAATTAATGGTATCTTGTTCAATGATAAGGAATAAAAGTTAATCTGTGACCTCCAGTAGCCCATACTGCAACAGATCTTAGTAATGGTGTGTATTTCTTGATTTAGATTTGGAAACTGGCCTATGTTACCATGAGTTCTCCAAACTGAGCCTGAATTTAGCCTTAGAAAATTCATTAAAAGGGATAGGAATCCTCCTGTCCATCAGAGTTCTCTTTTATGCCTTAAATGGGGATAACTGCAGCCAGTGTAGGATAGTGCCCACATTCTGGAGCATTGTTATAAATGTGCATGTGCTCCTTGAACCCACAGTGTCTGAGTGTTCACCAGCTGTAATGTGCATCTGTGTTGTTTTTTGGTAATCTGGTAAATCAGATACATATTATTAATAACAGTAATAAGTTTTTAATAAAAAGACAGTACATTTTCCTGTCACATGGTTATGAGAACTTCCCTTAATTCAGATGTAATATTAAAATATTTTTAGAGATACCAGTTCTGGAAGACAGTAGACATGGCTCATTTACATGGTTGTACATAAAATTAAGTTTTACTGTGTAGTTAATGCTTCTCAAGTTTAATGTATATTACCTTGGCAAGACCAGTTAGACATTGAGAGAAAACCCATAAAAAGACTTAATCTCAGATATTGGTCTCTCGAGATCAGAATATAATACTGGATAGCCAAAAAATGGAATGATAAAATCTTGAGATCACTCAAGGAGAAACCATATTTTATCCTGTCAGTTTGCAAGGAATTTCCTGAATTTAACTTTTGTCTTTAGGACTGAGTAAACAAACATATCTATCTTTTGCCTTTTTTTCTTTTTCTTACTTGAAGTGTTTACCAGGACTGAGGTGTTTTACAGTTTATAATTGTGCCTGTGCTAAAACAGGTAATTGTGTACCTGCACTTGAGCTAAGCTTTGGTGAAATGTCTGGAAATAAGTTTGTGAGAGAAACTCATCTATTGCTATCAGGGTGATGTTTTATCATTTGTTTTCCACAGAATACTTGGAACTGCACCTATGCTACTGAGTGTCTCAGGTATCTCATCTTCAAGTGTTGTGGATTTTTTTTTTGAGGTATTTGAGAAGTACACCATGACCTGTTGTTGAGTCACTCTGCCATTATTCAGTGTACATATCCTTCACTGCTCGAGTGGTACTTAAACTGTCCATGATAATGCACTGATTGAAGGATGTTTCTAGTGTTCTCAGCAGAGAATTCATTCTCCAGTCTACAGTTTGTTCCAGAGCACCAGCTGGTGTTAGCATGCTTTAAATGTGTGGTAGAGTGTACTGTTGTCAAGGGATTATCTGAAGTGAGGAGCATGGCAAAACAAAGCATTTGCACTTTTTCCACTACTATTTTTTTTTTCCCCCAAGCCCTAGGGAAAGATGATTTTCAATGTCCTTGCATGCATGCTCTATAGCAAATTTACATGAGTTTTTGAGATTTTTTTTGTCAAATTAATATGCCTTTTACTATCAAATTGAAGAGTCCTTTGACCCATAGAGCATGTAAATGTGATGATAATGAGAATCTCTTAGTAAGATAAACATAAAGCATCTGGAGGCATTATAATATACATTACTAAAATGTACCACCCTCTGTGCTGCCCACCTACACCCTCTTTGCTCCGTATCACTTTCAGGATAAAATTAGTGCTTGCAAAGCATCTTGTAAAGGTATTCCCGAGTTGTGACTGGTATTGTACAGCAGGAATTCCACCAGGGACTACCATCCTGTCAGCTGTGTCTGTGACAAGGAGCTTTCACAGGAAAAGGCATTAGCACAGACCAAGTCCATCACATTTTAGCAGCTCATCTGCATGAGGGCAACAGAAATTGTCATTGTCTTATTGTTTCTGGTGCTTTCCACAAGCACTCCAGCAAGGCTCCTTGGGTTAGAATGTATTGTCTAGAGTAGCTTTCACCTCATGGCTTAGCTGATGTTGTCTTGCATGAGAACACCACTGCTGCTGCCTCTGGGCTCAGTGCCACAGAAATGCAGGCTCCAGTGCTGGATCTGGTAGAATTCTTCTGGGAATCTCTGCCATGGGAAGGAAGTAGAGCCCAGCTGGCATCTGTGTCTGATATACACCAGTTGAACCTAAGCACCTCATTCTTTGCTGGGATGCATAAACTTGTTGCCTGTAATTTTGTTCTCTTAAGACATACCCCCACCCCCCAAAAAACCCCACCCAAAGCCAAGTAGCCCATGCTTGGATGTCCAGTTCTTCTCTCAGAACTTCTGTGCTCAGCTCTGCTTTGGTTTCGCTGCATTCCCTCCTGCTGTGTGCTGGGATAAACAGGAAGATCAGGCCCTGTGCGTGTTCATTTGCTTTGTGATCTGATTTGTGCAGCTTACGTTTGTTTATTGCTGACTTCAGCCTCTCATTGTGAGCCAGCACAGTTTAGGAAATGCTCTCCCTGGCTTCAGCTGGTGGCAAAATGGCAGCTGAAAAACAGTTCCCCTACGTGAGTCCAGCACTTGCCTTTCCAGCCTTTACTGGAGACTGAATCCTGCTTCTCCTTTCTCTAACTCATCCTTTCACGAGCTATAGAGACCAATCTCAGAAAATACTCACCATCATCTTGTCTAAAAAAACTGAGTTATTTTTGCTACCTGCTGTACTTTTCTTGTTTCACATGTGTTTTCTCTGAAATAAATGGGGATGGAGTAATGTATATTCTCTTGAAATTAGGCTGTATTCACTACTTATTCCTACACAACCATAACTGATTTATCCTGCACCTTTCAGTGCCTTTTGTCTTTGCCTTGTTCTTTACCCAGATGGTTTCCTCTGCTGAGGAAACAAATTCCAAATGAGGAATACTGAGCTGATTCTACTGTCAATTTTCCCAACTCCATACTAGTGCAATTGCAGTATTTTACATTAATATGTTCAAATATAGTGGTATTTCTGAGGATTTTCTAGAGCAAGAAGCACAAAGAACCCTAATCGTGGGACCAATTGCCAAAGGACCCCACAATCTTCATTATGGAAATAATTTGTAAAAAGGGCCATTTTGACATGGGAAAGATTAATTACCTAGTGCTAACAGATATCTGAGATTTCACCTCTTTTATAACCACCATTTCTATATTCATCATGTAGCAGAATCAAGCTCCTGTTTTTAACAGGCTAGAAAATTTCAAAGTATCTGGCAACTAGTAAATGAGTCACACGTTATTTCTATAAGATATCTGTCTCAGCTGACACCACCTCACTCAGAATATAGTTCTGATGATGCTTCCTGAAGATGTGCTAAGCTTCTGAAAGTGCCTGTTCATAGCATGTCTTTTGGAGCTCTTTAGAGATATCTTTAGAATTAATTTATGTTCTCATGAATTTTGTCTTTTGGCAGTTGCCCTTTCTTCAGAAATCTATCACGGAAAATATTTGTCAAGTTTGTGTGTCAGCAAAGTTCATACAAATTCACTTAATTGCTGAAAGGAAAGTTCATAGGAGATTTTCAGTGGTTACTCCAGTGAAGAAATGCCTGGTTTTTGTATTTCAGCTCTGTTTAGGGGTCAGTGTGTCAGACGCTGATGATACATAACCAAGGAAAGCCAAAGGGCTTAAAATCTAAGTTTCCCTTATTGATGGTTTTCTTTCTTTGATCTTTCTCCCATCTTTGCTAATGGGGTCTACTAAAGATCTGTTACACCCTTAGAGGGTGTGAATTAGGTTTAGAAAACCTTTACTTAGTGACCAAAATAATGTTCATCCTTGTACTTATTCTGCTTAAAATCTTTAAGTTTTTCAGAAACAGAAACCTGTCTGCTTTGACAGAGCAGTCCTGAGCTATGAGTAATCTTGTCCTCTTAATAACCACTCTGGTTTATTGGGTTTTGCTTATTCTTTCTTCTAAATGTACTTTTGAAGTGTCGTTATCACCAAAGAGTCGCTGTTTACCAGCTGATTGCATTTTTCTGGATGTTTTGTGTAAAAAGCCAAATCTCATCCATTTCTTCAGAGGGGCTGAAGAGGCTGAGTTCATTGTCAAGGTAAGTCTCACTGGATATTGGAGCTCATGGCAATTAGGAGAAATGCTGCTTGATGTCAGCCACATGAAAGATTCTTCATTTTCCCACCTCAGCCTCTCAGGAATCATTCTGACCTTCTAAGACTAAAAAAAAAAAAAAAGTATGTTCTCTGGGATACTGGAAAACTCTGACAGGTTTAAAGTGAAGTCCCACTGGAGAAGAATCTACCAAACACAGAGACATTGTTGAGGTTTGTATTTCTTTAAGGAAGATATTTTGTCATGTGTGGCTTCTCAAGAGGGAAAAACTGTGCTTGCTGATTTTTCAGTGGAATTTCCTGTTCTCTTCCTACTTTTTTTTTGAAATTGACTCTATATTTGGAGAAAAAGGTATAGTCCAAAAAAGATCGAGCTGAGCCCAAATCCTGTGCTTTAGAGTGTGATTAAAAACTTGCATTTCCCCAAACAGCCATGTCACAAGATGCCAAGTGCAGAAGGCATTAATCATCTGCACCTTATCTCCATGAAAAGCCATCTTCAAAGCAGAAAGGAGGAGAGTTCTACCCTCTAGAGATAAATGGCATATCGTAAATAGTGAGAGGCACTCAGATACTGTGATTATGAGCTCTATAGAAATGCCTATAAATAATACTAGGAGGTGCCCAGATACTACAGCTTACTTATGAAAATAAATAAAGCACATAAAAAATCTGACAAGATGCAAGCTTCTCTCCCATATGAGGACACTTCACTTTCCTTTTCCCCTTTCTATTCTGAGAGCAGGGTCTGTCATGCAGGGACTAGGTCCTCATCCTTAACTTGCAGTCTCTTGAGAAATAATAAAGAAAATCACTACATAAAACAGCATGAAAGCATTGAGGTCAGGGAACTTTTAAAGGCATACTTAGCTGTGCATCCTTTGCAAATTTTGAGTTTAAAATAAGAAAAGCATAGCTGGGCAGAAACTTTTAGAATCTGGAATGTGAGAATATTTGAACTTGAGAGTGTGGATTCTGGTACAATAGAGGAAGATCTGGTGCTCTCTTCAGCGGGATTGAGATATAAAGATTTCATAAAGGTGCTCATAGCAATAATGCATTTGTTTCTAGTGAACATTTAGCTGCTGGAGAGCTGCACCAATCACTCAGCAAGATCAATATCTAAAGAAAAAAATTGCATTGATTGGAATGGCTTCTTTTTGCTTTTTTTTTTTCCTAGGCAGTTTTGAGCTGCTCTTGTGCTGGTTAGTTCTGCTTTCTCATTCAACATTTTTTTTTTATTAATGCTGTTCTCCAATAAGCTACAGGTAATTCTTGATATTGTTTAAATGATTGGCAGTTCAGAAACTCTGAAGTTTGTGTTGCTAAGGTCTCTGAATTACCCTGCTCTGGGATCAGCAATGTTAGTGAGTGCCACCAGGAGGGAAATTTGGTTGCAATGTGGATATTGGAGGAAAAAAAAAACAGTTCTGAAGTGAACGGAATAATTTTTAAAGTTGAAATATTATTTGAACAGACATTGCCTTACTCAGCTTGTGATGTTTCTAGAGGAGCATATACAAATCACGAGCATCTCTTTTGTACAAAGACAATAAATTTACTTTACAATAAATTGCCACGGATTTTTTTTTTTTTTCAGGTCTTAGCAAATTCTTTTATATTTCTCTTCTGGTAATCTGCTGTTTCATTTTAAAAAATATTAATGGAGAATCATCATTTGGCATAGGGGATGAAAACTCTCTTTTATATCTCAATTTTTTTTATATGGTTGCTTGTAAATGAAGAACTAAGGAAATGGCCAGTGCACAAATCCCATCTTACTGGTGTTCTTGATTATGTACAGTGCTCTGCAGCATCTTACGGTGTGGAATTCCTCTTGGATAATGCTCTGGAGCATACTGAGAACATGTGTGCTCCATATAGGTATAAGAATTTTATTTTAAACTCACTGAGTTTCAGTTTTACACTTCCAGCTTCAAAGGCAAAGAATCCCTCAGTCAGTTTTTGAGGAAGACATTGCTGAGAAAATTAAATTTTTATGTCTGTTGGAAATTATCTAGGCAGAAGTTTAAAGTCTGTATGAGGTGTTGCTTCTCTGTGGCAAAATTCCTGCAGGTTTCCTCTTTAGCATGTCCTGCTGTGCCCTGGCCGTGATCTGCACAAGGGAATTGCACACACCGGGCAGTGAAAGGAACCGGGTGCACGAACTGCTGGGTTCCCTGGTGCAGTCTTGGCATCTCCTTCCCTTGGGTGAAAATCGAGCTGAGGTGGAAAAATTTGAGCTTGTCAAATACTTAGAACAGGTTTATTTGTACCTTTTTTTTCCCCCCTAGAGTGATAAAATGAATGACTTTGGAAAGGTGTTTGATTAAATGCTATTGAGATTTGCTTAAGTTGTAGCTGTGAGAATTGAAGAAATGTGTGCCTACCCGTGCTGCTTTGGCTGGCTTTTTTATAAAAAGATGCTCTCAAAAATTGTTTTTGTTAAAGTATCTGTGTGTCAGTGAAGTGCAAAGTTCACTGAATTCCAGTGTGTGCGCCAGGGAGGACAGATTTGTGCTTCAGGTTTGTGCTTCCCAGGAATATCTGTGCTTCCTCAGAGCTTGAAAATGAACTTCTTTCTACATTAGCTTTTCCTCTTCTGTGGATATTTCTGCTTCTTGATTCGTGCTAATTTGAAATTAACCAGGATCATGAGTTTGTTTAATGACACAGAAGGAAAATCTAGACATAATTTTTTGTCTGAATTTTAATTATGTTGATATCTAAACATTGAGGTTTTCCTGCTGTAGTCCTCAGATAAGAAAAACTTTTAAGTGAGGTTATTGCTGCTATCTTTTTGAAGACCTGAAAACCTCTGTTTTTAGGAATTGTTCTCATTGTCAGTATGTAAGGGTTAGTAAAATTAGAAGAAAAAGAAATGTTGGAATTCCCAATTTTTGATTTAAGTTATTTCCTCTGGACCAGACTGTCAAATTGCCTGATGGATCCAAAACAAAGAGCTATGCTGTGAAAACATGTGAAAGACAAAAAGAGGTTAAAAGATTTTCTGGGATCTCTGCACATTGAATAGTCATCAATTCTGTTACCAGAATGGCTCCTGGAATATGTTTGATGCTGCTGGTGAGAACATGGTCTGCCCTATGATTAAAATCTCATCTTTGCCCAAATGTTTGAAAGGGCAGCTGTCTTAAACCTTTGAACTTTATTTGTAATACAAAACTTCAATTAGATAAAAGACAATAATTAGCAAATCTTTTATCTTAGGGCATAATTAAATCTTTAAGGCAGGACATCTTAATCAATGACTTGTAATGACAAGTTCATAAATAAATTAATTCTTCCAATGAGTGTCTGACAGAAATCGATGAGTGTTAAAAGAGATTCAGAATGAGGGGACACCACTATAGAAACACTGTAGCTCAATTACACTTGGTTTAAAGATTCTCATCTATAAAGTATTAGCTTGTTCAAAAAATGATGTATTATTTAAAGTCAGATCATTAAAATACTAACATCTATTTTTGTAGAGCCTTCTTTGGAACCTCCATCTTTACATATATAAGTATTTCACCACAGTTTATGATTAGCTTTTTGTATTGGCTCTCTACAAAAATATACAGTCAGTTTGACTGATTTGCTGTCCTTGTTGAGTCCTGGTGGAATGTCTTGTTATTTAAAGTAAAACTTGTCAGAGCAGATGTTGTGTTACCTCCATGTCACTGGTAAGGATCTCCCATCCAGGTGAAAGCTTGTAGAAAAACATGCCTCAAGACCTTAAATGTCCTCACTCAAGAGATGTTTGTTCAATTAACACTTTATACCACAGCACAGGACATGATCTTTAGCTCAAGGGTAGTCAATTGCTATAGGAATGGTAAAATGAGAACACAAAAGAAAGCCACAGGGGATCTCGTCCTGTTTGAGAGCTCCTGTGATCAGTGTTACCTGTGAGGTGTGAGGCCCTGGGAGCTGTCTCTTGCTGGAGCCAATGCAGCACTGGCTAATAATTCCTACAGAGGGGATTTTCTCCAGAAAATTCCACTTTCCTAATATTGCATACAACTGCGCTGCTTCTGGTTGGCATTACTAAATACACTGGCTCCTGTCTCCCACTCGTTCTGACCACCTGGTTTTAGTTGACCAAAAATGGCAGCAGCTTCATGCTACTTGTGTGAAGTTCTTAATCATAATCCATTCCTTACTCATTTAAGTATCACATGAAGTGTTAAAAAAAAAAAAATAGCAGCAAATATTTCCATTTGAACTCGCTTTTATGAAGTTTCTCCTGTGGTTTGTTGCACTTAGAGAATCTCTGACAATAAGCACTCAGATTTTAAATGTTTGGTACATGCACACAGAGAATAAGTGCTGCAACTCTTGATGAAGCTTTATCATCATTAGACAAAGGAACTTCAGACTGCTGAATAGGTGCTAAATCACTTTTGTTGAATCTGTGTTGGTTTCTTAAGGTGGCAAGGATTACAGCAAGCATTGCTACAGATTCCTCTTTCTATACATCAACAGGGCTCCCTGATTAAGATGAGCAACTGGTCTTGAGCCTTCTGGGTTTTTCCATCCATCCTGGGCTGCTGCTGCCAGCAGGTTGGGAGCTGTAGTCCCCCTGATGCACCTGGCAGAGCTGCAGGAGCTGAAAGGCTGCTCTCGTGTTTGGTTTGCCTGGCAGCCAAGAGCAAGGGCTGTTTGGCCAGTCTGCACAAATAGGTCTGGTCTAGTCACAGCCAGTCCCGCTCCATCTGGAAGATCCACCAAAACTAGACTGAACATGTGGAGGAGGTATTGCGGCGGAGACAAGCTGGGAAAGGGAGCTTGGGGTGTTGCAGTGGAGAAAGATCCAGGACGTGCTGGAGCTTGAGGGTGCTGGGGTAGGGGAGCAAGGCAGTGTGAGCAGGAACAGAGGAGGCTGCATTCAAACCAGAGGGAAAACTGGGCTATGTTAGACCGCTGCTTTGTTCTCTTTTTAGGGGATAAAAAAACCTCATTAGTGTTATACTGCCCCAACAGTATTAATTAAACAATTACGCTTTATCCTAGTGTATTAATGCGATGCACTACAAATTTATTTTGGTTTTGAGTGGTAAAAGTCTGCAGCTTCTAGAATGATCAATTCTTTCTGTTGTTGTGTGGGGCACTGAATATCAGATTAAGTTAAAACGTTAGTGATTTCCTATTTGAAACCTGTTAAACAGCACAACAGATGGAAAGTTCTGTTCAGGTTATGGGCGTCCAGATCTGTCACTGATTAAAAGAGAGGTAGCATTTGCTGGTGGCTGGTGTTGATAGATATCTCTGCAGAATAGTAAGAAAGGTCTCACATCCTCATAATCCAGTAGCTCTGCTCCTGACAGACCGTATCTGCTGCCCCTCACACCTTATAAAGATCAGTTGCTATTCGTGTGAAACTGGGTTACAGCTCAGAGCATCCTTGGACAGATTTGTTCACAACCTGGGTGCTTACAGCTCTTCAGAAGGGTGATAGGAATCTAAACCTCTTGCCTCTTTGGATGTACTCTCCCTTCATAGCTGTCATCCAGGTTGTCAAACTCATCCTTAGCAGGCGTCAGCTTCAAAGGTCCTTTTACCCACCGTGTAACATTCCTGTCCATCCCATTATGCCCTGTCAATGAGGGTGTTTATGCATTTCTTTTGAAGCAGCTGAAAAGTATTTTGCTAAATTCCTTCAAGGGAATTTAAATAGCCCTAATGACTATATTACCTTACAGGCTTTTAAATGTTTCCCCAGCTGCTCGATTCAATGCAGTATAAATTGTGAGCCTTTCCACAGTAATCTTGGCATTTGTTTTGGAGTTAAATATTAACAGATTTTTGTCTTTCTCTCAGACAGTAGTCTCTGCACCTGCTTAATTTGCTGTAGGGTTTCTTAGAAGCAAATATTGCTTTCTTTTGAAGTGCTCCGGGTTTTGTTCTCTGTATGTGCTTTACATGAGGTCAGTTTGGTGAAGCCTTGGACTGAAACACTTCTGTTACATTGCAACCATGATTCTGTCCCAGTAAAAATCTGGGATTGGGAAGAGCTCCCAACTGCACTGATAAACCTGGGTGGTGGATTTGTTGCAAACAGATTAATTCAGTATGCCTGTACAGGGCTTCAAAATTACTTTCAGCATATTTTTCAGCATGCCAGTACTTTAGATCATCAAGAAGAGAGGAAAAAACCCAAAGAAAAAACAGAAATAAAAGAAATAAGTCATGTAGATGGGCTAAATATTGGAAGCTTTGTGGGTGGCTAAGCCAATACAACAGATGTATCTTAGGTATTTTTCTTTTAAGGACAAAGACAGTCTGCCTCCCACACATTTCAAAATGAATCTCAAATGTATTTTTATAATTTGCAATTATTTCCGTCAGAGAATAATAGAGATTTAATGCCTGAGGTAATTAATGTTCTGTGATGTCTATTATAGTAGTTATTTTAAGCGTAGGAAATACCCTAATAAGAAACAGTTTGCTAGTGTGCTGATCTAGTTGATTTTTATCAAAGCTTTCTCTGTAAAATAACAATTGGAAGATATGACAATAGATATTTTGATTAAACACTTAAGCATCTGATAAAACTTGGGTAAAGATACATCACTTCAAAAAGAACATTTTTTTAAAAAATCAACCCCTCTTAACTTCTGACACTTATTTTTATGCTACCCCAGTTTTCAAAATAGTTTGTGACACTTATTAAATACAGTAATTAGTGAATTGCAATGCTTTGAATCCAATTAAAACCCAGAACATGTTAAATGTCTTTTAATGAAAAAAGTATATGGTGGATGAAGACTGTATTTTATAAGGAACATTTAACAGGTTGTAGAGCTTCATCTTTTCAAAGTTACATGTTGAAGTCATAACAAAACAGTAAACTTGTAATTTCTCTTTCATACTCCTGGTTTCCCCTCCCTAAGGGGAAAACTATTTTGTGTTTTTGTTTTCTCCCTAGTTTCTTGTTTCTGGTGTGGAAATTGTAGCTGCAGTGGCTTTTTCTTTCCCCCTGCTCATTCAGCACGAATCAGTCTGTCCTTTGTAGTGCTTGAGGTTCTTTCTTTTATCTCTTCCTCCTCTATATTCCTGTATTCAGGACCTTGTTAGACTTGTCTGCTTTCTCATGTAACTTCATTTGGTGTCTGTCCCCCTTTTAATATCTTTATATTCCTTTCTTCCTTGTACTTACATTTTCTTGAAGGATTAATTTTATTATACTTTTTTTACAAGTTCCAGTTCAGCAGAATTCTCAAAGAATCCTGAATAAAGCTGCCCATTTTCAGATTTCTAGGATTCATGAGCATGAGTTATCTCAAAAGAAATTATGTTTTACTTTTTAGATGCTTTTCATAAGTAAGTTTTCTCTTTGTCAGCCATGTTACCATGTATTTCCTGCTGACTTAATTATATATTGTAATTTCTATTTGTATATGTTGGTTCTGGTTTTAGTGTTTGATCTTTGTAGTGCTCAGTCTCATCTTCTAATCCATTCTTTTTCAGTTCAGCTTTTCTAAAGCAAATGCTCACTTTCCGTAAGTCTCCAATTCCAGCTTCTCTCACTTTAGCTTCCCAATCCCCAAACTCTCATGGTGGCACTCTTTATCAGAACTGTGACTAAAATGGCAAATTGACTGGCAGTATGCTGTGATTTTTCCCAGCAGGGCAGTGTGTGTATCACCCTGGTGTAAAAAATTCTGACCCTAGAATTTCCAAAGTTCTCTGCAAGCTTTGGGCCAGGTACACAGTACAGAATACTTGGTGCAGAGATTTTAATTTTCGGTGTCAAAATAAGTATTTCTGAAAAGGCTTTCATTGACTCGCTGTAAGATTTTTCTCAGATTGTCAGCTCGTGGTATGCTGAAGCTCTGCTGTGTTTCTGGAAGGTCAGGCTGTGCTCAAAACTGCAGTTACAGTAAGCTTTGAAGGTGTTAAAATATGAGCCAGCCCGAAAAACCTGTTTCCTCTTCAAAAAATATTATTCCTTCAATTCTGTTCATTTGGGTTTTCAAAAATTAGAAAAGAGACTTCCAAAACTGGTTTGTTTTAAAGTGACCATTGTAATAACAACACTGGTGAGTTTTTGCTGCGTTTCTTCATCCATCTGAATAAATGATCTGACAGCTGAGCGACTTGGGGTCTTTTAACTCTCAGTCCTTACCTCAGCCTTGTAAGAGCTAAATCCAAGGACTTAGAGCAGTCCTTAAGAGCTTCTAGGTACTTTGGACTTGGAGGTGGTGCTGTGTTTGTGGGGTGTTTTTTGAATTGTTTTTTGATTCCAAATGCAGGGATGCCCAGCTGTGCAGCAGAGCAGTGTCACTGACACGGTGCAGCATCGGCTCCCATGAATGTCAGGGAATTCCTTCCCTGCCAAGTCTGACCTGAGGACTCAGCTTTCATTTGTGAGCTCAGGGCCCTGGAGCTTCTCAGGGATGTCATGTGCTTTCATTTTCATTTGTCCAGGATAGGAAATCAGCTTGGGAAGGGTTGGCATATTTAACATCCCACCCCCAATCCCTCTGCTGCCAATATATGGGAGTCAGCTTAAATATATCCTCCTGCTAACTACTGATGGACTGGTGCTAAATGTTTGTTTTGGCTTAAAGGGGCACTGTTGAGATGCAATCACAGGATGATTTTGTTTCAGATTTTCCATTGAGTGCATAGTTTTCTGGCTGACTTACTTGGCTGTGTGTTTCAACAGATATATGTATATACATGGTTATCCAGCGGTCTACGTGAAATATAGCAACATTCCCTTTGCACATTGTTAATATGAATTTAGAAATGAATGACTAACTTAAACAGTCCCTTGCAGATGTTATGAAAGTGCTCTGAGTTAGGAAAAAAAAAATTTAAAAGATAGGGAAAAACTGAATGTGCTTGTAGTTATTTGTGGGTTTTACTTGCCCTTTGTTAGGCTCCTTTCTGGCTTTAAATGCTCTCTCTGGTTTTGGCTCTTAGGCAGTTGTGCAGTGGTGCCTGTAAATGAGCATTTAAAAGGCATCAATACAGGGCAGTGGCTTCTCTTCTAATAATTACAAAACTGTAATATATTCTTCTAGTAGAGAACAGCTAGGTCTCAGTGCAATGTGTGACTTTTGGATGTTCTGTAATGGCCCTTGACATTACATCTCCACCTTCTGGCCTTGGAAAGTAAGGGCTGGGTGCATCACTGCCTATGGGAGAAGAATTTTTTATGCATATAAACTGCAAGGGCAGAAGAGAAGTCAGATTCTGTTGTATTGAGAAGTTGTTTTTCTTGTTGTGGGTTCGCATTCATCTGTGATCTGAGTGTGGCAGTGACCTGGACTAGTCTGTCAATACAGTATTTTTATTTTCCATTATGAGGTATTAAGATTTGTAAATCGCTTAAAACAAAAGGATTTGACTTCAGTTCTTGATTTAGGATCTAACATTCCTAGAACTGAATCTCTTCAATATTGAAAACTGAAACGAAAAAACCTTGAAGCATCCACACCTAAGTCTTTCTACAGAGCACTATCAAACGGATGGAGTCACGTTTATGTCAAACTTCAAGTCAAAATCTCTAATGACTGGCAAAGCAAGGGTAGGCTTTATAAGCAATTCAAGGGTATGTTCATTCTGATATTTGCCTTAGCTTGGTCAGGAATTGAAGCAGCATAAGAATAAATTTAATCTCTACAGCAAAATGAACCTGCCTAAGGAAACTGGGCCCTTGAATTTGGAATAGATCGATAAGATAATACCAGTACCCTTGAGACTGGTAAGATCTGCTCAAGAAACACCTCTTTTCAAATGCCCTTTTTAGAGTTTTATTTATCCATTAAGTTTTGGTTATATCTTTGGTCATCTTGCAGTCTGTCTTCCTGGCTTGTGGTAGAAAAAAACCCTGACTATGTGGGAGGAAAAGATGAATTGAGAAGTGGAAGGAGACTGCCTTGTCTTTTCCTTCACAAAGGATGTGTCTGTTCTCACTTCTAAGTCAAGCAGCAATAGAGTGACACTTTCCCAATTACACTCTCCACACAAGTGATGCTATGGCTACCACATGGTGGTTCTATAATTGTGAGGTGATGATTGTGTGATGCCAGCTGGGAGGCAGAAACGAGGTTAGGCAATGCTGAGCTGGAGGGGAGGGCTGCACTGACACAATCTGCGCATTGCCAGGGAGCTGGTGGAGCGAGGCAGCCTCCCTTCCACAGGAGCTGCTGCTGTCCTTCACAGTAATAAAGATAGCAGGAATTAGGGATTTAGTTTGTTTATTTTTTTAGTTTAGCCCTGCTTAGCTGAAGACAGTGATGCCCTTATGGAAGAGCACTCAAGGGCCTGGCATTGCAAATACTTCCAGCTCTGTGCTTCCCTCAGCACCCAGGGAAAGGAGTGAAAGCAGCTAAACTTCAGGACTAGGGTTGTTTTCAGATGTATTTCCAGCTTTCTTGGAGTCCTGCATGTGGCTCAAAATCTTTTGGTGTATTTTGAGTAAAGATTGGTAGTTTGTTGTCCTGTGAAATAAGACTTCTGTTATAAGCACCATCTGAAAAGACTGTGGGTGTGGCTATGGTACAACATCATCATGTCAGCTAAGCTGGTAGGGAAGGAGGAGTTTTGTTGAATAGCTTTTGGGAATTGGACTATTTTTTTGATTATTTTTTTCTTCAGAAATCCTCAGAGAGGAAAGATATGGACAGGAATAGATAGATGCACAATCCCCTCTAAGAGACCACAACAGAGCTCTGAGATGGTGATGTAAAGACTTATATTTGTTAATGTCCCAATCATTTTGATATCTCATCCTAGAGGAGCTCATTTAAAAGATGTGCAGGTCAGCTGAATCGTCCTGGCTTTGAAGTCAGTTCATGAAGTAAACTTCATGAAACTTGATGGCTCTAAAGCAGCATATTAGTCAAATTAGAATTTAGAAAAAAATTAAGATTTGATAGAATCCACAGACTTTCAAGATCTATAAACCTGAGTACTTCTGACTTTATGGGCTCAAGCCAGGCCCAGATGCAATTGCTGAAGTGGCTCCAACAATTCATTACTCAGGTATGAAATATGGGCACAAAGTTTAGGTAGGGGGTCACTGATGATAAAAATCTACAGTTGACAGTACAGTACATTCAAGCCTAAATTTTGGAATTTGGCTCAAATATACCCCACCTCTAGCAATAGTACATAAATTCTTAGGGAAATGAGCTGGTGATACAGTTGTATTACTGTAAGCAAAAATCCTCAGGGTGGGACTGCTGCCATTGGCTCTAGAGGAGCCAGAAAACGTTTCCTCATCCTTTTACATGGAAATTGAGGTTGGCCATGAAGTCAGTCCTCCATCCCTCTTCAACCTTGGCGCCACTAAAGCCAACCATGTCGATGTGGCTCTTGTTACTCCAGAGTGGTGCTGAGCTGTATCCCAGATGTGTAGGGAGGGGTTCAGCTGCCAGAGGAATTGGTCAGCAGGCAAGTGTTCCATCAACCTTGGTGTGTGTTTGCAGCCAGGAGGGAAGGGGTCAGGACCAAGAGTAGGCAGGTTTGAGCTGTGAGTGGGCCACAGCAGAGACTGACCTGTCTGGAAGCAGATCACACCACTCAGGTCCACACTGGATGGCCACAGAGACTGTGATTTTTGATTTTATGAGAGCAGTCATACTTTGATGTTGGCCCTTAGTATCAGCAGAGTGTGCTGGTAGATCATTCACCTGAATGATTTACCTAAATTCATGTTAGAATCTGGTGGTGCTGCAAGAGCAGATTTAACTTAGATTCTCTGGGGTTTTAGGTTGTTGTAAGTCCCAGACCTCGCTTCCTTGCACTTTCTTTCAGGCCCTGTTGTTATCAGTGACTCCTGCAGCTGGCTGAAAGCAGGATTTGCACAAAGCTGAACTGCATTTTAATACTTGCTGTCACTTTTGGAAACCCTCAAAATTGTGACTTTTTCCAGCAAAGTAACCAGAGACATAAAAATCAACGAAGGAAACAGTTAATAGACTGCAGGGCAATCGAAGGGCTTTGGCTCCTACTGCAAAATATTAACGGCTGTAATTTGACCTCTTAGCCAATTAATTTTGGCCAGTGTAAAATTCCATACACTAAATCTGTTTACGATACTTCACTATTCTAGGCATCTGATACTGTGCCAAGACCTTAATATGTCTCTGAACAGAGGTCAAGTCATGGCCTTAAAATGAAGACTTGAAATATAAGCTGTGTGTGGGTGGGTTGCCTTATGTCCCTAAGGGGCTTATGAGTTCCTTTTCTATTGCTGTACGATCTGAAACTCTGGTCACTGCTCTCTGTAATACCTTCTTGTATTTCTTAATCAAAATAAATCCATTTTGCAGCTCAGAAATGACCCCTCTTTTTCGCAGTTTGTCCGTGCTGTTATGTTTTTGCCACCTGGCTCTGGTTAAGCATGCCAGCAGTTATCTGTTCTCTCTCTTGCACATCTGTTCAAAAACTCAACTTTGATAGATTTCCTCGATAAGTCTAAGTTATGTCCATCTTGTACTTTGGGGTGATACAGTTGTATCCTGGTTCTGCCTGTCATTTAACACTTCATTTTCCTAGATTTGGCTTTTGGGCCTGGATTTCCCTCTGTTAAAGTGTATGAACACCAGTGAAATAGTCTGGTTTCATTAGAAAACAATAGAAATGTTTGTTGTTCCTTCCTGTTTGCAGAGTGAATGGTGTTTGTGGCTTCATCTTAAGAACTGCAAGCTGTGTTAGGCTCCAATGAATGCTGGTTAGTTCTGCATGAATATACTGGATTAAAGCCTAATTCAGGTTTGTGCCAAGCTGTACATAACTGTTGTTAGGTTATGAATCAGATGAGCTGGTATGTTTAAGTCCATGTTCTGTGAAATACCGTATTCCCAGTGCAGTACCATATTCCCAGTGCCGTGGAAGGGTGCAGCTCATGGTAACAGGCTCAGAGCAGGCAAAGTCCAAAGTGCATCATATTCTGTTCAAGTTGTCTGACTTCCAGCACGAGTCCTGGACCACTGCTTTTTATCCCCAGAACCAGCTGACATATGTTTCATATCATAACAGAGCAGTTTTCTGAGATACCCTATACCTCTTGTGTCATTGTTGAATTAAAATCTACCATTGGCATGTTCTGCATGGACTTTCCTGCAGGATTGAAATGCTGTGCACCTAAATTAAAGGTGTGCCAAGTAGTCTGAAAATAATGAAAGCATGAAGTATCTGCTGTTCCACATGCTTGGATGTATTTGCAATCATGCCTGAGACCTTGAGAAGCAAAAGGAAACAAAGCCTAACAAAACTGAATCGGTGTCCAAAAGTTTTGAAACTTCAGATAATGAAATAAAAAAATGCATCTGTCTTATTACAATTTGGATTGTCTTATAAAGCACTTGGGGATGTAGAAGTGCGGAAAACAAATAATAATCCAATTGGAGTCATCCACTGCTGAATGCAGATTAGGATTAACTCAAGTGTAGGAATGGCAGATGACTGATAATTACCTGCCAATTAGTGTGCCCCAGTTAAATGGCAAAGTAGAACATCCATCAGGGACTGACCGGTATCTGCTTGCACAGCACCTGATACAACTATTGCTTTAACAGCAACCACTACAATTATTTGTCTATTACATTTTCTTTTATCTGCTGCCCATTATGGGAGATATTACTGTTTGAAAGATCAACTTGAAAGGCTTGTAATGAAGAATGCCAATAATAAAGCATCTTAACCTAGTACTAGGAAGTTAAAGAAATTTTGAAGCCAAATCTTTGATTTGCTTAAGCCTGATTTATGTTTAATTCAGTGGAGATAAGATAGTTTGCCAGAATTCTAGTCCTTCACTAAAATGATTTTTTTTTTTTTTTCTGGAGGGACTGGGAGATGATGGTGAGGGGGATGGGGAGTGAAGAAAACAAAATTAAAAAAGCACAAGAACAAATTACCTAGTCATTTCCATTCTGAATTTACTTAGCCATTAAAACAAATGAGATTGTCTTAGTCTGTGATATATAGTTCCCAGCTGATGTGAGGGGTATGAAAATAGTTAATGGCTTAAAGAAGAGAAACAATAGGGTTTTATATTATATAAGGAGATTGTCTTTGTAAAGCTGTTCCCTGGGTACTGACAGGTGGTGCTGAATTTTGCATACCTTGTGTACTTGAAAGAATAAGGTTTTTAGATGAAAGTAAATTGCAAAACCCTGTGCAGCAAAGGTTGCCTTTTGAAGTGGAAGAAGTTAAGTCAGATTTCTCAGCCCCCAACTGCAGCTATGTAGTGTGAATGAGGCAACAGGACTGAAGATGGACAAACTGGATCATATATCCTGTAAGAAATTACACTTACATTAAACATGTTTATTTGGGGGGTTTATTTTCTAACCTGTCATGGTAGAGACTGCCAGCAAAGTTCAGACTGGAGTGTGCAGGCTGAAATCCTGTGTTATTTGGGAGGAGGTTTCCTCAGCCCCAGCTGTCAGGGAGGAACCAGTGCCTCGGAGCCTTGCTTTGCTCCTGATGTCGAGGGACAAGAGCTTGTCACATCAGGCACCTTCTCCCACCTTTGTAACTCATCCCATTGTGCTACATGCAAGTAAAACTCTGCAGAGTGAACTTGTACAAGGTGAGGGCTATCCCAGTATTTCAGGACAGGATTTATTAGAGTCCTTTTTGATGGGGGCAGGAAGGAAAGAGGAGAACACAGAACAACACGTGCTCTTCCAGTTTGAGCATTCGAGGTTTCTTCATTCCTAGGAGAATTAGCTGGAGTTTTGTGAGGTCTAAGGCCAGAAGGAGCACTATATTGGTTTATCTTTTTTTTTTTTTTTAATGATGGCTTTTCAAACAGGCCAGCAGATGGTAGTGTTAGCTTTGTAATTACAACTGTGAATTCGTAGAGAGGACTGATCTTGTTTGGCATAGGTCACTCAAGGACTGCTCAATAGGCAGTAGAATTAGAGAATAGGAAGGAGCAATATTGGTTTAAGCAAGCAAAAAGGAAGGGGGGAGCCCATCCCTACTTTTCAGCCGAGTGGGACAATAAAGGAGCAGAGGCTTGTGTCCCTGTACTGCAGATAAGGTGCCTGGAATTGCAGAAATATCACAGGTGATTAAAGCAATAAGTCAGGGGACAACCTGAAAATATTCTGTGTTTTGCAATAGCAGAAGTTACTGTTCAACTGCAATCCTTTTCAGAAATGCCAGGCGTGACATGGTTTTGTTGTTTAAGTGGGATGCAGAGTATCTCTTATTGCACAAAGTTTTGTTGGCAAGCGGATAAAGCATAAAGGTGATGGATTGGGAAGGTGAAATTAGCTGGTGATGTGGTCTTGGGCAACTCTTTCCATCCCAGGTTCCTTTTTTTCAGGTGAGGATGAGATTAGTGATAACCGCTGTCAGGTTCTTAGAGTGAACTGAAATACTACTCAAGTATACTGAATATTATTTTACCTGCACATGCCTTTCCTTGACTGTTTCAAATCATATATTTGGGTCAGTTTGCCTACATGTTTTGAAAGCTCTCATTTTATTCACCCTCTGAACTGGAAGAAGAAATTATACCATGCAATGTGACCCTTCACAGAAGGCAATTTTAAAAGCAGTCCTAATGGAGGGCTTCATACCAGGACTTTTCAATTCATTTCTGGAAATAAAACAGTGGAGAAATACTGCAGAAAGTTACAGTGAATATTTGGATTTGTTTTTAAATGGATTAGTCTAAATCTGTGTGTGAGTACTTTGTTTTTGTTTTGCTGGAATCAATTTATTCTCACAAATGCTATCAGTTTTGAAATGTTTGTGGATGAAAGGAATTTTTAAGAGGAGAGGTCCAACTATTTATTAGTAGATGGTGCTTCCAATTAATGTTCTATAAGAATACAGGTCTGAGCCTCCATATGATATGATCATCCTCTGAGAACAAGGGGAATGGCAGTCACTGCAACCTGTCCCAACTTCTGGGAGTAAAAAATTTCAGACAAGTGCTTAAAATTAACTGCTCAACAGTGATCTTGAAATAATAATTAAAAAAAAAGAGGCAGTATTATATTGTGCATTTTCTTGGGCTGGGGTGAAGAGGAGAGAGTTTCAGGTGATTGATCCAAAATGAAGGAAAAAAGAAAAGAGGAAAAATAAGAGCACATCTTCTTGCATAAACTACTCTCATTGTCTGTTCAGCTGGGTCACTAAAAATTTTAGTGAAGGTTTTTTTAAAAAAATCATTATTTTAATAAAAAACCCTCAGTGTGGGTCAGAGTTTCTCCCTTGGCCCTCTGACCTACTCTTCCCCTGACCAGCTGACTTGTGTCATTTTGTGTCTTGGTTCCTAAGAATCCTGTTTGCTTGCTCAAGGGACAGATGCATTTCTCCTGGAAGTGCCTTCTGCACCTGTGAGGATATAGACTCCGTAATTTCAGAGCTCTGGGTCTGCAGTGTCTGGGTTTTCCTGTGCAGTACAAAGCAGGGGAACACAGAATAAACTCTGTATCCCAACAGCAAAATAATTTGCTTTAAATGTCATGTACACTGCTAAGCAGTGCCAGGAAGTGGCCTGGTAATTAAGACAACACTTGGTGCAGACTTCGCTTTAAAATCTACATTTGGGGTGTTTAATATCCCTTTAAACTGATGTCTGTGTTCTGACTGGGGATCTGAAAGGATGTGTTTGGAGACTTCTTACACGTTCAGCTTGTGTGGCACTCTGAGATGGACAGAAGTAGACAAAGTCTAGACCTTGTGACCAAACCCTTGTGACAAGTTTGAGTTCAGTGGAGATTCAAAGGCAAAGCAGCAGCACGTGTGCAGTGCAGGGAGGCTCAGGAACGAGCAGTGACTGACCGGTGGAAATGTGCAGAATAGCTGGAGCTGGCTGTGCTGCTTGTGCCTCCTGTATCGTGTCTCATGTCCTGGGTGTGCATCATTTTTAAACCACTGAAAAATGAGCTGATTTCTACAGGAGCAGATTTGCAGAGCTGATCCTACTACTAAAATAATAATAATAATAATAATAAAATACTATGAGCATATCTGCTTTTAATAATGTTTTGTTAGAAATGCATTTTGATTGTTTGAGGGAGTGTGTTTTCAAGCTGCAAATGGCTCCTGTAGAATTTTGCTGAGGCCATTTTTGTTGCAACACACTTTGTTTTTGCCTGTTGTATGTTTGTCAGAGTTTTAGGGTTTTGTTAGTATTTATAGTGTCGTGTTTAATCACTGATTTTCTGGTATTCAAATATTGAACTTCAGCACTGCTTTTGACACTTGGTATTTTGAGTAAATGAGTTAAAACAAGAGGTCAGCTAGGAAAATAGGGGACATCATATTATCCCCACAGTTTTAACTTTACTTTCTATTTTAGATTTTATCTGATGATCATGAGTTTTTCTGCTGCTCCCTTGTGTCTGAGAGGCAGGCAGTGTTAGATGTCTGGTGACAGAGAGGAGTTCAATTAGATGAGCAGCACACTCTTGTTTTTACATTCTGGTTTTACACTGTGTGTGAAACACTTTTGTTGCTTCATTTAAAATGTTTTAAAAGCATTTTATAAATTGCTGTTTAGTAGCTCTCAATTCTGTGTGGATCAAGCTGATACTTGGCTGTAGAATATGTTACTTTAAAAGAGACATGGATTTTAAGAGAAGATAAATAAGATGTGGTAGGCAGTGAATACTGCACCTGTAATCCATGTTTTGGTTAAAACCAAATATTCAAATATTTAGTATCACAAGAAGGCCACAGCTTTTTTTTCTTTCTCCTGGACAATTAAGGCTTGCACATGCAGCACACTGTGGTATTCACACACCTCCTGAGCAAAAGGAACATGTTAAATAAGTTAATATTAGGCTAACATTATTTAAAACAAGGGACTTTATGATCAGGACATAATGAGCCCTGTCACTGGCCAGGTTAGAAGGACCCTTGTAGATAATTTTTAATCCAGAATTCCTTAACAGTGATAAAACCTGCTATTAAGTGCTGTAAAGTAGTTGGATAATAATACTAATATCATCTGTGGAGTGGGAATGATACTGGTAATAGTAGGTGCATATATATAGTCCTAGAAAACCCTACTGAACATCACTTTAGGGTAGATTTAGTTGCTACCTGTTGTCCTGGGCCTTTGTGTGAGAACCCTGTTTCTGAGAGGTGTTACCAGCCAGGGCTATGTTTGTGCTTCAGGGAGGGGAGGTGGGTGTACTACAGTGGCTTTTTTTCTGCCACACACTTCTGCTTTAATATTCTTTTTCCTAGAACCTTTGGACATGCAGTTATAACCCAGTGGGAATTGTTTCGGTTTTCAGAGTAGGGATAAAAAGTCAAGGTTTAGCTGTTGGTGCTACCAGGAAAAGTTTTGGTTTTCTTTTTCTCATAGGCTGAGTTGAAATAAGCAAATCATGGCCATCATCCTCCACAACTCAAATTACACAAACCCTTTGCAGGAGTGAGCTGCAAGGGGATCTCAGTTGGGGCTGTGGTCAGATCAGGCAGCAGAATTAATTTCTGCCCAGCTCTGTCACAAAAAGCATAAATGGCATTTGAATTTGGTTCTGGTGTGACCTCTTGAGATTGATCAATCAGAATTAGAGGAAAATGGGTGCCAGTTTCTCTCTACCTCCAGACCTGCTGCTGTCAAAATGATTTTCCTTTTTCTTACTTTTTTTTTTTTTTTTGTTCAATACAAGATATCCATCACAGGCCTAAATCTCAGAAATACTGATTTTGATCAACTAACCCTCCTTTATTTTCAAATACATTCCAGTTGCTCTACACATTTGATTGGTGCTTTTCCCCAGGAACCTAATGCTCAGTTTGGAGTAATGGGAACACAAACCATTAATAAAAGATTAAAGAAAAAGCAAAACACCAGGATTTAAAATTCCAAACATATCTCTGTAGACTGTCTTTATAAAAGGCAGTTTCTTCGGCAGGCGTTGAAATGCAATTCTTCCTACACATTAAATAATAAAATCAGACATGGGAACTTTCAGATTGCTGTGCTGAGCAAAATGGATGTAGTTCTTTTAAGTCCATAAAAGTAAGGAAAATCAGATCTTAAGAACCAAGATCACACTTGAACACAGTTGGAAAACTACAGCATGTTACCAAAACCTCATTAAGCTGTCATGGGCTTTTTTTGTGCATTTTCTTTCCCAGTCTTTTTGAATGCTAAGATATTTGTGTGTAAATACTCTTTTCTAACTCAGTTCCCCCTCCTGCTCTGACACTGTTTGTGACAACATGGGGTTACCATGGGGATTGTGACGTGTGATGTCACTCACAGCAGGGTGACCTCAGTGAGTCTGCTGAAGGATGGAGATGGACAGAAAAACTAAGGCAGCAAAAATGGAAAAAAACGCAGGAAAATTAATAAATTTTAATAAGACCAGAGTGAAACACTGGTGCATGGGGTGGATTTTGTTTTTGAGTTCACCCAAATACAAGTTGTGGCTCAAGTTTTTGGTTTTTTTGCTCTGAAAGTCCCTAATTCTGGTTTTGGAATATGTGCTGTGTGATATGTATCTAGAGAGAGACCTTTCCTCTACCAAGTCAAGCAATATGAGGTAAGCTCAGAATGAAAATTGTAACTCTATCCCAGCTCCCAGAAAAGGGAGCATTAAATCAGACACTATGACTGCTTAGCACTTCTCTAATGCTTAACACTTGGAAATGTTATTGAATCTTCACAACACCCCCAATATGAAAAGCAAGCAGGTGCCAGTATCCCCAGGTAAAAACTGGTGAGTGTGTGATAATCTCAATGGTTAGTGAGCTCTCATAAAGCGACTCATCTAATCACTGGCAGCATTGGGATGAAGATCTGGAAATTCCTATCTTTATAGTCCCAGGTTTGTTTCCCTGGATCGCATTTGCCTTTCCTTGAAAACACGATGTTCTAAGTTGAGCTGTTCAATGAAATGACAGTCTCACTCATACCAATATTATTACACTTTTTTTAGATATAGGTAAGGCTCTGTTAGCACAGCACATTCATTTTTATGCAGAAGATGATGCACAGTCAATGCAAAGGCTTTTGCAACAGGAGTGAGGTGAATGGGGCTGAAATGGGCTCACTCCTCTAAATGTGGATGCCTGCAAACTGAGCATCATGTGTGCAAAGCAGCCTTTGTTCTTTTGTTGGGTGTTTTTTTTGTTTGTTTGTTTTCCTTTCCCCAGAACCTTGAATCTCTCTGTGCATGCCATGTGTGCACTAACTCCTAATTTTTATCACTTCAAGTGAGGAAAATCAGAGCCTTTGACTTGTAAATCTCACTCAAAACACACTTTTATGGTTTGGACTATAATGGAAATACCAACAAACTCAGGTGTTTAACTATAAGAGCTCAATCTGTGACATGATAATAAAGATATATTTTACTGCTAAGATTTCTTGTATAGACAATAGGGAAATGATGCTTTTTAGTTTTCCTGTTGTAAATACGCATACTTTGGCAAGGAAAAGGTGTTTGCCAGGTCAAAGCCATTGCTCAAATAAATAATGCAATAATGAAATAATATAAATAGAGAGGAGCCCAGCACCTCCAGCAAAAGTTATCAACTTGGAAGATCAGGCTGACACATTTTTTCTTGTATTCATGTATCAAACTGGTCCATCTGCACACCAGTAATTCAGTGTCAACACTATTAATTCTCTGTACACGTAGCTCCTGTCGAGATCACTAGTAGGTCTGTTTTTGCAAGGTCTACACGCACTCATGTCACTAAAATGTATGAAGTTCATATTTGTAGGGAGTTATTTCAGATGTGGAACTAGAAAAGAAAGATCCTTCAGTGTCCAGAAAACCCTCACCACGTATCTTCAGTCTTACTAGTAAAAGGCTGTGATTTATTTCATTCTGGATCAGACAAATGAGGCTTTCATCCAGGAAAGGTTTGAATTTAGCAGGAATGGGGCTGGGTTTACTCCTTAAACATCATTTGTAAATGGATAATTCACTTCCTGTTACTATTTTTGTGGTTTTGTTTCTCTCTTCCACAGTGCTAAAATAATGTTTTCTCTGGTGCAAGATCTTTTTAAAAATATATTGTTTTGTTAAAGCTACACCCCGACCTCTCCACCCCCTGTCCCCCAGTCTGACTCAACTAAAAGTTCAACTTAATGATGGGGAAAGTTTCTTTATTTTTTGTCTATTACTTTTTGCCAAAACACCCTTTAATATGTACTCTACTTTCTCTTGCTCCCAAGGGCAAAACAGAGGCTTATTTGCTATAGTGACATTTTTGAAAATCTGTGTGGCAGCATCACTGTTGCCTATGGAATAGTCATCATGTTCAATTTTGTTGATCCTGTATTTGTTTGCTGGAAAGCAAATCCATCTATTTATCTTCAAAGTCTGTTTTCCCAGGTTTCCCTTGCTTAAAGAGCTATACTCAGCTAGAGCAGAGTCCTTGACTGCAAAAGCTTATGATATTAATGTTTTGCTCTGCTGTTCTAATGATCAGTGTAATGTTTTGAAAGTGTTCTGTCTTGTCAGCCCTGTTGTTTTTGCAGTCTGTGTTGATTTGGATGTCAGCTATGTTTCCAATAAACTTCTGAACCCTGAGTACTTTCTAGCAGAGAAGAAAAAAGATGCTTTGTTTACCATACCATGAAAATTAAAGACCAAGAATTTTCAAATATAGGAGCCTACAGTTAGATCCTTTAGCCTATGTTTAGATTACTAAAGTAGTGGTCTAATTTTTAAAAGGGCTGAGGATCCAGAGGCTCCTGTGTGGCTCAAGATATTCCAGATGAGGAGGGTTTAATATTTAATATAAAATCGAGTTATTTTAGGTATTTGGTGTTGCATGGGATTTTGATTGAGTGGAGTGATACAACAATAGTCTGAACTCACAACTCAAACACAATGCAGTGATTGCACCCTACAGCTGGGTCACAACACAAATGCCATTTGTGTCACAATATCTCCCCAGGACTTCCTCAGAGTAAAGTGGACTGTGATAGCCCCTGATGGTCATTAGTGTGTGATGATATTTCAAGGACTTCTCAGTAGCAAAATCTGGAAATGTTGGTTGCAGTCTCAGTTTGGGCTGCACTTTTGTGCCTGCTTGTGATTCTGGGGAGTGTGGAAGGGGAGGAATAACATTTCCTGGGCTAAAATGAGGTCTCTGTTCTGAACAATACTCCTTCATATTTGTTTTTAAATAAAAATTCCCTGCTGTGTTTTCAAGCGAAAACAAAATAAATATACTTTAAAAAAAAAAGTTGGAATGGATGCCCTTCACTCTGTCAAGCTTTATTTATGGAGAGAATTTTGACATATGAAATTTGGAGTAAAATTTCTCTTGCTGTTTTTTCAAGCAAAACCAAAGCAAATGGTTGTTGAAAATACATCGCTGGAACAAATGATCTTGCTTTCATGCCAACAATGAGAGGGTAAAAGGAAAGAAGCTTATGATGCCTCTGTCTGGATTATTTTCTTTTATATAAGGAGAACAAGATACTGGCTAAATCAACTTCTAGGACAGAGATGAGCCTAAAGACTTTATTCAGGAACTTTTAAGCCTTGAAGGAGAAGTAGATAGGCAGAAGTGAAAGCTCAGGTACCTCTTCTCAATTCCCAGGCAGCAGCAGACTTGGAGATTTGTCAAGGGTTTCTTCTTCATCTTCAGGTTTTTGGGAGGCACCTGCTTAGAGAGAAAAAAGCACTCCTGCATTCTGCTGTGAATGTCTTCCAATCCCCATGCCCTTATCCAACTCTCCCACTAAAATTTGCCTTCTGGGGAGAGGCACAGCAGAGAAACCCATTTTCTGCAGCTACTGGGCTGGCACCAGATTGCACCAGAGGCTGCAGTGTAACGTGGGCAAATCTGCAGAGCATTCCCCAGGATCCAGCTCCTGTGATGCACTGGTGTGGCAATATCTTAAAAGTGTAAAATGACATTATGTAGAACATAATGACCATCTTCTGGATGTTTCCATGTCCTTTGTCTTTCTACTAACAGCTGCAACCCAACTTGCACTTGGCTATTTTTAGTGTAGAGGTCAGCCTTAGACATGTGTCCTCAAGTGCTCCTTGGCAAGACCAGGCAGCTGGGTTTGCCAGCAGATAAACTGGATTTCCTAGAAGTTAGTGAGAATCTAAGAGAGGCACCCAAAAGTCAGTACCTGAGCTGGGAGAGCAACTGTGGAGCCTGGACTGCTCCATCTCTTCCCACGACCAGGAGGAAAAGCTCCTATTGCTAGTAAAAGCAGGAGAGGCAGAAAAAAATCAGCAAATATGATATTTAAGGTGTTGGGACAAAACCAGCAAATATTTAGGGTGTTGGGATTTTTAATATTTTTTTAAGAATATACCAGTTTAGTACAATTTTTTCTGTATTTTTTAACTATAGCACATGCATCTACCATTCTGAGCATTAATCTTGAAACCAAGAGATGCCTCTTGGGTATTTTCCTATTAATGAAGTAACTTGCTGCAGAGATGCCATAATACCTCAGCAATCTACATACTCTCTGGCCAAAGTACCACTTAAAGTTTTAGCTCCCTCTTGAATATGTTGGTTGGACACATGCCGTTTTTAGAAGCTAGATATCTTTTATTGGATTTGATGGGAAATATAAATTTGGTTTGGAAAAGGGCTAACTCTTCAAGCCTTCCATCCTCCCTATTAAGATTTTCCTTGCAACTTGGCCTCTTTTAAACTCCCATCTCGTGCATACTCTTTTCTAATCTGATACCTCAGTGTACATATCTAAACATGATCAGTGACAGTTTTAGCTGCGGGGTGAGACTTTCTGTGACAAGGGCAGTGAGCTCTGATTTGAGACCATTCATTGCAAGTGACTTCAGCTGTCTCTTCAAGTGACATCCAGCTACTTGAGGAATGGGGGATGACGAAAGTTCTTTGGACAGAAAACTTTCACTGACAAGAAGGTGACAGGTCCTTGCACAGCTGGTCTCTGATATGCCTTGGAAGAGGCCTACGTAGTTACTAATTTAAGTTTAGTGGTGGCTGCAAGCATGGAGCAGACAAGTTCTTGTAGATTTGTAACTCATCTGCAGGAATGACAGGAGTTGGAGCTACACTTACGGTGCTGGCGTTGTTGTATAACATTTCCAATAGCCCATGTTTATTTAAAGAGCTAAGTAAACTGAACTGCAAGCTATTCTCATTAGTGCTTCTGAACATGTAGCTGAACATGGTATATTCTGTTAATTTGTTCATATATTTAAAGTGGATACTGACCTTTTTTTAATGGTCTGTCAACTTATTGTAATGGTATCCTCCCTCTTGGGGCTGTCTATTCCTTCAATTTTTTTCCAACCTGTCCTAATTTTCCCCAATGTCTCCCATCAGTTTTTTCAGCCCTTGAGGTGCTATCAATAATGAAAACTCTAATGTGTGGGAAGTGGGTGGCTGGTTTGTGGTGGTTTTTTTTTTTTTTTTCCATAGGGACTTCTTGCCTTGCTCAGAACAAATACATGCAACTCCTCTCCCAGATCACCATGTTCCCTGCCACCATTGCTCCTGTTGGCAGTAATAGTGGAGGGAAATCAAAAGATCCTTCCAAACCAGGAGAGTGATGTGGCATCCTGAACACACACACGCACAGAGGTGAACTCTTTCCAGTGCATGAAGGGTAAGCGCTGCCCCATTGCACGGGGAGCTGTGATACTTTTTTTGGCGTGTTTGCTGTCATCTAGTTGGGAGCAGGGGCATTTTTATCCCAGCTCTGCCACCAGCCACTTTGGAGCCACTGTCAAATTGTTGCACCCTAAGTACCTGCTGATTGCTTACATATCTGTGTCTATGCAGTAAAGCTTGGAAGTGTCTGCTGTGCCTAATCCTGACCTGTGAAGGAAATGACTACTCTCTGAATATCAGGTAGCTCTTGGATTGTAACCTGAAAAGTTCGAGGCCCCTGAGGGCCAGCCATAACCCAAAGAAATAAAGTGACTTGTTGTGGACATTTAAATAATGCTGTTCTGGCAGAGCTGATTTCAGAGGCTCCTCCTTTCCCACCACCACGTGTGACTCCTGTTCCCACTGCCACTTTGCTTTTCCTGCTCTAAGTCTGCAACAGTCATAATAATTTATTTCGGAGGGGTATCCTTTCACAGACCCGAATCAGAGCGTGGCCACAGGAATGGTCATTTGGCAGAGCTGAGAGGTGCTCACCTGCAGCGTGTGGCAGTGGAGAGGGAATGGCAGTGAGGGGAGAGCCTGCCAAAGGCATCTGACCTGCTGAGGACACGAGCAGTGAAGAAGCACTGCCAAAAGCGACTTTTAAAGGGGAGATGGGACTAAACGTTACAAAGGAAGTGTTGGAGACCACAGCAACACCAACAGTGGGTGGTCCTGAGCTGAGCTCCAGGGGTAGCGTGGCCATTTACACCACTTGAAAACTTGTCCTCTGCTGTGCAGGGAAGTGTTTGTCACCCTATCAGTACAGTCTCAGCTCTCCTTCAAGGTCTTTGCTTTTTGCATCTGAAATATTGCCTGGTTTACATTGAAGATTACAGCAGTGTAATCTCTTTCTCAGCAGTTGTGTTTCTGTCCCCAGCTGGTGTCAGTCAGCAGAGCTCAGCTGCCTGCACAGGAGTTGCACCATTTGCAGCCACGGAGGCTTTGGCCCTCAGTAAATAAACACCAATGTATTCTTGCAAAGATTTGACCTCATTTGTTTTGTTTTGTTTTGTTTTTCCATCTCCTTGACACATCATTGAGCAAATTGTCACTGGAGCAAGGGAGTAGGAGAGGAGATAATTAAATATTACATAAGGATAATAAGGTGTGAGTAAAATTATTTCTGTGGTTTAACTTGTGGGTCTTTTTTTAGTAATTTCTTTGCTAGTTGGAAAATGTGAGCTCTGAGTAACGCCGAATAAACCGTTTTCTGTAGATATTTAAAAGGACCAGTGCACCTCTTACAGATACTTTGTTGACAGTTAAAAAATGATGTATCTATTATTCATGCTGAGCAGCCAGACTGGAAGAATGCTGCCTAACTTTCACATGGTAAAAGGAAATTATAGCTTGCAAAGGCAATTGGGTTTGTTTAAAGGAATCCTGGCTTTTTGGTAGCGTGATCTGTAACATGAGCGAGTTGAAATTTGGTAGGCTCATCACTACAATGGCAAAACTTCTTTTGATTTCAGCAAGTCTGTAATTTGTGTATCCATATTTGACTGAGGTCACAGGTACAGAAACCTGATGCAGACAGGGTGTTTATTTCCCCCCCCCACCCCTCTCCAGAAGTTACTCTCTGTAAAGGAATGAGTGATGCTTGGCTTTCTGACAACAAACCTTCGATTTTTAATGACTCACCTGCAAGAGCTGATAAAGTGTTGTGAAGCCCTTTCTTGAAGGGTTGGCTTAGCAGGATGTCGTGTGAGAAATGTGCAGAAACAAAAGAGCAGCAATTGCAGGTGTCTGGGGCACTTCTTACTGAAGCTGATATGCTGGTTTCTTAATTTCATCAGAATTATATGTATGCAGAAAATGAGAATATTGAGATGACTACTTTACAGGGTGATTACACATTGCTCACTGTTGAAATGAGATATGGGGTTTGTGTGCCAAATGAAACTTGTTTAATGAAGGTTACCTGGGATGTGACAGATGCAGCAGAGAACCCATCCGAGCTTATCTAGAAAGCTGACCAAAACAAAGCATTCATGCCTTCACTCATTAAGATCTGTGTGATTCTGGTTTTCCAGTTTCACCTTTGCTTTAAGTTGTGTGTCCCATCCCTTTCCAGCTTTTGTGCATTTCCTGCATTTCTAGGGTTTTAATTCATGTGCCTAATGCAGAAGTGCATGTCAACGGGAATTGTTCAATTCAGCCTCACAGTGGGGAGGAATAAGATGTGGGAACAGCCTTAAAAAGTTCTGGTAACAGGGAAAAGATGCTGAACTTGCTGTCAGAGAAGTGGGTACTGCACAGAGGTTTGATCTGAATAAGGCCTGCGTTGCCCAGGTGTGCACCCCTCTGTGAGTACTGTGGCTCTGGAAGGTACAGCAAATTGTGCTGGACAGAGAGCACGGCTTTGTCTGTGTGTTCAACCCACCCAGCAGGACTTTGGAATGAGATTGCATCCCCTTCAGCCCTGGGATGGCATCTGACAATGGCTAAAAGTCACAGGCTGAGCCAAGAGTATTTCATCACTGCATGATTCTGGTGGTGTGCAAGTGAAAGTGCCTAAGGCCTCAGATTTATCTGTGCCTGGTTTCTCAGGAAACATAAGCATAGATTTATCTGTATAAGGAAATTAATTTTGTTCAAGGGAGAGTTTGAAGCAGAATGCAGAAATGATTCCGGAATAAGGCAGGTAAAGTTGTTAGTTAAATCAGCTCCATCCCTTGTGATAAATAGATCAGGAAGCTGGACAATTTATTGAATAAATTGTCCAGAGATGCCTAAATTATTTGCAGTGTGATTTCACCTGAGCCTGAGGAATGTGAGGCCAAATTTCAGCTGGCTATATTGCATTCCTCTCTAGAGCCAGAAATAGGATCTCAGCTGTTATAAATTGATTAATGAAGGTATTGTTATTTAGACCAGACCCTTAGGCTTGTAATGCCTAGTTTTAGCATAAATGACCAAGCTGAGCCATTCTTTAGAAGGCATAGCTTTAAAAGCTATTTGTCTAGTTCAGAAGCAAAAAATTATAATGGCTTTCATTGTTTTGGCATGTTTTATTATCTATGTTGCCTCCCAAAATGATTTACTTGTTGTGGTTTTTTTTTGTCTCTTGAACCTGTGTGGCATCATATTAGCATGGCACATGAAGATCCTGAGGTGAAAATAAATCCACAAAGATAAATATCAAACTTTGAGATGCTGTTCCATGTAACTGAATGTTTATCTGAACTTCACACACAGCATCCAGTTAGATAATTTGCCCACAAGGCAAGTTTGTTTCATTTTTCTCAATGTTCTGCTACTTGAGATTATTTATTCACTGCAGCAGAGCTATGGACTAGCCTGATTTGTTAAGCAAGCACTGTGAGGATAGATACTGCAATACTATCTTTTATGGAAAACTTTGGAGTGAGAAGCAAAGGAATATCTCCCAGTGCATCCAGGATGGGCTAGAAAAACTGGTGATGGTGCAACTGTGGAGGTAAGAGGAGAGTCCTTTGTGGAAATATCTTTTCCCTCTCATCCCTTCTGCTTGCCCTATAGTAACCTTACACCAATATTTCAAAACTCTTGATATTATTTTAATAAAGAAAAAAAGGTCAGGAACCTGAATGTTTCTACACTTAACCTCCCTGGATGTATGTTTAGTTAGCAAAAGGGAGAGATGAGGTGTTTATTCCACCAATAAGTACAAAAATTTATACCAGGCTGCTTAGCTGAAATTTAATAATCAGTATTCTATTAGACAATTCTTTAGAGTTAACAATCATTCTTGCGTGGATGTGTTTGACAAGGGAAGCAGAGCTCATGTGCTGCTTTAATTGTAATAAATCTTGAGAGGCATCGTCTCAGGAGCTCTGCTCCTTTCCACCTTTGTGGGGATGAAGTTAAACTGCCCACTAAAAATTCAGCAAACCTAAACTGCAGCCAAGGAAAACATCTGCTTTGGACATGACTGACTTTATTTTCTAGTGGGAGGGCTCCATATATCAATGCCTCGCCTTGTCTAATTTCATTAATGTGATCTTGTGTCCATCGTGTGGCACTTTAATGGCCATTATTTGTGGCCTCCATCAAATAAAGCATTGACCATAAATCCAACCTCACGTAAATGAAGATATAAATGTCAATCTGCATTACTGTACAATATTTATTATTTTAATTAAATGAAACTGATTGTGACATTTATTAGAGCGCAGGTTCCTTGTTAATGGCAATGAAAAGAAAAAAAAAATTGCTTGTTTTAGAAAGGCAAAAAGCTGCTTATTTCATGTGATTTTTAAAAATTGTTTTAATGTTACTGTCTTAGGTTATCAGAGCTAGGAATTCTGTGTGTGGAACATGATGTTTGTGCATCTTCTTGGGACATAAACAAGTTAGTGAAGCCAAACATGACATGTGCAGCAGAAATATCAAGGAACAAATATATCAGGAAAGTTTTGTTACTCATTTAGTGGTACAAGTATTTGCATTTAACTGAACCATTTTGTTTCATTTTCTCTAAATAGCGGGAGTTATCCCAGGTCAGATATTCTAGGTTTTTGCCAGTAGTAATTAAACTTTGTTCAATATGAACAGATTCATTTATCTATTTTTTCCCCAAATTATTATGGAAAATACAGAAAGCCTGTAGCTTTAAAATTCTGAAGCCAAATCCTTTGTAATCCATTCCCAAGGACAGAAATCCAGTACAAATCAGAGACTGTTCTTATTTATTCTTGTTTGGTTGTTCTGTTCACTGTGCTTTTAATACACACACACACACACACACACAAAAAAAAAGAAAAAAAAAAGAAAAAAAAAAAAGAAAAAAAAAATCCATGTTGTTTGCATTGGTTGTAAGAAGGAAAAATAATGAATAAAATTTCCTGGTCTTGACACTGGCAAATTTTTTTAATCTGGCAAATCTCATATGTCAATCAAAAGTATAAGACTGAAGATGTGATATTTGGTGCATTTCTTCACTTACAGGGAGTTGGGTTTTATCAAAACCTAGTTTAGAGCAGCCTATTTAGAGTCTGAACAGTCTTTGTACCTCAAAGAGGTCACAGCTCTCAGTAATATACTGTGTCCAGAAAAACTTCTGAATGATGGAGATGTTAAATATTATTTAGGGGAAAAAAAACCCAAAAAAAACCCACAAAAAAACAACCTGAGTTATAGTTTCTCATTTTATATTGGAAAATATTGATCCTGTTGTTAATGAAGTCAGCGGAAAACCTTAATTAACTCAGTTGGAAGTGTGGAAACTTGGGAAATCAGGATTAAAAGGAGATTTCATCTTTTTTTTTTATATAAGCTTCCTTTCTATCTGTGTTTTTCACAATGATTCCTTGAAAATAAACAAAAACACTCACACTGACCTAAAGGGAAATTGATTCAGCTCTTCAAACATTTCAAGACTGTTTTCAGAGCAGTTTCAAGTGCTTGCTACAGATCTCTATGATCTTTCCCAATAACACTGTAAGGTTTTTAAACTAAATTGTCTTTATTTCAGATCACTTCTAACTGAAAATATTTATAGTGGCTTTGTAACAAAGCTGGTCATGAGGTTCATGTCTGTATCAAATCCTATTGCTCAGATCTAATTTAATTCCAGTAAAGAGATGAAAATCCTTCTCTGAAGTTTATCCTTTTGGTCAGTATAAACTATGCATATTCATAGCACACTTTAAGTAATAATTAGATGTTATCTTTTCAAGCTAAGTGCCCAGCATTGCATGGCATGGCTCAGAAGAAATTGATTTAGCAAAAGCAAAGCTGAGAAGCTGGTACAGATGAGAGACTGGATTTAAAGACAATGCTTTACATTTTTTCAGGTGCTGCTCTCCTGTATTTATCTTGAGGCTTCTTTCCTGCAATGAAATAACCAAGGAAATGCAGAATTTTTCTTTTACCAGAATCTAAACCCAAACAAAGTGATGGCAAGAATAATTCTGGAGTCCCACTTTTATGTTTAGCAATTTTAGTTCAGTATTGCTTTTTCAGCAAGTACTTAAAACTTACTTTCTTTGATTTTGTAGGCCACTGTGTAGACACATAACTGTGTAACATTTCTGTTCTCCTCTGATTTTACTATAATGTATTTTTCTTAATTTTGTTTATGTACACAATCTGTGCTTGTATAGATTTGTGGTATTTTCTTTCAACCTTTCTATTAGCTAAAGCAGAGAGATCTGGGACTTGTGTTCATTCCCAATGTGCAAAATGCTTTTTCTGTGTTGCACCAAGACAGTGAAAACTTTTCACTGTTGCACTTTTCTTTTCACTGTTGCACTGAAATGAGAATTAATATTGTTGAAGTAACCACTGGCAGTAGGCTCCACTTACTGCTCCCTCCAAAAGTGGTCCAGTGTTCCCTCTTGCTCAGAAGCCCTTGAGAAATTTGTAAAAACACACGTGGTGAGGGAAATTATTTAATCTCCAAATGCTGATCCTGACAACTGAATTTCACTTTGAGCATCTCCTGCAATTCCTCAACAGAATATTGCAGCACTATCCCAGAGACTTTTGCTCCAAAGTCTTGCTGGGTGGCAGATGGAGATATCCTGGAATATCACTACTTTTTCAAATGGTTGGTTGGGCCCTGTTCAAATTCCAAGTAAGTTCACTTCCAGAGTTGTATTTATTTTTTATTTTCAGTCATGTTTGCTAGACAAGATCTTCCTTTTGTCATCATGTACCAAAACTGAAAGTTCTCAGAAGCTGTCTTTGTTTACATTTATGTTTGTTCTTATCTGCCAAGACTGCTGTGATTTTTTCTAGCTGCTCACCCTGAGATTCAAGTCCATTTCAGTGTTAGATGAGGTTGTGTAATTCTCTGACACCAAAATTATTTTGAAGAATTTTGTCAATACTTTGCCTTTTGTTCTAGAACTTGAGAGGAGTATGTACCATTCATCCAACCAGTCTTTAGTCATTATGATTTCTTGATTTCTTGTTCTAACATGATTTCAATCTCCTTTTTGTATTTGTTCTTCCCCTGGGAAATTAATCCGAGTTCTGACACATGTTCTCTGTCATCTTTGTTAAATCTGTAAGCCAAAGTGTTGATGTTCTTAGCAGTGGTTATGCCTCCTGCCAGTAAACTCTACTTTTTGCTGCTTTAAGGCATTGTATTTTCTTCTACTGTTTCTTGCTCATGTGCCTAAAAATAAACAAACCTTGTTTGTTTTTCCTGTGCTCTCCTCAGTCTTCTTCAGGTGCTCCACATCTCTTCAATGGTCTGATCCATCCAACTCTTTCCAAAAGCTGACTGACCCTCTCATCCCATGTTCACCTTTTCTGTGCAAAGTGTGAAGGAGTCTGGCCTTCTAGGCTCATTTTCTGAAGTGTCACTGATTTGTTCTGTTACTTTGGGCAAGTCACTTAATCTCGCTGTGGTGTAGTTTATCCACTATAAAATAAGTCTAATAATCCTTGTCCGCTTTGCTGAGCCCTGAATCTTGTTTGCCTTCTTTACATGTGCAGTCCTAAGGGTATTATAAAGCTTCAATTATTAATGTTTGGAAAGTGCTTTGAGATCTTTGGATGGAAATCCCTGTATAATCATATTTAGCACTTAGCATTTCACAGCACAGTGCAGACGCTACGTAATCCTCAGAATACTCCTGTGAGACAGAATTACCTGTCAATACAATTATTATCCTCACTTTACTGGATAGTGAGGCAGAAGGATTAGGACCTAATCCTGCTTCTCTTCAAATAAATGGGAGTTCTTCTCTTGACTTCAGCAGGAGCTGGAAGAAGCTTCTGTGACACATCAAGTTTTGAGTTCAGTCTAGATGTCAATCTACACTGAACCTCATGGAGTCTCCTTCTTCATTATTTCTACAGAGTTTGGTGTTCCCTGATCATGTTATCTACACTTTCTTGCATGATCCATTTTTAGTCTTCCTCCTTACCATTCTGTTTTGGTTATCTTCTATATTATTTTATTTATTTATTTTTTTATTTTTAAAGTATATTTTCAAGGCCCAGCATATTCTTGAGGCTGCATGTAGCCCTGGCAGATAGATCATCCATGAATTCTTCTGTATCACCTTTTCCATCTTCCATCATGGATTTATCCAGTACAGCTCTTTTCCCTATTTTTAACAACTTTATTTTCCTGCTGGTCATGTAACTCAGCTGCTGTCTACTGCAAAGCTGCTTCTACATAGTTGACCATATCAAACTCTTTTTTTTTTTTTTTTTCTCTTTTTTCTTTTTTTTTTTTTTTTTTAAGACCATTTTTGTTGTTGTGAATACAGTCCATAGTACTCTACCATAGTTATAATAATTTCATGGCTGTGATTAGGCTAGCCTGCCCTTTATTCTTCTCAGTTATTTTAGTCTCTTCCAATATTAGACAAAGCAGACTTGTCTCCCACTGTAGGTGCTCAGGACTCATATTGTTACCCTTGAAATGATAAGCAAAGAAGTACTATAAAAAGACTGTAAGAAAAGATATTTAAAATCTGAATTAAAATTATTTTAAGAAATCTCTTATGTGAAGGAGAGATTGGTGAGTTCATTCTTCCCAGAAATAAGTTGAATTACATAACTTCTTTGATGAAGAAGAATCAGTCTGTCTGACATGTAAGAGAAGAGATTCCTCAATAATATTAGTTACTAACCACGTATTTCAGCATCACCAAAATGTGCTGAATCTGTCTTAAAATAATGAGGCAAAGAATTTTCTATTATGTCAGATTCATGGTGCTCCCCTTCTTAGCCTGACCTGTTCAAGGTCCCATTTTGGAGTTCACTGGTGGGCAATTTAAATAAAGATCCATCCACACAGGCTCATTTCTGAGCGCTGTCACAATTTTAGGTGAAGAGACTCTCCACGAATCTGTCACTGGTGGCTGTGGAAGAGGGTTCAAGGCTGGACCTCAGCCTCAGGTGCTGCTGGTCACTCACCTCTCTGAGGAGCTTTGGGAGACCTTCCATCCCCTCTGTACATTTCTGGAGAGGCCCTTGGACAGCAGCCAGGTTCTGCACATTGCCAGGGGCTCTCAGGGGCCAATAATACCTCTGGCAAAAGCTCTGTAAAGCTAATTAAAAGCCACTAGCACTGGCACCTTATTTCCAGCAATTTCTTTGCTTGAAACAGCCATTATTGAGCATTAAAGGTAAAATCAATTCTATAAAGGTAAACAGTTTTGTAGTAATGTGACCATGACCTATAAAATGACAATCTGACATTAATTTTTAAGGATCATATATTCACATATGCTGTCACTGTAGAGCAAGTAACACGACTGGAAGTAGGCCTATGCATTTTGAGAATGCGTTTGCAGTTTAACATGCTGTTACAAATGTAAGGAGGCTCCTTCTCTCTCCTCTAATTTTTTTTCACCAGCTTGACAGTTTTTCAAACATATTCACTGTCAGCCCTAACAACCTGTCAACAACTGCCATTATGTGAAAATTGCAAAGACTTGCTTGAGCACTGTGAAAACTGACAGACATGCCACAAGGATAAGTTCCTCAGAAACAGAGGGCTAAAACTTTTGAAAGGTGCTCCAGCCCTTCCAAGGCAAAATGAACAGTCAGATATCAGGGGAAAAAAACATACACTTGTCACATCTGATATCTATTTCTTTTCCCCTCAAATTGAGGTGTATGTGAAGGAATAAAACATAGATTAGGACAAACTGTGCAACTTACTAGAGTTGGTGCAATTTTCCTCACTGTCAAGCAAGAGAAGCCAAATTTATCCACTGTGTAGATCTGCTGTGTGGCTGGTACAAATCTTGGAAACCAGGGATAAAATTCACCCTCTTAGAGCATCTATAAATGAAATATGATTTTCTCTGTGTGGCTTACTGTAAAAAAAAAATCTCAGTTAATGTTCACTGTAAAATAATATTTGATAATGCTGGTGAAGAAGTGACCCTGCAATGCACTGTGGACTTTATAAAGCTTATTGGCTTATTCTGTATATGAGTGTTAAACAGCTGCAATTGTACTACCACCCATGAATTTGCCATCTTCTGAAACTGGTGTAATGGAGAACATCTGTGTTTGCCACTGAACCAAAATGGTTTGATCAGGTTTGTGTGAGGAGAATAGATATGGATGATCCACAGTGTGTAGGACAGTGCTCAGGTGTGTCTATGTTTTGTGCTTGTGCACCACGTGGGAGCAGCAACGCAGCCAGAGAAATCTTTGGGAGTTCTGCCCTCTGAACATCCTAAGGAAAGGTGCTTTAAATCTTCAGTAAAAGCACTGGGAGGTGCTCAGGATGGCTCTCAAACTATGTATTTCCTGGCTCTTGGTTATTTTTTCATTCTAGGTGTTGTTCCTAGGTCAGGAGCAGTGAACAGTGAACCATTGAGGAGGTGATACAGACTGTGCCCCCCTCCTTGGATGGGTGTAACTGGTGGCTCTCAAGCCACATCCCTGTCACTTCTCCTCCTTGTTTGAAGCCCCAGCTGACTTTAGTCGAAGGGCTGTGAGCTAAACTTAACTAGAAAATACATTTACAGTTAGCTGTGAAATGTTCCCCATGGTACTGAGCTGCTGGAAGAGTTTTAAATCCTGAACAGTCTTCATTTTTTTTTCTCACCATCAATCCTCTGGAAACATAATTGTGCCTTGATTTCTGAACATAAACCTGTATGCACTAAGATGAAATTTGTATGTGTCCATGTCTGTTGTTTTAATTTAAAGTGAGAAATGCAACCCAGGGTCATTGAAGTTTCTTTCATTGAATGTGTATGAAATTGCATCTGTATGACTGAAGGAAATCAGAGTCTTCTATGTTGCATACAAAATTTCAGCTAATTATAAGCTCATGGGAAAGTGGAAATACCTTTTTTCTATCTAAAAATGAGCTAAAGAAATATTTACTCTCAGAGTTTCATGCACCTGGAGTCTATCTTGAAAGCCATCACTCTCACTGGGTCTCAGAAATGCTCAGCACCTTGCTGACTTACCCAGGAGAAACTAATAATGATACTGAAGCATGTCCCTGTGGTCCAGTGTTGAATTATCAGCCCTTTCACAGCCATGATCTTTGACCACAGGCAAATAATTCAACCCTTTAGCCTGCGTTTCTCAGCTGTGGGTTAGCATCTTAATACTCCTTTGCAATTTGGGAACTGTGAGAATGAAGTTTGAGTTGAGGCTGCTGAGATCATGCAGTGATGAGGCAATAGGAATGCCTGGGCAATTAGATGAGGTGGTTGCTTTGTTTGGATGCTTATCAGAAAGGGGAGGGGGGGGGGGCAAGGATAAAAAAAATAGCTGAAAAAGCTTCAATCACAAACAAAGGCAACAGCAAGAACCTCTGCCAGGAATTCCTTTATTGTAATTCCCTGTTAGGATCTGAGGTGTGTTTTGGGCCTTGAGCACTGTCGGTGTCTCTGTGCTCGTGTCCCAGCGCACAGTGGTGTGTTTGCAGTGCCCCTTTCTCTGGTGGAGATGATTATCTCAGGAGGTTGTGCCCAGGGCAGGGCAGAGTCCAGGATGAGCTCATTTTGGTGCGGGCTTTGCTCTGAACAGGCCCAAGAGCATTTCCTTGGAAATGTCTCATTTTCTTTAAACATTCTGTGACACAAAAGTAGAAAAAACCCTTCTAAAATATGCTCAATATTAATCTAAGGGCAACCAGTTTTACTAATTAGCAAAGTGAGTAAGTAATGAAGTCTCTTTTTTTTTGAAGTATCTTTTCACAAGAAGACACTTAATTCCCTGTTAACCTTAAGCTCAGAGTTGTGCCTTATTGTGGTCTTCTAAAACAATGTTCTCTGTCAGGGAAGACAAAACACTGTAAGTAATCTGAAATAACACGATTCTGAAAGAGAAAGAGGCCTTACATTTCTGTTTTCATGACTTCTCTTACTTCTTTGTTCTTTGTGTTCTTTTTTTATTTGCAATTGTATAAAAAATAGTAATATTCATAGCATGCCCTTTTTTGGGTTGATTTTTCTTTTGGTTAAAAAATGTTTTGAGCCTTTAACAGCCCTTAGAGTAAATAGAAATTAAGGTAGTATTATTTTGCTTTTGTAATTCATCATGTGGTTTTTTTTTTTTTTTTTGGGTTTTTTTTTTTTTTTTTTGGTGGGGTTTTTTTTTTTGTGTTTTTTTTTTTTTTTTTTTTAAGATGATTGGTTTTACACTTGTGAGCTACACAAGGGAAGGTTATTCATTGGTTTAATGTTTATCTGGTGGTCTAAGCTTGGGTCGCAAGCTGAGTTAAAGCTTCAGTGATACTTATCTAATTGAGTCTAAGCAGCGGCAGCCTGTTGCAAGGTTTTGGTGAGCTCTGAAAAGATTGGTGAGATGGTCACCTAATCCTCAGGTTACAGGGAGTTACCTTTTGGCTCTTCCCTCGATCTTGCTGTTGTTCTTCAGCAGGAGATCGCTCAGGTAATACAGCTGGCTGCAATGGGATCTGGTTTTTATTAACCAGGAGACTTCCTGTGTGTGTTTTGGGCGTCTTTCAATGCATGTGGGAATACGTAAAAGTTATAAATCACAGAAAGAAAACACCATAGCATTTCAATAAGACATCCTGAACTAGAGTGTCCGGGACAGAGAACATGAGTGTTTTGCTGCTTTCATGGAGCATAATAAGTCACCCAGAAGACAAAGTACTTGTAATTTCTTGTTCTAATGTCTGATATACTTGGGCAAGATTCCTAACCCAAAGGAACAGGACCTGACACTTCAGAGTAGCCTCATTTCTCTGGGAAGGACGCAGGTTGAAATTTAACTTTTGCTGTGTATCAGGAAATTCTTGGCCTTGCTGATCAGTGATTGGAAGTGATTGTAAACATGTAAAAAAGCTTCCTTGACCATTGGCTAATAAATTCAGGGTACTTTCCTCCCAAACTGTGCTTCTTTTGAATCAATTTCTATGGTCCTGTATTCATGTTGACTTGCTCAATCCACAAAAATATCCTGTAGAGCTCTTGGAGTTTTTGTACATTAACTGCAGGGGTACCAACACCTTGCTAGCCCAGAAGAGAACATAATACACCTTTCCTACAAGGACTTTCACTTGCTGAGGATGGGTTTCACTTGTCCTCTACACACATATATGGAGAAATGTTGCTTCCAAGCCTTCCAGAGACATATGATGGCTTCAAGAAGGAAAACTCACTTTTTTTTTTCATCTACCACCATTCCAGTTCATCTTTTTTAAACCCTGCTGTGACTCTGGAGTTCAGGCACCAAGCGTTACTTGTCTGCCTCAGCCAGTCACTTTTGACATCCAATGTACTTGATCTGGGGCTGGCAGTTTACTTCAAACGTTATTCATATGAATGGGTCTGGCAGCTGGGAAACTGCAAAAAAAGTGCATGAACAGTGATTCTTGTTTTCTGTCTTCAAAACAGATCTATTGTCCTGTTTCTGCTAGCTGTTTTGAAGAGTCTTGTCTTTGAAGCTGGAACGAAATCATTATCTAAGTCTCATTCATTTCAACTTAAGGCCAGTGGTCTCATAACTGATCACTCACATTAGCCTTATGAACCTTCTCCATGGATGGGTGACAAGAATATTGCTTAATTGTAAGATGATTTAAATAAGGGGAAAAAAATATATCTATGGCATCTGAATGTGCCTAGTGTGTTACATGTGCATCCCAGTATATACATTATCCATCCCAGCTCCTATAATTTGATTATAGATCACAGCTGTTTCTTTTCTCTCTTGACCTCCTTTAGCCTGTGACATGCTCTGCTATCATTCTCTCATTCTAATACTTTCACTCTTGGAAATACTATAATTTTCTTTTTCTTGCTGTCAGGTATTCAGTCATTTCTTTGTCCTGTCTTGGAGCTTAGACTCAGAAATTGAACTGTCTTTTTTTAAGAGATGACAACTCATGTTTATTTGATTTTGAAATTTATGCGGCAGGTCTTTCTCTAACACTCAGATCTCACCTAAAGCTTTTTCCTAAGGGTCTAGAAGTGCCTTTCAAAAAGGGAAAACTCAGTTGTCTCTCTTTAACCCAGGGAAAATCGTGATACTGATGTGAGTGCTCTGCTTAGAGGAAGGAAGGATATCAGAGAAAGCAGAGAAGCAGAAGTGTGATATTATTTAGGCACCTACAAGAACCATTGCGGGGGGAGGTTTCTATGCTGAAATCACATTGAGATTTGGACTGTAAACTGGTCATTACACCTTGGAAACTCTTTCTTTCTGGGATTTAAATGGAGCAATTCAATCCCAGAGGTCAGATTTTGGTTGATGATCAGGCCAGAGACCAGAGCAGAGTGGAAAGGGAGGAGGTGAAAAGGATGTGGTTGTATTAATTCAGTGCAGCTTCAGACAAGCAGCACAAGGAGATTTATAGGACTGTTTTTGAAGGAGGAAAGTGGGTATGATAAATGGGGTAAGTCAATGTCAATTTGTGAAATTACACCTTTGTGTCACAGTCTATCAGTAACTTCCTCTTGCTATATTTGGATGATTTTCCGGTAGCAGTGAGGGATCGAATGGTGAGCAGCCCACCTTTCCAAATGGCTAATTTAGGAAAGCAACAGAAGCATTGGGCTGCAGTGTGTGAATCATCCCAGATAAAGGTCAGAAATTACTGTCCTGTTTTAGCTAAGGGTGCTTGAGCGTTTTAGAAACAAATACCCAATAACTTCCTAAGTGCATGAGAAGCCCTGATAGAGTTGTGAAAAGGCAAGGAAGCAGAAGAAACAATCAGGCCAGTCCAAGGAGGGATTGGAAGCTGTTGTAGTTCTGGTGAAGCTGATGTCCCAGCAGCGCCTGGAGCATGTCATTTTGGGTGCCATCTCAGCAGAGGTGCGGGCAAAGCTTTGCAGGGAGGAATACAATAAGAACTTGAGAGTTTTTTGAGATCACACTGCAGGGCAGAGCACGTGAGGATCCTGATCCCAGCAGCTCTTCCCCTCCCTGGTGGTGGCTCCCAGCCTGCCCTGTGTATCAAGGCAAAGCCTCTGACACTGCAGGCCTGAGGGATGTGGTTCAGCCTGTCCCCACTAAGGAGTGGTCTGAGGGTTTCTGTCTTAGTGCAGTCTTGCTCTGTCAGTCTGTTAAATGCAATCAGTTTGGGGCTAAAATCAACAGAGATACTGATTCTGATTAAATAATACATGCTATCCCTGCTCTGGTTTGTTGGTTGCCTGTCATGCCTCTCATGTGGGAGGAAAACTCTGCATGGAATTCTGTTCTTGATGTATTTATTTTTGTGGTTCATGATAGTGTGTGGGAGTTCAGGTTTTTTTTTTTTAAATAAACAAGCAAAAAAATATATCATAAAGCAAAATACTCTCCTCTGAATAGTTTTATATTCTGTGTTGAGCAGACACAAACGGTTGAGAACCAAAGAAAGAAGCTCTGGAGAAACTTGGATAATGAGGACTCTCCAAAGGAAAAGCAGGAGATTTTGATGAGAGATGAGGGGGTGGCTTTTTGATTCAGAAATAGGGTAAATATGGTACTGGTGGAACATCTTATTGGTGGAACCAACCCACTCAGTGCTGCTGTGTGCAGACACAAACGAGCATCTCATGAACAATTGCCCTGGTTTTGGTCTCTCACAGTGATGAGACTCTGAAGAAAGAGTCTGAGGTTTTTTGCTGTTGTACTAACAATTTTTGACTCGCTATATGAAGTCCATTAAATTATGCATGAGATGTGCATTTTGCCCAGTTTGAACTGTCCACACTAATGGAAGCACTAATGGTAGATGAATGGTATCCTCAAACTAATGTGGTTCTTAGCTGGTGAGCAATAGGCTGTCAGGGTGAAAATGCAGGAAGCCTGAATATATGGCCACGTGATGAAAAAGGGTGGTGCTGCGGACATGTGTGTGCTGGAAAATAAATAACTACAGTCCACTCCTAGACAAGTAAACAAATGGTCTGAGCAGCCATAGCCTGCTTTGATTAATGGATGCAGAACTATCAGAGCGTAATGTAGGTAGAGGGAAGCTTTTTCTGCCTCAGACTGTGGTGGGGTGTCAAGAAATGAGATCTCAGATTCTCCTGCCCTGAGATGCAGCAGGAGACAGGGTGTGATGGAGCCCAGGAGACCTCAGTTCTCAAAGACACTTATTTCCATGCCACATAAACCAGGCCCTTTTTCAGGCTTCGAGGGACTCTGCTGGCTCAGCCCATATGGCGAATGCCATCCTCTGGTTTGAGAACAACACAAAGATATTCCAGTGCTCAGAAGCATATTGGGCAGCAAGGCCATAGGAGAAAGCCCAGTCTGCTGTTAAACAGCTGTCTGGACCCCTGGTTACAGGAGAGTGATGAGATGGAGTGGTTTTGTGTTTTCCCCTGGACTTGTGCTGTTGCAGGATTTCCTCAGACAGCTCGAGATGTGCTGTGTGGTTTGACAGGCTCCCCTGCTTTGCTCTCTGCAACTGCGAATTTTGGGTCTGTGTTTATTCCAGCTTTTGTTTCTTTTCTTGCACACATGGCTCGTGAGGTCCCTGCATGAGGCCAGTTTTATTTCTTCTCAGCAAACTGAAGTAGCACATCCAAGGGACCCTTTGCAAAAGCTTGAGTGCCCTCCTTCCTTTCTGTTACTGCAAGGATTTCATGTGGAGGGAAGAATAACAGAACAGCAAGTGATGGCTTAAACTGTAAAAGTTTTAGTTTATTCACCAATAACATTATAAACCTGGATTTAAACCAATATTTTTGTTGTTTGGAGAATTTTGCTGTACTTCAATATCTATGAGGTTTCATTTTGAACCACTCAAGGCAGGAACATATTTCACTGGTAAAGAAAAGCTGAAATTCTCAATTGTAGTGGGAGTCCTGGAACTAAAGCTTTAGGAATCATCCTGGGTGGCAAAATTCCCCCAGCAGTTATGGAAGTCATTGGGGGAGTGAATGTGTTTGCTGTATTCCATCTCACTTCCTGTTTTTTTAGTAACATCAGTATTGACTTTCTGGGCTTTGTTGTTAGAAAAGTCTTAATTTGATGGAGTATTTTAATAAATAGAATGTCTAAAAGGAACAACTTCATGCAGAATGAATTGTTCTCAGGTCCTGACATTAAGAGAAGCCTGTGCCTTTATCAGCCAGATTTATAAGCCCTCTCCCTGTGGGGTATTTCCCTGCTGGACCAGTTTTTCCAAATGGATTCTTCTTTTGTTTATTTTTATATTGGATTTGTGTTTGTGAGCTCCTACTTGAGAGTTTGCAGGTTTTTCCCTCTGTTTTTCTTATTTTTTCTCCCTGTATCTCTGCTTCAATCACAAGTGTTTTTTCGGAAATGTGGTAACTTTTGATTACTTGGTTTTTCCGAGATTTGTGGCTCCCAATTTTCCTTAAACCTCTTATAGAAAAGACTCTACTACTCTGTGTTTTAGTGGGTTTCAGACTTACCTTTGTGTCTGGGGAAGGCTGAGAGGGGGCACGTCAGACCAACAAGAAAGTTTAAAAAAAAACCTCACCGAGATGATTGTCTGGGTGATTTGTAGCTGGATTCCTGAAAGATCTCTTACGTGGTTCAAGAGGGGCAGATTCTAATGTGTGTTTGAGTCTTCACATTCGCTGCTTTTCAGGAGCTCTGAGGGAACGCTTCAAAGCTGTGAATTCAGGACTGTCCTCAGTGGAACTTTGTATCCTGTATCATATCAGTTTTAAAAAAGAAGTTCATGAAATAAGTGTATATGATACTTAAATTGAACCAAATTTTGGAATTGTATAAAAGAATATGTATCAGCTTTTACTGCCATTGTGTAGCTAATCGAGACCTCTAAAGACAATTTGTAAAACAACCTTCTCATTTTATGGGTGAAAGTGGCAGAACAAAATAAAATAGCTTCTGTTTTCCCAGTATCTCTGGCATGTAAAAAACAGGAGTTTGCAAAGGTCATGGAAACAGTTAAACCACAGTTTAAGACAGTGGTTTTGTTCTCCTTATTCTGTTTTTCTAACCTTGTATTTGCAGTTATTATTTCAGCTGCTTTGCTTTAGAATCCCTGAGATAAATAATAAGAGGTGTGGTAATATCCCTGCTGTTAAAACAGTATCAGCAAATAACCCGTGTGAGCCCAAGCCTTTCCTTGTTGAGACTCCAAATTTCAGAGGGGATGGGAGGTTTCTACAGCTCTGTTGCTCACAGCAGCAGTTTGTGCATCTAGAATGGTCCTGTGCCTGAAAACAAGGCTTTTTTTTTTTCCCTTGGACGTATCTTCAGTTTAGGTAAAGAAAGCAAAGTGCCCTGATGAACAGCAATTGAAAAAGTAAAAAAGTAATAAATTAAGTGCCAGGATGCTGTGCTTCTCTCAGCAATGGTGGAATTCAGTTTTGGAGGTTGCGCAAGGGTTTATAAATATCAGTGGGCAGACCTGGGTTTACACAGACTTTTTGATATTTTGCTTTATTTACAGGCTGTCAAAGTGAAAAGGGGAAAATAGAGAGTGATCATTAACAGCAGCAAACCTAAATAAATTGCTGCCTTGTTGTGGGTCAATACTACCTGTTTGGTAGATTCCTGAAAAGGTGGAGATGGGAAATAAAATCCTGTGTGATTTGGTTAAACTTTGAGTCCAGGCAAATCACGGACTTGTACACTTCACTTCAGAAGGATAGGGTAAAGATTGTTTTACAGCTCTAGAAGGTGTAGGGGATGCTTTACCAACCCCTGTGAGAACATGTTTATTGCTACAAGGAATTAAAATTCTATTTCAGGCTTGTATGACTAAACAGGATGTGTGGATGAACTTAACCATGTATGAGACACATCTGGGATGAAAATGGTAGAAGTAATGGGTAGAGAAGTGGCAAGCAAGGAAGGTATTGAATTTCCTCACAAAAACATGCAGTGATGATGAAAAAATGTTGATCTGTTTTTTTGACTTCCTGCATCTCTCACAGGAGAACAGAGCATTCAGCAGGAATTTGAGTAAGACTATGAAAGTCTTGAGGCAAGGTCAGGAGTGGCTTTCCATGCAGGGCAGCACCTGCCCAGTGCCAGCAATATGGAAAACTTGAGCTGGCATTATTTGGGACACAAAATACTGGAGCCAAGGGAGATGTAGGAGTCACTAAAATTTTGCAGGTATTCCAATGAACACCCCTGTGTCTCCTAAGCAGCATCACTAATATGCCTGGAAAACAAGAACAACAATTCTGCAGTCAGTGTTCTGTGGCTCTAGTAATCAAGGAATGCCAAAAATTAGAAATTAAAAGTCCTATTAGTTCATCTCCTCCCATAAAGGGATGTTTCCTTTGTTATGTATGATGGTAATTAGCTGGCCTGCAAGGGGAGGAGGTATGGAACAGCAGAGATGTAAAATAGTGATGGAGGGGCCAGAGCCTGGGAGGATGAAACTGCAGCTGAGGATTATCAGGACTGAGACCTATGGTTTAGTACTTTCCACCTCCAAAACACTGCATAGATATTAACCAATTAATCTTCACAAATGAGCCATGAAAATGATCAGTGGCTTTGTTGAAATCCAAACAGTGAAATCATGTTTCAGATTTAGCACTTAATGTTCCCAATCTTACGGCTTAGACAGGAGGGGGAGAGTCGGAGATTTCCAAGAGCTGCTGGCTCCAGGTGAGCATCCAAAACCACCATGAAGATGCCCAGGGGTGTCTGGCTGGAAGATCCTTTCAAAGATTTAAAGGCAGCAAGGACTGCCTAGTCTGAAGCGTAACATAAGCTGTACAATTTCACTAGTGATATTCCTTTTAAAGTTCTTTTGCTTGTGCCTGAGCTAAAGCACATCTTTTCAAAAGAAGGTTTTGGGTTTAGTATTCTAAAACATAAGTGATTCGCTGCATTTCTTTAAAACTTGCTGAAACACTAGCTAGCTTTCCTCCCACTCTCTTCTTTGAAGTAAAGTGACAGTAAAGGAGAGATGTTTAAAGACTGAAATAATTGTTCCTTTCTATGTGGATACTGAGTTGGGTTTTGTATCGCCTCTACTGCTCGTCTTATAAAGCCAGAAATATAAATACTACACTCTTGAATGTTTTCCAAATCTCTTTTATACAATCCCAGAAACATTCTGTGTTTTCCCAGCATTTTTTAAAGTATTTTCAGGTGAGGTGCTATGGCTTTTGGAGCAAATAACAGGTGTGTGTGTGTGTGTTTTCAATTCAGGGATTTGCTCTCGAAGAAAAATAATTAAGGCTGGCAGGAGTTTGATTGCATTAATTCACAAAAAGAAACACCCAAACGATAAATCCATAGTGGGAGAACTGCCCATATGTTACATATTGGCTTAACATGGATGAGGCATTAAATAAACTAAGTCTGAAAAATAAAAACCTTATCAGCTTTATTAGCGTTGAACTCTGTGGCTTCCACTGGGGCTGACACACTTAATTAAAGATGCTCTGGTCTAATTAGGTTGCACATCAAAAATACAAATACAAGTTGGATTTTTTAAAGACCTGTCTGAGCTCCAATTCCCAGCGTTGTGAATATTTATTTTATTCAGCTAGTCTCCACCTAGACCAAATGTTGTTAGGCTAGCTAACAGAAAAATACGGGGATTGGAGTATTTAGATTTCTTGCACCGAGTGAGGCTGGCTCAGATCCTGAATGTCTATATCTGAGGAAGACAAGTGTAGGCAAGGGAGAAAGACAACTTTATTTTGAATTTTAAATCATTACCTGATTCTATTTGACTGGCTTAATTCTATTGGTGACTAGCTCATGAAGAAATCCATGGCCTTCATTTGTTTTACTACCGGTGGGATTGATTCCCCTATGGGTCCAGTCCAACCTCCATGGAGGTCAGCGGGAAGACTGACATTGATTTAATAGAAGATGGTTCAGAATTGATGGGAATGCTGCGTGTCATGATGGGGGAGTGTTCCTTCTTTCTGTCATCTCCTGTGCTTTAAAAATGGAATTTTCCTTTTGTCAAACAGGGCAGACCTGACATGCCCTGTCATATATTCCCATGATTTTCTCTGTAGGCAAGATTGAGCATGGAAGTCTTTGATTCCGCCCCTCCTTTTCCTATATATTGTTCTCTTTTGATTGATACTGGAACTCTGTAACCTTGTCAGCTTTTTGCTGCCATTTTTATATTAGTTTTTGAAGGTTTTTTTCTTTAATTTGTCAATTTGTAATTTTCCTTTATGCAAGTTGCAGCTTCTTCTGACATCAGTGATTTTGTATGATCTTGTGTCAGGACAGCAGGTCTCAACTTCACCTCCCATCTACCAGCAATAATTTTCATTCCTGGTAGTGTCATTTGTCAATCCTAAATCACTGTGAACAAAATGCTGCTATTTCTAATACCTGGCCAGGTAATTCTTACTCAGCCAAACACATATTGCCTGGCGACAGGTATGACATGGGAGCATTTCTGAACGTTTTTGTTAATGGAAAATGGAAGCCCACACATAGCCTTTCAGAATCCATCATTGATTTCTGGGCCTGTATTGGTAGCTTGAAATCTTAAGTGACACTTGGACCTCCCTCAGTGACAGATGTGGGAGAGATCAGCAGCCTGAGGCCCGTGGCTCTCGTTGATTTTACTCTGTTGTGAAGCTTGGATCAATGTGTTGGCAAATGGACACCTAGAAAGAACTGGGTGGCCACAGTGCTAGGTCTGGCCTCATTTACAGCTGTGAACACAACAATATTTTCCAAATATTATCCCTGTCACATCCTATTGTGTAGGTGTTTTGTTTTTGCACATTCAGTGTTAACGTTAATTTTTCTTAGCCTGGGCTCTTGCTGCCCTTTGCAGTTTGCTGCAGCAGGGTCAGTTGCTAGAACAGGATTTTGGAGTAATTTAAACTGTTCCTTGAGAAAGGAGACAGACAATTCTGATTTATTGAGAGTGACTTAGTGCTAAATGGAGTGCAACTCCCGGCTGCCTTGAGCTATTTTGGCTTTGTTTCCTGCTTTGCTCACTGTGTGTGTGTATCTGTGTGTGTACATCCCTACAAGTTCAAATCCCACCCTAGAGCTGAAGAAAGCAGCACAGTCCCCTTGCTTACACACTGAGCCACCTAGAGACAGCTGAGTGCTCTAAGTAGATGTGATGTCTCTGTGGTTGAGTTACCCTTTCTAATAATTTCTGCTGAACAGACCTGCAGTAATGACACAAGCTGTCCTCGCATTCTGTGCCCTGTAACTGAGAGCAGTTTCAGGATCCACATCCCCCATGATCTGCCTGACTCGGGACATAAATCCAGCTGCAGGAGGTGCTCCAAGGCAGTGTGAGCAGAGCAGAGGTGCATTCCTGCCAGAACCCATCCTGTGGGGACACTGGAGAGCATCATCAGCCTACCAAGGGCTTACCCGTGTGGGCAGGGGGTGGCACCTGCCAACATGGTCACCACTGCTGCTTTCAAGTTCCTCTTCGCTTGGAGACCACGCTCATGATTTTATTTTCCTCACACTGGATAGTGGATAGTGAGGAAATGCCAGGCAGCTGTAATCAGTGCTGTGATTTGCTGCTTCTTTCCATGTACTGCTGTCTTCAGGCTCTTGAGAGAGGAAAGGTTTGGTGCATAAATTGTGAGCCATGACAGGGAGTGTGGCCTTGTATGTTTTACTATTGGTTTCAGCCACCTCAGAATGGAGTGACAGCATTATCAGGGAATATCCAGCGTGGTTTTTTTCAGATGAAGTTAGACATTTAGGGATACATGCCCCTCTTTCTACTTTCTGAACATGCATTTTCTTATGGCACCTTACGGAGCTCATTTTAAACCCTGCTTCAGGGCAAAAATATTTATGGCATACTTTAAATAAAACATATTATGTGTTTTGTACAAACATATGTATCATTGTCCCCCTCGCTGGAGCTGATGTAATTTCTGACACCAAGTGCTGTGCCTCATGCAAAATGCATGACATGTCATTGAATGAGAATGAATGTTCCTTTAAAATACAAGCTTTCCAGCCATGATAACCACTTAGTTTTCAGTTTCAGGAACCAAAATCCTTCCTTGCTGTGACTGTTTAAGTGAAACACTGTCAGTGACTGGCAGCTTCAGAGTCTGGTGGCGGGTTGAGCATGGTTTTCTTCTGCAGATGGGTTTTTTTTACCTCTAAGTCAATGGTATTTGTGGATCTATATCCAACATAAATCATCCCTTAGAGTAGCAATGGTCAGTGAATGCTTGTCTCACTCGTGGATAAACATACCATTGTTAAAAGCTTTCAATACTGAAACTCTTCATTTCTAATTCTTATTTATAAAGAGAGGGGAAAAAAATAGGTCTGCCAACAGCATACATGTGGTGGAAAATTGCCATAAAATCGTAATGTGCTGCTGCAGGGCATTACAGGCATTAATTAAAGACTGGATTAAGACTGAGGGGAGTCTCACCACAGACTCCTTCCTCATGTAGGTGAGGAGAGGGGAGAGGAGGGGCAGCACTGATCTCTGCTCTGTAGGACCAGCGACAGGACTGAGGGAATGGTCTGAAGTTGTGCCAGAGGAGGTTTAGGTTGGATGTTAGAAAAATTGAGTGCTGGGCACTGCCCAGGCTCCCCAGGAAATGGTCATGGCCCTGAGGCTTCCAGAGCTCCAGGAGTGTTTGGACAACACTCCCAGGGACAGGGTGGGATTGTTGGGGTGTCTGTGCAGGACTTGGAGTTGACTCCATGACCTTGTGGGTCCTTTCCAGCTCAGCATATTCTGTGATTGTGTGATTTTGTAAATCTGCTTTGTGCTTAGTGCTCTGCAAGCAGTAGAAGTGCTCCTCAACCTCAAGGATGAACAAAATGAAGAAATAACAGAGCACAAAGATAGTGGGGAAAGAAATGCTGATTTGAGAGGGAGAAAAAGCCCCAACAACAAAACAAACAACAAAGACTGGCATTTCAGAGGGTGAAGAGCTGAGCAGTGCCAGACCCTGCCTCCTGGAAAGCACCTGTGCTGACCTGGGCTCCTCTGCTCACTTTCCAAAGGCAGCAGCCTCTGCTGGGAGGGGATGCTGTTCACTCTTGTATCTGTGTAGCCAAAGAGTTTAGGGAGCTCACTCCCTCAGTTCCTCAGCAGCTTCATCTCTGCTGCAGAAGAGGTGCTGGAGTCGCTCTTAGAGGTGACTTCAAGGCCACAGAACAACATGATTACATTTTGAGCAGCTCAGGGGGTGATTAAAGCTTAACTTTAAAAAGGAAATATGAGTTAAAAATTAAAGATTAGAAAATCTAGACTAACTTTAAAATAAAAGCACTGTTCTTACCCCTTCCTGGCCTAGCTGTGCCATTCTCAAGGGTGGGCATGTGGTGTAATTTGTGGTGCTTGAAGGCACAGGACATGGATTTCTTGTGAGGAAGGTGCTTTCCTCTGTGCCTGAGGGGCACTGTGCATACATGATGATTTCTATGTTTTGTAGCACTTTGAAGGCCCAGTACTGTGGCAACTACTGCCCCTTAAAACCACTCTGGGGCGTTGGTGAAACACAGCAAAGCCCAGTGAGTCCCATTAGCTGTAAAGGCTGGAGAGAGTTGTCTCTCACATGAGCAGTAACATCATCTCCTTGTGCAGGAAATCACTGCTCTGACACACCTGGCTCCATCTCCCTGCCATTAAACCCATTAATACAACAAATGGCATTTTGCAATAAATACGTGTCACTTCTGTGATTTTAACTGGTCTTTTGATTTGTTTCCTGTTTTATGTTGTTTAGACAGACTGATTTAGACAGTTAAAAATCCACTTAACCATGATACATTGTGGCTGCGTGACAGACAATAACATTGATATATATGACTAGATGAGTCTCTAATTAGATTTTGGCAGCACTGTCACAGTCAGGGAAAGTTTCCACAAGTACTCAATTGAAATATTATTTTATGCAACCTCATGGAACAAAGGCCATTTTTAGTTAAGCAGGTCCCCTCAAAAAGATGTTAATATCATTTTTATAGTGGCCTCTGCCCTTGCAGTGTCTTCCTTCTCAAACATACTCTTTGGTAACATGACTTAAAATACATATCTTTTTTAAAAAAGTACATAAAGCTGATAAAAATAGGTTAAAAAATGATAAGTGAAGCTTGCCCTGGGTGTTATATTTAAAATTGGTTGTAAATATGGAAGAAACAGTAATTTGATAAATTATTATTGTTCTTTTTATAGGAAAGAAAAAATGTAGAATGAGGGACTGATTATGTGATTATATAATAATATTAATATTCCGTAAATCTCAGCTTTTATGAACACTTCAAAGTAACTATAGAACAGAAGAGACTAAGCAAATGGGAAACCTGTTTCCAATAACATCTCTCTAAAATACTTCAGGTTAGTTTCAGAGCTGGAGAGAGGCCTCTCAGAGGTGTCTGTATACCAGTGCAATATAAATATGAAATAAGTACACAGAGCTGTGCTGCAGTTGATGGAGATGCACATCAGCTCCTGTCCTCCAAACCTGCCCTGGGCTGGGGGTTGGAATCTGCATCGCTTGGCTTCACACTTGCCGTGGCTGCTGCACACGAAGGATGTAAAAGGGGTGATCAGGTTTCCCCTTCTGGAGCTGGGCTCTTGGTGAGGTTTCACCATGATTGGTACAGAGCAGAGCACAAGAGCTGGAGTGTAACATGGGAGTATCTAACTCACGCGCTGGTACACAAGTTAAATAAAAGATTTCCCTGTGGATGTTTACAGCTCAGGGCTAAACAAACAATAAATGTCCTATTCCTGTATCCTGGCATTTAATGAATAGAGATCCCTTTGTTCCTAAGGAGATGCTGAGAAATCTCTAATGATGCTATTTGAGTTGTGTGTGTGGATTGCTCTATGTGAAGAAAAAGAAGAGAGCTGAGGAGAGTGGTACTATGGGAAGGGCCAGGATGTTTGGAGCAGATTGAATATTGAATGTTTTCAAATTGCATCAATTTCAATGGCAGCAGGATTTTTTTTTTTTTTTTTTTTTTTTTTTTTTTGATCCTATAGAGATGAATCCTCTAATAAGCAAAACAAGGGCTGTTGGACAGTCATTGATGTCTTCAGCAATTTTGTCATTAATTGCAAGAAGAGCAGAATTTGACCTGGTTTTCTCCATACATATCACTGAGGAAGCCAGACTGTGCATTTGCCTGTGCAAAAAGGTTACTGTGATAATTTCGAGCGTGAAGGCAGAATGTGTCACACCAATGTCCTGTGTGGGCACGTGGTGCCCTTTAAAGCAGAGTCAGGCTGTGGCTTATTTTCATACAAAAAGTAACACACATGAAAATATGACTGGCAATTTCCTGTTCTCACCCCGTCTGTATTAATTTCAAAAGTGAATGGCAACTGCAGTATTTGAGAAGACTTGCTCCTCTCCCATGCCAATTCTGTATAAAACTATCTTTTTCGATATATTTTTGAGGAACTGGAGTGTAGTAAACTGAAAAAACATTCATTTCTTTGCAGAAACAGATTCTGCAGCACGGCATGATCAGCTGAGCTAGAATACTAAATATCCTAGAACTGCAAGAAAAAAGTAGCTACTTACCTCTGCTCTACCCTTTGATTTGTGAGGAAGACTTGGTTCGGATCAGCCTCTAACACCCAGGGAAATAGAAGCTTTCCATGCATGAGTTTTAAGGGAGAACACTTGGCCCCTACTAACTTAGTGCTGTCATGGTAAGCCTTGCCAGAAAAAAAAATACACCCTGCAGAGCCGTTTCAGGTGACCATTTCTGGGATGTTTAGCTCATGTTCTGGTCACTCCTCTCTGTCTCCTCCTTGAGCTCTAAATTTATTTCCTTTGGTATTTAAGTCCTGTTTCAGGGCAGGAGCTTAATTTTCCTCAATAACCCCAATTTGCCTTTAACAGCAGATCTGATATCTTCTCTACTGATGGAAAAGATAGGAGGCTGTTAGCACTGGTATATTTATATTGTGCTAATGGGTTTTAACCCTCTTACTGAGCAGTGCTGATGGTTTAAAATAATGACTAGGCAATAAATTTTTACTGGGACAGGTGTACAAATAGTACCCAAAAGAGAGCGGTGCTCAGGGTCAGTCTATGAAAAGAATGGTGTCCCAGATTGTAGTGCAAGATGAAACTTGCTGGTAAATATGCTGGTAAGTCCTGACGACACATGGTTTTAGCTTGAGCCACCAAGACTTATTTGCTATCATTAACAAGATCCACATGTATCCAATACTCAGATCCATCTGAGTCAGAGTCATCTTGGCTTCTGTTCCAGAACTATTCATCCAAAAGGGAGCGGGAGTGTCCCTGCCACCAATTGACTCCAGTGGCAACCAAAGCTGCACCCAGGAAAATCCTGGTCTTGTACTGTTTGTTACAACCCTCTGCTGTTTCCAAAACCTCCGTGTGACTCCTGGAATTCCTATTGTGGCTGTACCAGATGTGGATAGTGGGAAAACAATTAATGAATCCTGACTTCAGTACAGGACAGCATAACTAACTTGTGCTAACTGATGTCTTACTGCCATTTGGTAGCAATGTTTTTTTCCACAGTGAAGACATTTTTCATAAATACTTTCTTGCTAGAAAATTTTAAAAAACACCAAAAAGTTTTTTTTTTTTTTACGTTGTTTCTATTTTCAGCTCCACACTTGAGTTTTCTTACTAGAAAATGTCAAGTTTTGTTTTCACAGTTTAAAAAATGTCTGCACTAAACCAGCGCTGATATTCACACTTCAGCATCTGCTTTCCAACAAATCACACTATTTATTTTTGAATAAATGAATAAAGAATGTGGAGCAGAAAGTAGAAAGTGAGTAGGTTAAAACCAGATGTAAAATAATCATGATTTAAAGTATGAGCAAATGGGTAGATCCTTTTTGGCCTAAGTGGCTCATCCCTTGCTTAAATCACTAACCAAGCTTCAGTGACATTTCTGTACTTGGATAATACTCTGCTGGCAGTTACTAGGTTTGTGCTACTCAATATTTGAAGAATCCAGGAACATTCGTTTGTACAACAGATAAATGTTTTGAGTTCTGTAGTCAAATGGGAGCTATTACAACCTGCCTAACGATAGCTTTCATTGTGATACAATCGAATCATTGTGTGCCCCTGCTGAAGAGAGCAGTGTCACTGCAAAGGCTGTGTGCTTCAGTGGTAGTCTTAAATACCTGTATAGCTCACACTTTTCCTCCTCAGGACACCAGGCTTGTGAGATAATAGATACAGCACTTCAGAACGCAATAAAACACTCATCAGCTGTCAAATGTAGGATTCACCCACCCCGTGTTCTAGTGTGGATTTATGACATCTGATTTGGAGGAGCAATTAAAGATTTTCAAGGCAGCAATCAAATAGTTTTGTTCTGTACTTAGTTATCATAGTGTCAGAGATAGTCCAGCTATGGAAAAGATGTCAGTCTGGCAAAATATGTAGTTTACCTCTTGGTAGTGCTTGTATGTCCTTCCAGATATCTTTTTTTTTTTTTTGTTTGCTCTGTTATTGCTGTACAGTTGTGGACATCACATGACTGGTGTTTGAATTGGTTATGTTTTCTTTCTTCTGGTTAAACGGTAGAGAGAAGTGACTGTTCAGTCCAAGGTCTTGGATTTTAAATGATCAGGGAGCTGTTTCTTCATTCACCACTTCACACCTAAATGACAAACCTGAGCATAGAAGAGGAAGGCAGCACAAGGGTCTTTGTCAGCAAATAGGGATGTCCTTCAAATTGTAGCTTTGCTAAGAGTACTTGGCTGTTACAGAATATTGTCTACTCAGTAATTCAAAACACTTTTGCTCCCTTCTGATCTTCTTGGTGTTCTCGTGCAAGGAGGAAATATCACTTTCCGATTTTGCAAATGTGTCTGCAGAAGAGCAGGACTTGGAAAAAGCTGAGTGTCTCTACCACTTCCAGAGGGTATCCCTATAGCAGGCAGTGGGTTCATGGGACAGGTGCCATGATGTAAAGACCCTGATCCCTCAGACTCCTTTTGTTGTTCACATTTAAGCAAGGTGTGTCTGGAATAATTGATGATGAGCAAAACATTGTTCTAAGCAGCTTCGGGTGAAAAGACACCGCCAACAAAACAAGAAATGCTTGAAATAAACTCAATGTCCTTAATCCTTCTTTCTCATCAAGGACTGATTTTCTCTTTTTATTTTACTATGTCAGTATAGAATTATCTTTAGAGGGGATCAGAAGGAAGAGGGAAGAACAGAAAGGGTACAACTGTTTTTCTCCATGGAGAACTTTTGAGATGCGCATAGGGGTGAAAAGAAGAAGGAAAAAATCCTGTCCTTAGAGTTGGCAAGTGTTGCCCCCGTGGTGGTCAGTGGATGTTTTCCACATGTGTACGTGAGGGCAGCAAGGATCCTGGAGCTTGTTTTTCTTCTGTGTGCAGCACAGCACGTTGGCCTAGATTTTATTGCTGTGACCTGAACTCATCTTTGTACCATGGGGGAAATACTTGCAGTGCTTTACAGATCTCGGGGACAGTCTCATTTTCTCAGCACAGAGCTAATATATCAAGCTAATTTACTGCCGTGGTGTGTTGCAAAGCCTATATAATATTGAGTAAACATTGTTGGCTTATACATTAACTGTAACTAAAACCCAGTGCAAACTTTATTCTGGCTTCAGGATTTTCCTTGAAGGAGTGACTAAGAAAAGAAGCATAGACTTTTCTTCCTTCTCCCCCCTCCTTTTTCTCTTTTTTGCAGTGAGGGAATTTTACTCTTAAACTTGGCAGTTCTCTTAATTCTAGGTCAAGTGGCAGGCATGGTTAGGAGCTTTCTGTGTGGTTCACTCAATTGACTCCTTTTCTTTGTCAGGATCCCTTAGTAGTGTTTAGTGTGGTTTCTTTTTCCTGTGTGGTGTGCAAATATAACTGAGTAAATAAGAATCTAGATGTCTGTCTGCTTGGAAACTTACTAGAGCTGCTATGGCTTTGTATGGCTAAGGATTATAATGTTTTGGGTGATCTAAAAAAAAGGAAACCAAATACTTAGTTCATGGAATTTATGTGTGAATCCTTATCTGAGGATCATAATATGCTTTACCATCAGGATTTAATGAAAAAATAAAGCACTTGTGTAAATAAACATCCTTTAAGAGAAAGTCAGGATGCCACCAAGATGTTATTTTATTTTGCAAAAATCAATATTTGTCTTTTTATAGGTTGAAACCATTAAAATTTGATGAAAGAAATGGTGATAATTTCCTATGTTTCTCAGTGATGTTGATGACTGAAGTTGTATCAGTGTCAGACTTTTTTTCCCCAGTATGTACATTTCTCAAGTTTACAGTAACCATGTTTTGTATGGGACTTTCCCAGTTTCATATGTGATACCGTCCCAGTGTCCTGGGAGCATGAAATAACATTAATCAAAAAGTGTAAGAGCTTTATTTGTATTCAGGGCATATTGCTCTGCTGAGTAAAATTTGTTCTGGCTTAACTGTAAACAAACTTTTCAGTGGATGAGAGTTAATCTTATTGAACAGTGGTAGGAATAAAAAGAAAAACATCATCAGAGCTGGTGTTTTGCTCAAAGTGAATATTAATGTCCCCTCCTTCTGTGTTTCTTGATAAACTCAGTGCATTACTGGAAAAAATTCTCTCCCACAAGAAAAGAGCCAAATGCCACTCCCAAGATAGATTCTGACAATAGGGACAGCAGCATTTATTCCTGAAAAACAGTTCCATGTGTCTTCTGCAGGCGTCAGGGAACCCCCAAATGAGTCACTGAAAAGCATCCCGCTCCTTTGTTCCTAACATTGAATCACTTTTAGTCCCACCAGGTTTCTGACATGGGGGAAAATTTCAGTGGAAGGAGTAGTTAGAGACTTTCAACTCACATCCTTCACAGGAGTTTGCTGCTGCTGGGGTCTGACGTGGAAGTGTCACAATATGGGCTGTGATGCTTTTAGAGTTTGCTATGGAACAAAAGATCATTTCTCACTGTTTTTCTTGCACTGTGGGGAGGGAAGGAAGCAGCCTCTGGGTTGTTTTCTGTTGGTTCTTCAAAGGAAGCCAATTGAATTGTGGTTTTGGTTTTTATCGAGCGCAGTCAATAGAAGATTCTTGTATTGAAGATGGGTAAATGGATTATCTGGAATCCCATTTTTACTTCTTTTTGAGATATGAATTAGATTTGGACATGAATTTTGGTGTAGGGGGTTTTTATATGCTACTTAATTTTCTGATTGAGCCTGGGGATCAGAGTTATACAGTGGATCAAGAGTCTGTTCCTTCCTAAACCAGGAGCAAATGGATACTATAGATCTGATCTAAATCCCAGTGAGGGATGGAAAGGCTGCCACTGACTTTGGGATTTGGATCAGGTGCCTGTTATAGTCTGTATTTTTATATATATAAGCAAAATTCTGGAGCAAAACTATCTGTTTCAGTCTTCATTACAAGTACAAATTTATACTGTTCTTTTTATATGTTGCTTTTGGAAACTGTTATTATAGTGTAAGAAGTGTATAGATAATGTTTGATTCATTCCAGCAACAAGGAAAACACTACTTACAACCAAGGAAAGAAAGACAAGGCAGCCTGTTACGAGCAGCCACGAGTTCACTGCATTTTCTTCACCAAGATTGCTGAATTTCAGAGATCTGCTTTCCCACTGCTTGGGAATCAAAAACCTCCTATGGTTTTCTAACATTTTTAAAGTTCCAGAGTCTTTAATGAGTTGAAAAGAGCTCTTGAGAAGCAAAGTCATGTAATGGTGGAACTGGAGCATTACTTACACGTTCTGTTTCCCTGTCCATGACTTAATTCATCCAGTTACCATTCTTCTCATCATTTTATGATCATCAAGCAACCTTTTTCAATGCCAATTGGATTTTTCAGGTAAAGCCACTAATTTCGATTGTACAATAGAAATAAGCTTTCAATGGTATTTCAATTAACCTTGCTATTAAAGAAATTGCTTTTTGCCAATACTCAATGGTTGGTTGACATTCAGAGAACACACAAGTCCTTTAATACAATCTGTATTGAAAGAAAAACCTGCATTTGTTGTCTTTGAACTAGCTTCTTGTAGTTTGGGGAGTTTTCAATATAGCTGACACACAGCTGACTGAAAATAAATGCACAAAGTATTTTGAATTAAAAGCTTTCAAGCATTCTATGCTATATTATATATTCTATTTTGTTTGGGCATAAATCCTGTACTGGATGTCTTTTTTTGCAGATGATGTCAGTTATTTACAGCAGTGGGTTCAGTAAATAATGCACGTTTCTTGAGGTGTGGACAAGCTGCCACCAGTGCAAATCCATGAAAAGCTCTATATGGAAAACAAATGAACAAAACATTTTGGGACAGAGTCTGAGACTTTTTTCCCTGGCAGGGCAAAGACTTTGAAGGATTCTGGTGCTGGATTTCCCACTGGAGGGATGGCATTTGTAAGCAGGCTGTAAATTTTAATTGGGCCTTACAGTGAGAGATATTTGGAAGATACTGAACACAGCATTGCAGCTTGATTGCTTCACTCAGCCCATCCTTGCATTTAGCATAGCATGAATCAGTGGTAATTTTTAAAGTTGTATTTTCTTTAGCAAAATAGGGAATAATTGGGCTAAACTACCCAACATGGCCATATTTTGATGTTTGGATGGCTTTTCCTGTAGCCACATTTGCTTTTGAAGGAAGGTGCCCAGGGTCTGGTGTTGGACATTCACACACAAAGCTGTGTTTGCAAGCAGCTTGCAGCGAGGTTCAGTCTAGGAATGACCCAACAAAGACTGCATGTGTGGGAAGGCAAAAATGCATATGGAAGTCATGCACGTTGTACCTCTGCACTGGTTCATGCAGGAATCTGATAATCTGGCTTTAGACATTGTTCAAGGGATTTCTGGTTGGCATCTGGCTGAGAAGACTTTATCAGTTGTGCTCAAAGCAGTGCAGCTTGATTTTAAAATGTCATTATTTGCTTCCAAAGAGTCAAACCCTCAGTCTCCAATTTGCTTCTTTATTCCTGAAGACCCCAAATATAAAAACCATCCCTTTTCTACTTTTTACACCTTTATTTGAAATCTGAGCCAGTCAACCCTGGCAGGGTTTGGAAACTTGAATTAACTGAGAAGTAAAAACCGATCTGAAATTGCAGCAGATGATAGAATAGAGCTCTAAATAAGAATACAATAAAATAATAAAAAAGAGACAGCCAAGTTGTCAGCAGTGTAACAGTATTTTAGATAATCCCCTCTGGGCCATTTTCTTAACAGCAACCATTTGTGTTTATCCGAAGATTAGTGCAGAGACTTTTGATTTTACAGTGCATGTTCCCCATTTACTTAAAAAAAAAAATATTTATATGCTTTTATATATATTGCTTAGTATTCCATGTGAGGCAAATAATACTACATTGCTTTAGGTTTTATTGGCAAGGCATTCAATGTTTGGGATGGGGTTTGAAGTAAAAAGAAAGCAAAATTATTTGGTTCTGTAGGCTGTTTAAATGAGGATTAGAGCCAAACGTTTGGGTCCCAGGAAATTGGCCAAGCCTGGATACTCGCGATGTCAACTTGCACGTATAGTACATAGTTTAATATTTTTATCATGAGACTTTTTTTTCCTTAAAAAAAAAAAAAAAAAAAAAAGTAACTATTTGCCATTTCAGCTCTGCTCATAAGAAAAGGAAACAGCTGAATCAGTTAAAAATAAAAATATTCCTTTGGCTTAATCTGACAGTAGAATTTTGCCCAAATAGGAGTATAGATCTACTGTGCTAGAAAGAGGGAGGTGTGGAATTATGAGACTATGGCTTTCACAGTACTACCCAATCCTGTTCCAAGAAGAAGAGAAGGATTTGCCAGCACTGGCGAACAGGGGCTTGGGTTTCTGCTGGCTTTTAAGACAATTCTTTCATTTTCACAAATGTGTGAATAATAATGTTAGTAATGAGCTGTCAAAAAAGATTGTTATTTTTGCATCTGATTTAACCTCATTCAAACAGGAAAGGTGCATTAAAATAGTGGAAATCCTGGAATAAGAGTGGCTTTATCCAAGCTCCTCTACTGGATCAAATCCTTGATCAATTGGAAACAGGTGTAAGTTAAAATGAAGCAGGAGTGTTCACACTGAGATTGGCCCTGGTTTAATTAAATTGATTTTCAGATCAATTTAAATTGAACTGATGCAATTTGCCCTGTTATTTAAATTAGGCCTGCAGGAGTAGTCTTGGAATGAGGGTCTGTACACAGTATGTGTAAGAGTATCTGAATCAGGACCATTATTATTATTTACGGGAATCTACTTTTCAATGAATTATTTTTTTCAAATTAGGGGGTAGCAGCCATAATAGTCCACTGGTGTTGGCTCCATTGATAATTATACCATTTTTCTCCTTTTTCATAATTGTCCTAGTCTGAACTGTGCTATTTTAGCAGAAAATGTTAATTATTTTATCAACAATTGGCAGACCCTGCTTCAATTTGCTGTTTTCCCTTTAACCAAAACAAAGATTACAGGCCCTGTTCTATAGCTCAGCTGCTGAATCTTTGCTAAGAAACTTGGGAACCCCTTTCTCATGAAACACTGTGTAAAGCTTTAAGCACTCTTTGAAGCTGAGTTGTATTAAATGATAGACAAAAAAAGCCCTCTGAAGAATTGGTGCTTAATTACAACTTAATTAGCATAATTATGCATGCTAATAGCATCTCAAATGAATAGCAGTTGTCAGGAGGTTGGGACCATCTGTAAGAGTGTCGGATTAATACATCATTTTTTATTTCTAACAACGCTGTAACTCTTTCCCTGAAAGTGATTTTCATTAATCAAGTTCATTTTTATTATATAGAAAATTTGGCATTTTTCATTATGGGCCATTATCCGTTTCCCCATGCAGTCCTAATACAATACTAATGAGACCCCATGTGGCTACTCCACACTGACAATGGTAGTACAGGTGTATTATTATAATTGTTACAAACAGCACATTGTACCTCAGGACTAGTAGAGTTCTAATCTCAAGATATCAGGGTTTCCACTTGGTACCTTCCCTTGGGCCCAGTACAATTTCCAGAGCTTTATGAAAAACATACATGTTTGTGGTTACGAGGAAGCAGATTTAAAGAGATAGAAGCATGTTTGTTTTAGAGCTGGAGAACTTGGAAGTTCGGTAAGCTGCTTTGGAGATTTTTTTTTTTTTTTTTTCTTTTTTTTTTTTTTTTTTCTTTTACTGACTGTGCTAAGCTTTGAGCTTCAAAGAAATTGCTTCCTCTAAAGAGCTGCTGAGGGGCACAGGGGTGATGCAGTGGATGCTCTGAAAGCCCCAGCATTTACTTGAGAATTTGTGTGTGATCAAATTCCAGAAGTATTATTCTCTATAAAATTTAGTAGGAAAAGGGCAGTGGAAAACATGTCCTGGATATAGAAATGTCTGCAGAAGGAATGTGTGTAGTAGACAAGTAGTCAGGTTCTGGTGGTACACAGCATGTGCATGTGCACAGAAAGTAGCTTTTGAAAGTTTAGAACATCTTTTGTGTTCAGTCAGAGGCCAGGGTCTGCTGTCAGCCATGCTGCTGGAAATCCAAGGCACGATGATTTAAGTCTCTGGACTTAGTTCAGATTTACAGCGCAGCAGCTTAGTGCATAGCTGACCTTAGCGCTTGTGTTTTAGCTTTAACTAATTGGTTAATGTTTGCTTTGTGGAGTCAAAAAGCTCTGTGTAAGCTCTAAAGATTATTTTTATTTAGTGGCATGTTGGTATATTCATGCCTAATGTTTGTATTTGATTTTTTTTCCTCTGAATGCACTACGGTGTTGTTTTTTTTCAGATGAGTTTTTCCCAAGGGACTTTTTTTTCCTCTTACTTTCCCTAAATAGCCTTCTGAAATCTGAGGGCCTTCCAGTAAATTCTGATTTCCTTTGGTGGCCTGACTACAGAATGAATGGAGCAGTTTTGGAAATGCATTTTTAAGGAGAGGGAGTGAAAGGGAATGGAGAGAAGGACAATCAACAAAGCTGCTGTGCCTGTATTTATCAGGCTGCCAGTGGGAGCTGCACAGCTCAGACTGCACTTCTAATCAACCTTAAACAAAAGAACATTGAAAATAGCTCAACTGACACAGTCCTCATCATAACTCAGGACTTGGTGGCAGGCACCAGTAAATCCTGCTCTCTTGCTGTTGTTTGTGAATATATTTGTGCATGCAAACCCCTCTTCAGCATCTACTGGGGTTTAGGAATCTCCATGGAAGTACACTGTCAACTTCCCCCCCACTGTTCCATCAATCCAGACCAGAGACAAATGCCCCATGACACAGGAACAGGTGGAGGTTAAGAAAATAGGGTCTGGCCAGGACTGAACAAAGATTGCATGTAAATTAGCAGTAATAATATGTAAAACAAAGGCTCAGCAGAGGCTATTTGTCCTGGTGTACAGCTGCTCAAAGCATGATACAGACCCTGAGTAAAGGAACTGCAGCACCCCAAGCTTAGTCCAATGTACTTTAGTGTAATTTTATGCTGAAAATTCAACATGAACAAGCAAGATGCTGTTTAAGCTGCGACTAGAAATTGCTAGGACAGTACCACAGTTTGTGTCTTCCATTGGTCTGCTCCATAATCTTCATATCAGAGTCCCAGGAAGAGCAGTCTGTGGTTTGAACCGTCTGATGGTCTAAATCCTGCTATTTTGAGGGTACCAGCCTCTCTCTGCTAACTCCTGTTACCTGAAGTGTCTGGTTTTTATCAAGTTAATCTGGTAACTGCGAGTTTGTTGCTGTAAAAATGGAGAGAGAATAACCTGTGACAGCTGATGGTGTCCACGGTGGGATCAGCTTTAAACAAGTGAAACCTGAGCCTGCTCTGAGTTGTCCCCCACCTCGTGGGTGAGCATGGGGACCTGACAGCTCACAGTATCCTGGGATGTGTGCTGGTACTGGACACCTTTTGTTCAGGGATTTTAGAGAAGGCTTAATTGAATTGCCTTGGATAATGTTTTCTGATGTCATTAAACATCTACTGGAAAGCTAAGAATAGAACTTCAAAGTAATGTCACCTGTAACATTTGCATTCAGATTTTTCTAACGAGAAGCACTAACAGTTGCTGGAGCTCTGGGATTCCATAAGTTACGTTTAACTCTAAATTCCCCGAGCATGGCAAGAAGTGAAGCTCCTTAAAAACAAACAAACAAACAAACAAAGGAACCTTCCCGAGAATACTGAAATTAAGAAGAGATTAAAAAATATCAGTAAACACATTTCCTTCTTTTGCCTAGATTTTCCTAAGTGTTGGATTTATTCATGGTTTTCTGTGAGAGGATTCATTGCATATGAAGCTTTTAAGTCTAATTGTTTCAGTCTGGCTGCCGTGTGCTCAAAGCCTTCAGTGCCTTTTCTGATCTCTTCAGATTTTAAATTCTGTGCATCTTTGGATCCTTTAGCAGGTCACTGTTGTATGGTCAGCACCTGACCACACAAGTGAGCCAGAAAAGTTATGGCAGCTCCAGCTAAATGGAGTTAATCAAACTGAAATATACATCCATGGCTTTTTGGGCGGAGTTGTTGTGTTGCTACAAAAATCTGTGATGTATAATATAAGGGAAACACTGAATTATGGGTACTTTACCCTAGAGAGGGCTGCTGGAGAGGTGGTGGAGCCTGTCTGTGGAGCCATGTGAGCAGTGAAGTGCTCTTGAGCATCTTGCACAGCATCTGTCTCTGATCTGAGGCGTCAGCTGAGGGTGGTCTCAGGGCGGCCGTGGCACCTCAAGCTGTTTGGCTCCCTGCAGGGCAGAGAGAGACGTTGCCTGTTCTGGCTGAAGGGATCTCAGTGAGGGAAAGGAGAGTGCCGAGGAATCTGGCTGTATTTTGATGAGATATGACTTGTCTTATTTATCAGTTGGAGTGGTTTTTTTTCCTCTTTTATTTTTTTTAATGTCTCAATCCTCCAAAAGATCCTGACCCTCAGCTCTAAAAGATAATCCTGAAACAGTTTGGCTCTTCCCTTTTTCTGTGGCTCCTCCTAACCTTTTGCTCTACCACAAAATGCAGAGGGATTAATTTTCACTGATAGCACAGAATTTCATGATGGGGGAAGAGCAAACCAAAGGGTGAGAAGCCCAATGCTGCTGAAATCTTAGATGGCAAAACGCTGCTCAGCCCAGGCAAGGGAGCGGCTTTCTGTGTTGTCATCTGTACATTTGGCTGGAATTGCCTTCTCTGTGTGAGACCCAGGGTGTGCAGGGATCTGATTGCAGCAGGGGATGGGTGCAGGGATCCAAATCCTGGCACGTGGGAGCTGGTTATTAGTTTGCATGAGGAGAATCACAGGGTGGAGGTTATAAGTGGAAGCAAAATATGTGCTGCAGATGGCTGTCTGTTGACATTGCTATGGACAGATTATGCTTTCCAGAGATAAAAGAGTAATCATAAACTGGATGTCCAGCCAGGAGAGTATATAGTCTTGAGTAATAGACTTGGACTATGGGGTTAGACTCCAAGTTCATATTAAGTACATATTTTCAAGAAATTTGTGGATTCTCAGATTCAGTATTTAGTTCATCATAAAAAGAACTCCAGGCCACAAAGTTTGGGCCTGGATCCAAACTTTTGCCAGATTTAGCTGATTTGTCAACTAGTGTTTGCCTTTTGAGCTGGAGTTTTGTTGATGATTCTTAAACAAAGCCCCAAAGACTCCTCTGTTGTGCAGGCTCTGAGGACACTTCTGCGCCACCTTGAAGTGAATTGCTGATACCTAAAATGTGTCTGAACACCAGGCTCAGGGCCTGAAGATCAGACAGGACAGGGAATGTGTCAGCGTGCTCTTCCCTGCTGCAATCATGCTTTGCTAGTCTGGGCCCAAGAAGAAAACTTCCCAGACAAAGGGATTGGTAACACCCTTCTGGTTTGCTCTGCTCTTTTTCAGCATCTGTGCTGAGCTTTATTCATGCTGTAGTTTTGACCAAAAGAAGCCCTAAATCGTGACTGTTTGGCTAAAATCTGCTGTGCAGTGCCCTGTGGAATAATTGGCTGGCAGCAGCGGTGGGATTTTGCCAGCAGATCCCTAATATCCCCTTGGAGGTTGGTAACATGTTGGTAAAATGTTGGGGTATGGCTGAAAGTGTTCCCCACGGCTGAGGAGCAGCACACTTGTTGGGGTTTGATAAAGGACCTGTTAGTGGTGTGGTTAACAGCATTCTTATTAATGCATGAAATTTCCATTGTTTCTTAATTTACTTGGAAGTGTTGTTTAGACCCTTAATTGCCCTATAACGATATAGTGATAGTAAGTTAGATTTCAGTCAACATACTCAGGAATTGCCACTATTTTAGCAATAAATTGCTAGCTAATAAACTTGTAGCTTCCTTTGTAAATGCCAGTTAAAGGCCTAAACATTCCTCGCAGAGTTAATTGCACATTTAGTGCTCATGTAATTTTGAATTAATTACATGCCAAACGGATTTATGTTGTATGTACTTAATAAACCTTGGTAAGTGGCCTTTTAACAATCATTTGGTATTTAGGATTCTGTTTGTATAAAAAGAATGACTTATGACACGGGGTCATGGCGCTTTTACTGGATCCTGGCTGTGGTGCCCCGTGGTTTGTTTGGGATTCACGGCCAGAGGCTGCAGCTTTAAGGGAGCACAGGTGTGAATCCAGTGCAGCCTTGTGAAGATTTATTGTGTCCTAGCTTGAGTTCATAGTCAGGAGATGGATTCTGCATAAGCCTTTATGGTGTCCACGACTGGAGTGAGCAGAAAGGTTGGTGCTGGTTTTGCCTTAGGTTTGGGCTGTGTCGCAGATGTAGAACAGCTCTGGAAGCAATTGTGGCACTGCAGCAACAGTATGAACCAGAAGGCAAAAAAGCACAGCACACAACACCCTGCTGAAATGGAAGAGAAAATCAGTGCCTGTTATTCCACATCCTTTTGTAAAGTATCATTTAAATTAGGTTTCCTTCCCAGATGAGTATTTAATACGTGAAATTTTAAAAAGCTTTACATCTGGTAGTGTAGACCTACATTCCAAACAGCAGCAACGTTGTTGTGTAGGTAAATAAACAGGTAAACTAAATTTCCGTGCAAAAATTGCTTCGAGGGTTGATCTCTTTTAGGTGCTTTTGCTTTTAAAGTGTTAGGCATAAAGAGGTTCATTCAAATCCTTGTGTATGTGTTGTCCTAAAGTTCTAGGGGCTTTATTTTGGTTTTGACATGCCAGGAGCAGTGTGTAGTGTGTTTGATCTTGTGGCTTTACGTACACGTATTCAGGTTTTTTATCTGAGTAACAGCAACTGACTCCTAAAAGATTTTGCAACCTCTAACACACAAATGATAACCTGTAGGCTGCAGGCTCTTAAAAATTCAATTATTGGCCTTTATTCCTTTTCTCTCCCTTCTGCAGCTAACACACCACTTAGTGCATTTAAATATGGAGTGAGTGCTCATAAATAACTTTTCAGGGTGATAGCATCGTCAGGTTGTAATGGTGCTGGAGTGTTCCTGCGACAGGAATTCCCTGTCAGAATAGCACATGGAATAGCGGGCTTTTGCCCTCTTTACGTAGAGATAAAGGCTGAGCAACTTGGGAATACAGAGGCAGGTCAGGGTGAAGGGAAAAGGCCAGCAATAAAATGAAAAGCGGGTCCTTAGGGCCTGAAGTGGAGTTCTGCATAAAACAGAATTGTAGAAGTTCTTCCACTGCTGTGAAAAGATCTGATTTCCCTTGTTGTCAAGAGGTCGGGAAGGCAGGTTTACAAGCACCAGATAACTGATGCAGCACTATTACTGAAGATGCTCTTTTCTGGTTTTGTCTCGGTGAATGCCATTCAGTCAAATGGTTACACCAGCTGACTTGAGGTGTCTGAACAGCCAAGGCATTTGCAGAACTGTCACTTCATACTTTGCTGGATCCTGGAATAATTTAAACATTAATTTGCCAGCATACAAGGAGAAGAGTTGCCGTGTTGTGAGGTGTTTGCCCTGCGAGGTGCTGGTGGCTGTGTGACCCAGCTGCAGCACCATGGAGCAGGTGTCAGTGCAGGATGACAGATCACAGCACCAGTGCAGTGTCCTGAGGGAAGCAAAGGCACCTGCAGACTGCTGGCATCAAACATGATCTGTAAGTGCCAGTTGCAGACCAAAGCCAGGATATCAGGTGTGGAATTTTAAGTTGAAAAACTCCATTTCCCTGTGAAACTTCAGCAGAAAGAGGGGACCACATCTTAATCATCTCACAGCATATGTATTTTATGGAATGGGGAAACTGGGCTCAGTCTACTGAGCTCAGATACAGTCTCTATTACACTCCAATCTCAAGCTCACAATCAGGATTGATTTTGCTTGCTCTGTACAACATGGAGAAGCAGATGTATCACATATATTAATGAGCAGTTCTGCCCATCAGGGAAGCAATATTGTCAATCCCAAATGCTCAAAGAACAGAAGATTGAATGATCATGGTAATAAGTGTAGAGTTCTCTTTCATTCCCACATTTTCAAGCACCTTCTTTTTTTTTTTTTTTTTTTTTTTTTTTTTCTCCACATCTGAGTCTGTGTACCCAATAAGCTAGAAGTTAAGATTTTTAGGTGTTTTCCAAGAGGTTTGTTTTATAATCCACAAAGCAAATCTTATCAGTTGACAAACACTGTGCCCTAATCTCCAGGGTCTTTCCCTGCCCTGCTTACAAGGAAGGGCAGGAAGACTTATCTCTCTGCTAATCTCTGTAAAATGCCCTGTGGAAGGACACCCAGCAAACTCGTGCCCAGATGAGCTCATTAACCAGAGTCTCCCTCATCAGAGTCCCTTTTCTTTCTGCGGCTCTCAGAGCAGTAGGGTGGTGTTCCCATAGCTTCTGTACCTTGTACAGTGTGGGTTTTAAACCCAGTGCTGTCCCAACTTGTTTCTCCAGCTCTTAGTGCTGCTCTTGCCAGTCCTAGTGGTTTACTCTGGTTGTATGATAAGGGTCTTATAACACTTGAGTTGCTTGGGCACAATGAAGACTTTATAAAATTTTGTTCCATAACTGTGTTTTTTCCAGAGAGAAAAATTTATGGTATACTTTCATATGGGGAGTGGAGGGGTAGTGTGTTGAAAAAAACTGCCCAGAGATTTTTTTTTAATAGTAGTTCTTGTGTAGAAACCTAGGTTTTTGGGGGTTTTTAAAATATATTTTCAAGCTAAAACTGATTTCCTGAAGTAGCTTTGGTTAGTATAAAAACCAAACTGAACAAAAGCCTCACCCCCAAACTCCTCCACTAGAAGATAGAAGTTTCATAAAAAGGCTAACCATTTTCTGTTGTCCCCAAGTAAATTATTTTCTCTTTGTTTGTTTCATTCTGAAAAGTGAATCTGCCAAGAGCTAATGCAGTGTCAAAGGTTAAAGGATAAACTAGTGCAGAGGGAAATTTAGGAGAGAATAAAATATGTGGGACAATCACTGAGGTGAGGAGATAAAACTGTTCCCTGTTGGTAAAGGTTCTACAAAGGGCCTTGCATCTGTTGTGCTGGGGTTACACTCAAAGACTTAAAGAAAACTCTGCTGTACAGACAAGAACATGAGCTGTATTAATTATGCTGACTGATGTAACGATGAGAATTTGGGCCAGGTCCTAAAATGTGGAAATTTTTTATTGACCACGTAAATACTTGGATACATTGTCACCTGGAAGAAAATGTAAGTGCTCACCTGCTCCCAGGACTGCAGGTTTCGAACGGCAGTAAACTCAGGAAGCACTGGCTCACTGACCTCCTTTATCCAAACCCCAGAGAAAATAAAAATGAATGTTTAAGAATCTCCAGCTTAACTCTATTACGGCTGTTTACCTCTGTGGTTCTGCTTGTAACTAAGCTCAGTGCTTTTGTTTTGGTGCCTGCTCAGGGTCTAAAGTCCTTGCTCTTTGTCAGGGCACATCTGTCACCGGTATTTTCATAAAATCAGACTCTGCAGGGTGTGGAGCACCTTCCTATGGCTGGAGCTGTGCACGGCATCTCCTTGGTAATTAATACAGATGAATTTAACGTGAGAAGAGGAGGGAGACAAATCCCTTTCCAGGATTTGGAAGTGCTCTTCTTCAGGCAGAATCAAGTGTTAGAGCAGCACACGCACGGCTGTGCAATGCCTCGTCCCTTCTGTCCCCATTCCCAGCAGGTCTCGGCTGTCTCACCATCCCCATCAACCCAGAAGCAGCCTGGGGGGATGTAGGTCTCCCTCAGCCCCCTGACAAGTGCAGATAGAGGCAATTTCAGGTGTTCCACTGGAACTCTGGAACCTTGGCTGGTTTTGCTGTTTCAAGGCCTAATCGCTGCGCCTCGTGTATGATCGGTTCTCTCCTTGAAACCCATGAAAAACCACTCAGAGCAGGAGTCCCAAGTAGCTCGGATTTCCCATGCAATTCTGGCTTGCTAAATGGCCCAGAACAGCAGCATGTATCACTTTGCAAAAGTACAGTTAAAATTAACAATGCAAGATGCTGCCCAAGAATTGCAAATGCCAGACAGGGACTCAACTGCAGCTTCTTATGCTACACAGAGGATTTCCGTGTGTTACTGGGGTTACTCACATCATTAAGCAGTTGCAGGAATGTTCTCTGTTCTTTTACTTTATCAGCCTTTATAATCTGAGTCCTGACCCCTGGAGCTCTGCTTTGAGTTCGGGTGGAAGCTCATGCAGGCGCTTTGTGACCCAATTGTGTGAAGTTCCAACTTCTCTGGGCTTAGAACAAGCAGTTGCATGCAGCAAAATGGCCAAAAGGTGAAAACAAGTGAACTCATCTTGTGTTGGATGATTTCTGTGTCTTGTAGCCAGAGCCAGACTGAGAGGAGCCAAGGGCTCCAGGTGACCCAAGGTCTCCAGGTGGTTTTAGAGTCAGGCTTTTCATACTAATGTGGGAGCTCACTGGTAGGTCAGAAAGGATCAAAGTGTTCTTTTCAGTATAATTTCTGAGGCTTTCAGAGAAGCTGTTTCAGTTACTATCTCTAACATACTACATGTCTATACTCCTTGTGAGAGTACATCAGGCCAAGCACAATTGTTATGTGTCTTAACTAGAGGATGGAAATAACCAGCAGCTCCATCTTCTCTGGAAATTTCTTATGCAGAACAAAGGGAAATTTTAACCTCATATGCTTATTTTCTTGTCATTGCAAACTGCACAGCTTTTTTTTTTTTTTTTGACACAAAAATTATCAACTGAAGAGGGTCTAAGCAAAACTGGGGTTTCATTTAATTTTCCTTTATTCAGACTTAGAAAACTTGCTGCTATAAAATCAGACTGGAATTTTTCAGTCTAATAATTCTAGGCACTGCCATGAAAATTTGAATCTTCAGAATGCAGTTTTTCTTTTATCAGCTATACACTTTTATAATTTTTCTGGTTTCTTTTTTATCTTGTTTTCCTAAAGGCTTGTTTGTCACTCCTTTTAGTCTGCATATGTCTGTTATATCCCTTCCCCAGTGACTTCTATGTTGGGGCCTATTTCACAAAATGTGACAGATAACAGCAGTTTCAAGGTTCAGTGCTTTCAACTTTTGTGGAAAATGATGTGTGGGTACATTCAGCTCTCACCAGACACAGGAGAATCCCTTCAGGAGCTCACATTTTAGACCCAGGGGAGGGTAGAAGGTAATCACTGTAAGATCCAGTGCTCACAGGATGGCTTGACTTGAAATGTTCCTTTTGATCCTGTGATTTTCCAAAGTTTTGTGAAAAAATTCTTTTTGGCCTAGAAAAATGAAATCAAATGGAAAACCATAGGTAAATTTTGAATCTTTTCCGCCCAATGCCCTCTTTTACTCTGTCATCACCCAAAGCACAATTTGGTCTTGTAATTGCAGCTCTTCCTGTGAGTCCCCTTGTATTCTTGTAAAACAGAAGGCAAGAGTGAGCTGTGGAATCAAGTTTGAGCTCCATCCTCAACATCTGGAAGAGTTCAGCAGCAGATACTGTCATGGGGCCTTCTCCAATGCCCACAGAGAGGGAGTGTTTTCCCTGAGGTCCTCCTGGCCTTTCATAATGGGCATCTCTCAGGGGTTCAGTCTGAAAAAAGTCCCTTTCTCCTGGATCCAGAAAGTCGGGGATAAATAAACTTGGCACTATGAATTCTTGTCTTGAGGATGTGTCAATAATACTCACTTGTTCTTGAGTCTGTCAAATCCGCTGACAAATTAGGGCAAAGATATCTTCTCTTCTTTTTCAAAAGTCATCAAAATCCCCCTTTTTACTGTTCCCTCAGTTCCGTTGTCATTATAATGTAACACAGCCTTGTTGGAGTCAAACTTTGTCAGGGAATGTTTGCTCTTAGAAGAAACTTTTTGGATAAGAATTTGTCCTATTGCTAGAACAGAAAGATCTGGTTTTTATTCCCAGCCCTCATGTCAGCATATTTCTGTCATGTCACCTCTCCTGCCTCAGTTTCCCACGCTAGACAGTGCAGGCAGTGACACCTGCCCATCTGAGCAGTGTTACACTGTCAGAGGGACCTTTCTCATGCTCAAGCATTTCACTTCCATCTCTGAGAACACCTGGGTCCTCTTCCAATGGAACCTTGAGCTCACTGGATAAAGACGCTCCCTCTGCAAGGAGGGGGGAGTATCATTATTGACTAATAACTGTTACTGGCTCTAAACTACCAGCTTGACTTGCTAACATATGTTCACAATTACGTGAGATTCCACTGTAATGGATGGGATTGACTATAAGAACAGGATGCATCATTATTGATTAATATAATTAATAATGTTTTATTTATGTTGTATGTGGCAAGGTGAGAATGGGAGGGGGATAAATGATGGACTCTTGGAAAGGCAAGATGAGATTTAGAGTGCATTCCTTGAAACAAAGGGAAGCCCCATGGTACCAGGGGTTTCCTTCACGGGTAGTTCAGCAGTGATGATTGTCTTGTCCCTATGATGTCTTGAAGTAGACATTAGGTATATTACAATGCAGTGCTACAGAAGTTTCTGCTCTCTTTTTTGGTGGCTTTTTTCTTTTTTTTTCCTGGTTTGCTGAGAAAGGGAAAACTTAATTCACATTCACTGCAGACAGCTTCTTCCTCTGCTTTTGACATTTAACCCTATGCTAAGGGGCCCAGAGCCTCCTAAATCTACAGCCGCCGCTGTTAGCACTTACACATCGTATCAAAATTCCTGACTTCTAGCAACCAGGGATTAAAGTGAAACAAAAGTTGGAGAGAATGAGTTTCTCACCATCTCTCTCTTTCCATTATATTCAAGCCACACTTCCTGCATCTGCTATAAATATTTAAAGCAGCAGTAGCCAATGTTTAAAGATTGGGACGGAAGCAGAAATCCAGCCGTGTCTGCGCCTTCCTTTGCAGCCTGTGGCAGCTCCAGCACATCAGCCAGAGGTCATGTGCATTCTTAATGAGGTCGTCTACCCTCTGCTTACATGGGAGGCAAGATGAAACTTCAGTGAGAGTTTTATTTGCTAACCGTGGTTTATAGCCATGGATGAGTGGGGGAAAGCTTTATAATAACATATGTCCAGGCCTAGCAGGCAATCGTGGTTATGTAAGAGGCTATAATTAGTGAAAAGCCTGGAAAATATGTCTGTCTCTGCAGCTTCCATACAGTAAGTACTAATGCAATTTCTCGATCTGCAACGTACTTTTATCTCTCTTTTGGATGCCTACTACTCACGGAGGAATAGCTTTCAAAAATAAAAGAAAAAGAGATAGTCTGTAGAGACATAGAATTAAAGTCTAAGGCCAAATTCTTAACAAATGCAGGTTTTTTGATTGGAGTTCCCAACTAATGTTCCTGACCTGATTTACTTTCCCTCCATTTTGGAACCAAATGCCTCTCCTTCTTCTATATCACATTAGCTCTTCTCTGAGAAGTTATTTTGGGCACAAGGATTTTGCTCAGGAATTGAAGTTCATGACATCTCCTTTAGTTTCTCAACTATTACTTTAGAGACAATAAGACTTTTAATTATGTGTACACCGCTGCACTGGTTTAAGGTAGTCTTAAGAACCTGTCTTCCATGCACACTGAAGTACCACAGACAAAAGGGACAACCTTCGTAGTGCTGCCTTTGTTTGTCTCTACTTGATGTTTTGGGATTCATTCATTTGAATGTCTTTCACTGAAAAGTAGGCAAATCTGTTTATTACTTCGCTTCCAGCATTTAGTTTGAGCCCTGGCTCCATGGTGTGTGAGGCATGAAATGGGACTGGCTGCTCATGCCAAGAGAATGATAACAGCCTGGACTAACTTTCTGATCTGTGCATCCACAATCTAGATCCTTGTAGGAAAGACATTTGGCATCACACTTTTCATCCACATCACATGCTTAAGGGGTTGATTTTTTCCTTATGAGTGGATCTAAGGTTTTCCTTGGGCTCTGGAAGGGCTCACTTTTAGACAGTGCACAATGTTAACGTCTTAAAGACTGATCAACCCGAAGTCTTGCTCTTGGAAGATTGTATTGACTTTTAATAGTGAACAAGCTTGTTGCTGTGATTTTATTCTGGATAAAGAGTCATCTGTAGTAACTCAATGCAGCCTGAGAGAGGCTCCTTAGGACTTTTGAAGATGACATTTGATTTTCAGCCAGAATAACAGAGTTCTACCTAGATGACACATAAGATTTTTTTTTTTGCTGCTAAAGCTCTCTTTTGGAAGAGATTTTATCATAAATGAATTGAAGCATTTCCTGGGGCATTGACTAACATCTTTAAGAACCTGATTTTATACCCCCTGAGAGGTCAGTGGGAATTTTTCATCTGACTTCAGGATACTTAAACAAGGCATTTCTTTTCTGTTCTTGAAAAAAAAAAAATCTTCCTGACTATTTTGTTTGTATTATTATTCCTACTTTCTACCGCTGAACTCCTCTCTGAAATTAGTCCTTTAATCTCCATGGTAAAAAAGAAAAGAAAAGAAAGAAAAAAAAAAAAAGAAAGTGCTGATAAGTGGAGACTGGACAGCGGATACATCAGCCCTGTGATTACCCTACTATATTTGGACATTGAAACTGAGAGGTTGCAGCCAGTCCATGGGGACTGGTGAGTTCTGTCAATGGATGTTGTTTGATTGCTTTTTTTTACCGGCGGCTGTCGCTATCTTTTTGGCCCTGCTAACACCCAGGTCGATAACTGAAAGGCTGTGTGGATGCACAGATTCCCTCTGCTCCCCAAGCTGGTAGCAGAGGTGATGTGCTACAAATCACGTGCCCATCATGTGATGAATCCGGATCATAATCCAAGCGAGACAAATACCAATTAATTATGGTGTGTTGATAGATGCTCTTCAAAAAGAAAGGCTGTGAAATAGTTCCTTGTAGGAAATCATTTGACCCTTAGTCCTCAGTTGTCTTTTTACAGGTGAATGTGAAGCAGTGTCACAGCTGGTCTACAGGGAAACCCACAGATCAGCCAAAGCTGGAGAAACTCTTAGATTTTGGAGAATTCATCTGAAGTGTTTCATACCATCTAGATCTGACGGTTTGGTTTGTCCACCTGTAAATCCAGATGCATTTAATTCAGGTCAGGATTGGGAGCCTTCTTGAAGTTCAGGAATATTTCTGCACACACACATACAACTCCCACTCCAACATGCTGTGTGTGCAGTGCTCTGGACAAAGCTGATTGAATTAAACCCGAATCCTTTCATGCTGTCTGGTACCAGGAGTTAATGAACTGTTGCCTGCAATGTTTAGTGCTGTGTGTAATCAGTCACTAATTGTAGAGACAACTGATTCCAGGGAGTTCGTGGCAATTATGAAACACTCATAATGGCAGCAGTGTACTAAAACAAAATAAAAGCCATGCTCTTTTCTCAAGCAAAACACAGCAGCCCAGCAGAAAAGTGGCTGGGTTTTCAGGGAGAAAATGATAGCCTCTCCTCTGATACTCAGTAGAATCAGAAAGTAGTAAATATCTGCCTCAAAAAAAAAAGATCAGTAGTGGTTCTTTTGCAAGTAATGTTAATCTAAAAGGTTTGGAGGCAATCTTGGTTTTAGTTTTGAAGGAATTTATGCTTTGAGCTCACCTGATGGTATGTCAAAGTGTTGGCACTTGGCACAGGTGTGGGGGAAGCAATGTGTTCATTTCCGTTCGGTCGTGAACAGATCGATAAACAAACTGGAATGTCGCTATAAATCTTAGAAAACTTCCCTGCTAAGAAAATGTGAACATTTTTATACAGTTCCTGCTTTCAGAAGCTTGAATAAAGGATAGCCCTGAAATATGCTAAGTCTGAATGCTAAGGTTAAATCAGCAATATAATCAGTCATACAAGCTGGGCCTTCACCATGCAAAATTAATATCACTGCCGGATCTCTCTGCCTTAGTGCCGTGCCACGGTGACAGCACCTCAGAAAAGGTGCTGGTGAGGCAGCACACACCACCTGAGCTCTGCTGGTGCCCTCTGTGCTTCTGCTTGATGCAGATTTATCACACTAACAGGCTAAACCTCACTAAGCTACGGAGAGCTTTTAAGACAATTATACTGCAGTGTCGCCTTTCTGCAAGAGTCACATCTCGCTAAGCAGCGGTGGAGGGGCGAGTGGGATAATTAATCTGCAGCCTTTGCCTTTCATTCATAATGAATAGCTTGCTTAAATATGTAATGCTTCTCCTAGGTGGTTTGTCCTCTTAGTGCAAGTCCTTGATATGTATATATTTTTGATCTGTATATTTTCCTGTGGTTACAGGTAAGTGCACCTGTGCCCATGGGCCTGGAGGAAGGCAAATTCAGGATATTGTGTGCACAGAATTTCCAGACCTGGGATCATAGGAGATTTATGGGTGAGGTGATGGAGTTTGCACAGCCCAGAGGCCAGGGATATACAGGAAGCTGTGGCTCAGTGGGAAAAGCTTTGGCAAAAACTTTTTGTTTCCCTACTCCCCACCAAACTGGGCTAAATTGGTTTGTGTTCAGCCTGGAGGAGATGTTGTCATCTACAGTTTTAAACATAGTTTTGTGTCAGTGGGGATGTGGAGAGAAGGTATATTGATGATCATGGTTAACCCAGCCCTGCTTTTTTGCAGTTGGTTCACATATTCAAAGCTTTTTTTCTCACTACCGGGTCTGTAAAACTGTCCTACAAGGCAACAGGACTTCGCTTTATAGCAACTGCTCACCAAAAGAGGAAATATTGCATTAAATAAAAAGGTACCAAGATCCCCACACAAGACAAGGTGCTTCTGTTTCAATCAACTCTATCAGAATTAATTTGTGAGTCAAGTAATGCTGGATTAACAGGAGATAAGCTAAAACCACTTATCTGTTGGGTGGATCTCTGTCAGCCTGCTGATCCAGGGACTTCTGTCCTATCTGTTGTTACAAAACTCAGTAAGAAAAAGGAAAGAGCTCATAGGAACTGAGAGGTACTGTGCCTGTTTGTACAGACGAGCTCTCCATATGACAATTGACCTTCTGCTGGCAGGTCTGGTTTTGTTGTATCTTTCAGAAATTTTGGGGAAGAGCTCAGCTGCAGTAAGTGCTAGTGGAATTGTGGCAGTTTCTAGTAGATGATGGTCTGGTATTCCCAGATTTTAGAGTGGACTGTTTCATATTAATTTTAACAATAGACTGTATTGGAGAGCTTTTCCTTTGGTAGTAATTACAGAAAGGAAGAGAGAAAAGGGAAGAAAGTATTTATATCCTTCAATTAAGCTTTTCTGGCATCCTTACAGACAACATTTGAAGTTGAAACTGGGGCAAGAAATATATTAGGTATATCCTAATGTAATTTTTAAAAGGAAAAAAGAAAAGTTATTGAAATCCCCCATTTTATTCCTTTTCTTTTTTTTCCTTAAAATTACAGCAGATACTGATAATTTACTGTGTTGGCAGCTTTAAGTGCCAATTAATGTTTTCAAGGCTGCATTTGCCCAAACCACCACTAATAATTTTTAGCAGACTTCCTGTGAAAATGTAATCACTAAAGAAATGCAGGGAAAAAAAACCAAAACCATTCATGTCTGCTTGGATCTATAGCATCCGAAACAGTGTTTTAAACACACTAAAACTGCTGGATTAGCTGGTGGCTGCTGAAAGCCCAGCCAGGCTGGGTAAGGGACCCAGAGCTGGGTGAGGTTACTGGGGGGATGCTGTGCCTGTGGAGGGGCGGAGGGGCACATGGCCTTGTGGATTACACACCAGCAGGTGTGGAAATGCACTTGAAAGCCATTCTTCTCTTTTCTTGGGACTTTGTCTTGTTTCCCAGCGCCGTGGAGCAGGGATGAAGGGACTGGGGCCTTGCCTTTGACGTGTGTGCATTTGCAGCTCGGCTGAGGTCAGAGCAGAAGAATGCTGCTGTAATTATGGCTGCAGGCAAGGGCTGAGCATAATGGGAATCAGGGTCTGGCTCAGCCAAAGATTTCCTGTATGATCCTGGTCAAGTCACTTAATTACTTTTGCCTCATTTCTCAGTTGTACAGTGTATATCCTAAGGCTTCAGTTACCTGCCTTGTCTATTTAAATCAAACTCCCTTTGAAGCCGGGACTGTACAATGAGACTATGCTGTTAATTGGAGTCTCTGGGTGATAGTGTAATTGTGTGTAGTGTAATAACAGCATTTCCCTGCAATTTGCATCAGTTTTACCACGGAATCAGCCCTCTGCAAAGCTCACAGTTTTACACTGCTCCTGTTGAACACCAGTGCACGAAACTTAATGCTGGCCCATTAAATGTGGGCTAATCTCACTCAGGAGACTTATCACTGAGTGCACTGAAGTCGAAGGCAGACCTCTCATTTATTGTTTTCTGGGGCTGGGATTTCCTCCTAAATCCCTTCTTTCACTGGAGAAATGGAATGAAAGGCCTGCCACCATGTCCATGTGCAGTGTCCCTGCATCCCTGGATGCAGATGCTGGTGTGGTCCAGTGTGGGAATCAGTTGTCACACAGTTTTTCAGGTCTAGGATTTGTGGACTTCAGCTCTCATGGTGGGACTGAGTTTGCTATCTAAAGCTATGGGGTAAGAAGTTCATAAAAAGTTAAACCAACCTTTGTTTCTTCCCCATAAAAGCAGTGTTGTTATGAAAGGCTTCTAGCAAAATAAATAAATAAGCAAGTCAGGTTTCATTTGATTTTAAGAGAAACAAGCAGAACACAGAATTAACAAACTAACCATGGCCAAACAATTTCAGTGACATTTTGAGCAGCGGTTCATGATTTGGGATGAACTGTCCTGACAGAAATTGCTGTTTTGTAACTGCAAATATTGCTGAAACCCAAGCTTATGTAAATATTTTTAAATGGGAGGAACACAGACAACACGTAATGCAGAGTTTAGGTTGATCATGATGGAGATTGGATCTGCTAGGGTAACTCAGCTGGCTGTGATGGGGTCTATGGTAATTGGGGCTGAAGTGAATGGTTAGGAAAGGATTGTTTTCATAATTTTGCGTGGTAGTGTGTGGTAAGGGAGAAATCCAACCCTGTGTAAAGGGCCTGCACGAATGCCATGGATCTCGTATATCCCCCTTAAACCCCTCGGAATGGGGCTTAAATGGGAAATTCATCAGAGAAATCAGTACAAGGTCAAATGGTATTTGTTTACCCCTGGAGTAGGCAGGAGGGAAAAATTAATTTGAAGTGTAAGAATATGAAGTTGAGTGGGTTTTGCTGACTTTCAGGATAAATTTGGCTGGGAACCTAAGTGAATAATATATGGACACAGATTAAGAAAGCTTACAATTTTTCATGGTTTTTGAGCAAAAGCTTCCATTTTTTCCAACATTAGAAGGAAGGATTATTCAGATTCAAAATATCCTATTTGTTTTTCTAAATGGGAATATGTAATCCATCAGAGGAACTGCAGAATTCCTCATATTTAAATATATTTAAAATGTGTATGTGTATTTTTTCCTCACCTCAAAAGCAGGAGAATATTTTAATTATGGAAGAAAACATGGAGAATGAGGGAAATTTTTGTTGTGAAGTGCTTCATCTCAATCTGGCTGCACACTGGGCAGCTCCTAACATCCTTTTTCTTCACCTGCTTAAAATTTGTGATGGCAGGTGAGCAGTTTGACTCTGTAAATAGTATATATACAACAGTTAAATGTGGAAAAGGTGGGATCTAAAGCTGCAGATGGTCTGCAGTTGCCATTCACCTATGAATTAGTCTATGTACATCCTTGCCACCTCGTAAGAACATTTATAGTAAAGGTTTTTCCATTTGTTGTGGGCACACATGCAATATATGTGTAGAAGCAGCTAAGAATTTGCCAGGTGCACCTTCTATTAATAGCAGGGGAGAATCTCCTGCTCCAACACAGCCTCTGCTCTCTCTGGATAACAGAGCTGTGAGACACTGCCTATAAAAGGGGCTAAATCAGACCAAGGTGTGTGTTAATAGCAGTGGAAGTCGAGGTGACTGTGAATGAAAGATTCAGTGAAAGAGCTGTGTCTTCCCTGTCTATACATGGAAGCAGACATGCATCTGGGCACTCTCATGGGTTTAGTTGCTGTGGTGACTTGCTAAGACGAAGCCACAAGCTGAGGGAAAGGAGCAGATTTTTGTTACTCACTCTGAACTTTGGTTTATGAGGTTCCTGTCACGGGCAATGATGGGAGGTCAGTGCCACCAGACAGTAAAGCAAAGTGCCTGCACAAGTCAGCCCATTAACTTTTTCCCCAGAAGTTATATTAAGTGGTGAAAATATTCCCTGAATTTCAGGCATGCCAGAGTTGGTCCTATTTATATCTGCATCATCTGAAAAGGTGGGGCCTGCCTGCTGTGGGATGATACAGACACATGGCAGTACTAAGTCCACAAAATCCTGGCTTGACTGAACAAAGAGCTTTAATAAATGTGATGGGTTTTGGAGTCTGTAGCTGGAATTTTTCCTTCTCTTCAGTTACACTAATGAATCTAACAAATTAATGAATATAGGGATACCTTAATGCCAAACAAGGAATTGCTGCTTCTTGCAGTCCATTGACATTTGTAGCTGCTTTTGGTCTTTTTGTGAATTTTGCTCTTGACTTCACCAGGGCCAGGATTTCTCCTAAGGAGAGTATTCCCACAAACAAAGGCAAGAGTAAGAGCACCTGAACTGATTTCTGTGTGCCTTAGATTTCCTCTCAGCATTATTTGTTTGTCCCAAGAAGTAAAATAAGTGCCACTGATGCATTCATATGCCTTTCAATTTGTCTAACACAAAACAATAGTTTCCACTTCTTTTGTGTGATTTATGTTTTCTTAATGCACAACTGGTGCTTTGACATGCTGCAGAAGAGAATTTGTTGGACACGGTAATGCTGATAGAAAAATGTTCTCTCTGTTTAGATGTCATGACTATTTCCTTTTTCAAGTGAAAATTCTAGTGTCACATACAAATGTTACCTTTTCCCCTGATTATCTGGTAGAAAGCTGATAGTTTTGGAATAGATACAGATTTTTAATGCAATGCTATGGTTCTGGTTTATAGAAAAATGGATCAATTACCAAGGCAGGCTTCAAAGAGGGAGACTGCCCTAAGTTATAAATGGCTCAGTCCCTTAATTCTGTCATAATCCTATTTGATATATAGTTCTCAGTGCTGCTGAATCCTTTTAGGGCTCTTTGATCAAGTGAGTACTTTCAAATGTGATGCCTCCTGTCATCTAACCCCCTAAAAATAACACAACTTGCCACTTAATTTCTGGAAACATTCGTTTTTCCTGCCTTTTTTTTTTTTTTTTTTTTTTAATAGGGGAAACAAAAAGCCTGACTTTCATATTAACTAATTTAAGGACAGAAAGAAGGACTACCAGAAACAAGAGGTTTGTTTTTCTAGTTTATCAAAGGTTCACTCCAGTATTCCTTAGGCTGATGGCCTGAGCTGCAGCAGAGAGAGGACCTGATATTTGAATGCTGATTTTCTGGGTTTCACTGAGGACTGGATTAATTGAGGATATCAGATGTATGTATCAGATGTATGAGAGACACCAGAATATCATGGACAGCTTCTGTTTTCAAAAGTGACAAATGGTTTGGTATTTATTTTGAGGTACCTTACTGTATGCCTTGAAATTCAACAATAAGGAGCAGATCTCTGTGTAGTGCCTCACGTCTGGCTTTTTTCAGCATCCTGATGAGTCTTTTCCAGATTAGGTCATGGGACTCATTAGATGTGCATGTTTGACACAGATCCTTTTCTTCCTCCCAATTTTTAAAAGAACACCAGGAAATTGTACAGTTACTAAGCCCGAGTTAATATTTTTTATATTAGGGTGATGTGGTGCCAGAACTCCTGCTTTTCTGTTGGGCACTATAACTGCTGTCACTGCTACTCAAAATCCAGCTCTGTAAGGAAGAAAAGCATGCAAATGGAAGGTTTAATATTTGGCATATGAGAAGTTCTTTGTTTTCCTTCCCCTTTGCAACCGCTGTCACTAAGTTACATTCAGCATTGGTGTTCTTTCTTCCTGTAACTGATATGCACCCAGGTAAGCAGATCCATTGACTTAACAGAGACATCTCAAGAGAGTGAGGGATTTTAAGATCAAATTGTCCAGACCTGTGCAAGGTTTTCAGCTCTTCTGGTTTGAAAATTGGCAGCTCCTGGAGCTACACTTGGCAGTTTCCTGCAGGAGAAGCTTGGTCTGGGGCAGCAGAACCCCAGGAGAGAAATTTGGCTCTCACAGAGCCATGGCTAGCTCAGAGCCTCCCATTTTGCCCAGCCAGTCACATTTTCCAAGAGAACATTTGTATCCTGGAAAAAGAAAACACTGGAGGAGTGTGGTTGAGGTGAATCTTTCAGACCTCTCCCCAATGTGAAATGCGTTTGAACTTTGTCCTCATGGAAGCTTTGGATCTGTGGGCTCTGTGGGGAGCCGTGGCTCACATCGAGCACACTCAGCAGTGGCAGCCTGCAGAATTTGGCTTTTATTCTGTCTTTGTGTCTCAGCTTAAAAGCCAGTGAGCTCTTGGCTTTCTTACACATGGCTGTGACCTGTCTTCTGCAGACATCTTTTGAAAGGTAATGAGGAGAGGTTAAATCTTCGGTGTCATTGTAAATACTCTTAAAAGGTAGATTAAATCTCCATGTCTGTCTCTTGGAGCAATCAGATTTACCTACAGCCCTCCAAATGAAGTGATGGGAGCATGACAGCCAAATGCTGTCATGATGGAACCAGGCTGGATTGTAAAAAGGGCTACTCAATGATGCAGCTGCTCTGTGACTGTGGGGGACTGGATGTTTTCTCCCATAGAAATAATTATCCCAACCAATCCAATATCCCTGTTTCAGACCGGCTCTCCCTCAGCATTTAACAAGTAGAACAGACTATCACAGACATAGTTCCAACCTGTTCAGATGTTATTCTGCTTCTGCCTACAGGTTATTTTATGTTCAGCTGGAAACTTGAGCATTTTGAACTCCTGAACCACCATCTGCTCAATCTATAGAGTCTGTTTATCAAAGGGTTTAAGTGCACTGTAAGGTCCAAACCATTTTATGGAGCCTTGCCAGCTGAGATGAAATATTAGTTGCTGTATATTTTGAAAAACTGTCGCTTTGTAGGCTAAAAGAGCTTGGAGATCCCAGCTGGTAATCAAAGAGCAGTGCCACATTTTTTATGGTTAGGGGCTCCATTGGTCCCAGATTCTTTAGAAAGTGAACTGATAAATTAGCCAATCAAATGTAGATGTGACTTAAATCCAAAATGCCATCACTGAAGATCTGTATCACCAACAATAACCACCGCAAAAAGTCAGACCTTGTGAAAGTAAGCATGTAAAACATCTATGCAAGATGTTTAGCTTCACGTTCAATAAATCCCTCCTTAGAAAACAAAAGCTAAACACAGGCGTGATCCTGCAAGCACTTCTGCCCGGGTGGAGATGTCCTAACCTGTCACCATCAGGCTCTGAAAGGGTTTGCTATTGATTCCTGTGGGTTAGATGTGAGGGCTCTTTATTCCTCTCAGTCCACAGGGCAGATCACTGTGGATAAGCAAGGTCTCGAAGGCTTCACTCCTTGGTCCTGTAAAAGAGTTAGGGACAATTAAGTCTGATTCTGCACCTTACTACTCAGTGCTCGGGCTAATCCAGTGAAGGCCATGCTCTGGGATGCTGTGTGCCAGTGGAATGGGCTGCTGAGCCTTTAGCCTGACCTTGCATTGAGGGAGAGCTCCCTCATTTCGAGCTGGTTCTGCTGGCAGTGTAGCAGCAGTGCCTCTGGCAGCCCTGGGCTCATGAGAGCTGTGTGCAGGGTATCTAAGGGTGGGGCAGGCATGCCTGGCTTCTAGGGTGAGAGCAAGGCAGAAGCAGAGCCTTTGGAAGGTGCTTTCTCCAGCGTCTGCCCAGTTTGACAGGCCACACACCCTGGAGGAGGCATCTCTTGGTGTTCTTGGGAGGTGAGGACTGGAGGAAATGAAGAAATTGTAGCACGCTCTCCTTGGCCTGGATGCTGCTTCGTGCAGTGGACTTGTGAGCAAACCCAGAACCTGTGACACCTCCTGCTGTGCTTAGCTCTGCTGGCTGGAATGTCCTGGCACTTGGCAGGACCTCTGTGAGACCCAGCCCTGGGCTTTGGCAAGAGGGGGACGGGGAAAGTGGGATTACTCCTGAGACGAGCCCCGAGCACACAGCTGTCCTAGCTGAGACACTTGCCAGCCTTCTAAAATAAACCCACACAAGCCACTCTTTTCTGATCAAAGAATGAAGTGGCTTAAGCTGGATAAAGCCTGTGTTGGTGACAGACTTCGCTGCTATGGCCAGCTCATGCGTTTTCCTTCATTTAGTGATGGCTTTTAAGGATTTTGATTTAATTCTTTGGGTCTTAAGCATAAACAGAAAATTCTCATAACTAATCATACATTTTTGTTTTAATTAAGGATTTTGGCAGCTTCAAAATAGAATACCCTCTCTGCAGTGTTTCCTGTAAAATGTTCCATTAAAATGTATCGTTATAGCCTTTTCCTCTGCCTGAGTTTAGCACAGGGTAGCTAAAGAGACCACAACAGAGCAGTTTGCTCATGACTTTTCAAGGAGAAATTGTTTTGAGTGACTGTATAACCTCCAGAGCCCCAGAACACATCTGATTTCCCCTCACCTCTGCTGTGACTTGTCCCATGACATGGGACTATCGATAATATATGTATCTTCTTACTGTACTGCTCAGTACATTCTCCTGGAGGTAGCTTTGGTTAGAAAGCACTTGAAGTTTCCTTACACATCTCCACTTCCCCAAGGGATCAATGTCTTGATGGATCACATTCAAACACATTCAACATCTCACGGAGGGTGTGCGAAAGGACAACAGAATCATTTTCACTCTATCCATATCCATTTCCTACTGCAGTCCCTGTTTTACAACTATTGGCATGCCTGGAGGGAACAGCGTTTCTCAAGGTCACAGGAGGTGGAAAATAGCCACTGTTGAGGCACAGAAACTTTTGAATCAGGGGTAAAGGCATGACCTTTATCTAACTCCAAGGATTTGGGATTTGCTGGTGGTGGCAGTGTGTCTGTCTGTACGGTGGGGTTGTGGTGATTGTTTTATTTACAAACAAGGTTAAGCGCTTATTTTTTAAAAGGGTGATAGTAATCTTTGCATTTTCAGGTTAAGAATAATTTCCTAAGCTTCTCAACTTTACCTTAAAAGAGTGAAGGACAATGAGATTTCAGTGTTACGGCGTTTCACTTCCCAGCATGGTTTTACAAAGTGCAGTGCAGTTTTAGGCACTGCACACTTGCTCTTTCTACTATGTAGCGTTGTTTTGAAAAGGATATTCTGACAGGCCGTAGCCTGGGAGTGTCCAGCAGTGAGCAGTCACTCATAAGAGTTTTTTACTGACACTTGTGTGGGGGTGAGAATTAAATCTCAATTTTCCACATCCAAGAGTCCTGGCCATTTGGTTTCAGAGGAATAAAGGAAGAAGCATATTGCTTTTTTGTAGCCTTGAGATGAAATGTCAAGTGCTTGTGAATCTGTCCTAGCAGAGCCTCTCCCAAGTCAAAATGATGTATTTTGGATCTGCCAAAAGGAATATTTGTCAGTGTCAATGCAAGTCAATCCAGCCACGTGTGATTGAGAGTGAATACAGACCAGGCAAGCATGGAGCATCCTGCAAGGGATCCAGTAACTGCTGGAACTTTCCACCACAGATTTTTCAAAATTTTATTTTTTTTTTTAAAAGAAAACATGATTTATGGGATTTTCTGAGAGGAAATTTCATTATCATCACAAAAGTATTCATCTTCATTGGGGAAAGCAAATGAAGTATCTTGTTTCTACTTGGACTTCTTGAGTTCGTGGTTTTAGAACCGAATTAAGTTTTGGGTCCCTTTGACATGTAATCTGCTTCTACCCTGACTGCCAGGATGTCTTATGGGAGTTGTAGTTTTCCAGTACCACAGTTCCAAACTTCATCAATATCAAGCCAAGCTTAATCTTCAACAATCTTTAGCTGAACAGTGCTCATACCCCAGGAACCTGCTGACTGTCAGCTGAGTAAAGGGGATCTTCGACTCAAATCTAGAGTCCGTGTGCCAGAAGGGCTGTATTGAACAGGGAACAGCTGATTTTGGTCTGCAAAGACCTGCAGATTTCATAGCCTTGTAAAAGCAGGAACCAGATGTATATTTTAACGAAATTTAATGAATTCACTGTGGGCCTGCCAGGAAGAGAGGGAAGCTGAGATGATAGGAACTGAAGTGAGGTATTTACTCATTTCTTTGCAGAATTTGTTGGGTCAAAACCAAGAAATATTTAAGCTGAGCTTTTGAAAGGGCTGTAGGTTCTCAGTGCCCACTGGCTGTCAGGAGCTGCCAGGCATACACCCTTTTCATTTTTATGGAAAATCTAAATGCGCTCAGTGGATTTTCTTTTTTTCTTCTACTCTTTTTTTTTTTTTTTTTTTTGTCCTTGAAGTGCTGTGAAATGTGTGTGGTGCTTACATGTGATGGGTAAATCCTTCTTCCCTGAGAAAAGTGCTTTAGATATTGTATAACATTGTGCATTACACTCTTAAAGTGCCAGTCCTAGACCATCTCTGGTATTCCTTGACTTAAAAAAACTTGTCAGAGAGGGATGCTTATTTCCTCATTTTGCAAACTGGGAAACCAAGAGACAGAAGCAGCTCTGTGTAATCACACAACTGGATCAGAAAGATATTCTGGATTTCCCCGCGTGTTTATTTTTCCCGTGTTCTGTTAGCGCTGGCTCAAGTGCACCTTGCAGCAGTGATGGCATTCCCGTTAGCACATGGCTTGGATGGTGGGAGCTTCCACACAGATTAATAAAGAAGCAGAGTTTCTGTGCAAGCTTTATAGCCTGAAAAGATCATGGCATTCCCCATGTGAGGAGAGCTGCCTAAAATCTTCCTGCCTCTTCTTGTGTGGAAGAGACATTTCAGCACATTTGACTTTGCCCAACTTAGATGTTTGTTTCACTTTGCAAGTGATATTTTGTAAATATTTGTCAATTTGCCAATGTTTGTGCCTCTTGCAGCCTTAAACAAAGCTTGTTACTGTTAGTGGACATATCTGCCTTTTGGCATCTTTTCATTTCATTCTTAGGATTCCATATGTTTTTAACACACTGAAAATAAATTCTTATTGCCGTTAATTCTGCTGCCATTGAAACCTTTTACCTTTTTAATCACTTTTCTGCAGTTCTTAGTTTCTCATTTTTATCTGTGGCTTTCAATTCTCCCTCTTTCCACCCCTACTTGTTATCTGTTTTATTTATGCATACTTAGGATTCATAAATAGCTGCATTTCCTTCTCCCTCCATTTTACCCACTGGCTCCTTTTTTAATAGTTCTGTCCTTTGGAGCTAATTAGCAATGCTCTTAGTATCAATCACAACTTTCTGTTTACATTCTTTGTACTACTGTAAGTGGCAACGTTGGTTTAGCCAATAACTACACAAAAGCAGCCAGATCCAGGGCAAGTGAAGGTCCAGGGCAGGAAGAAATCTAAAAATGTCCTTTACATTTGACTCGACTCTTACTCTGTCCAAATGCCCTGACAAATTTCCACTTGTCCTTAGGATGACTGAGGTAGATATAAATAAACCGCAACATGTGACCTAGCAAGGAGTGTGAGGGGTTGAAATCCCATCCCAAATAATCAATCCCACTGCAATTTCCTAAGTAAGATTGGAGAAGGGATAAGAGTCAGCTGTACTGAGCAGCAGTGATTAGCCTCATTTACCCTGAATTGCCTAGGAATGGCGAGGTTGTGTGATTGTATAAGTCACCAGCTGAGCAAAAGCGTTGAGGGAAGGGATGGAACAAGGGTCTGGGTTTGTTTCTAGGTGATAGGAAGCAGTTGGCCATGAACTGTGCAGCTCTGGAGTTCCTGTGCAAATTGCTATTACTTCATGGCCAGCTCAGTGCAGAGATTTTGTGAATTGCTTGGGACTTTGGTATTTTTGTTCAATTTCTGCCATATTCTTGCCATTGCCATTGGGTTTTTGGTTTTGTTTTTTTGTTGTTCTCAGATAGAGACCTGTGTGTTTCTTGAGTTTTGCAAGCAGCACTAAAAGCACTCTTAGGTTAGACAGACCAAGAGAAGCAGGGTAACCCCAGCCTGGTCTCTAGGATGCTGCTGGCTCACCTTGTGGAAAACCAAGATCTGCTTTGGCTTGAGGAACAGGCTCACATTGAGGGGCCCTGGCAGTGGAGGAGCAGGTGTGTGCTCGCTGCAAATGAGCTCCCCTGGCAGCAGTGCAGGGATGTGTGCCTACTGCTGATCAGTGCCGTGCCTAGGTCCAGCTCATTCCATCAGGATTTGCTTTTCTGAGCACTTAAAATCAATATAAATTAATAAAAAGAAACCCAGCAGCCCATAAACAACATTAGCTATGGAGCTGTTAAAATGCAAGCAGTCAAACTATATTTAATCCACTCTCTCACATTAATGCTGGGCAAGGACGCATTTTTAAAATGCTGCTATTGGATTAATAGCAGATGTTGCTCAAAGGAAATAATCAATGATTCTCATGGAGAGTTCTTTTGGAGGAGGCTTCTTGGGGCCATCTGAAGCAGTCAGAGGTGTGTGCACCAGCTGCCCAGTGCAGAGTGACTCTGGGCTGTGTCAGGGCCAGCCTGGCTCCTGTGACCAGGAGCCCTCTTTGGTGAGACCCAGACAGATCCCCTTGCGAGCTGTCAGAAAATGGACTGAATTTCATTATTGCTCTGAGATCCATTTCTTCCCAGCTCAGCCCTTGCCTGGCTCCAAGATAGTATCTTTGCAGTTCTCTGAAGTTCACCAGGGATTTCCATGCTTTTGATAAAATAACATTGTTTAATATTGAATTATATATTAACGTTCTTTGGGAAGGGTATCCTCTTGTAGGGTTCATTTCAGCAGAGTCCCTCCATCCAGTGTTACAACATCTTCCCTGCTTTGTGTGTGTCAGACTTCTCTGCTCTGATGTAATTGGCTAGTTTTAATTATTTTATGAGATCTGGCATAATCTAGCACATTGCTGAAGTATCTCCTTCCTATTTCATTTCTGTGGAGACATGAAACAATTCCCTCTGCAGTAACAAGGCTCAGCCTGGTCACGCAAGTTCCAGAGAGCTGCTGAGGGCACTAACATATTTATACCCCTCTTGCAGCATCCAAAAAGTGAGCAAAACCACGTTCTTCCCAATGAAATGCCCCATTTTGGTGTAGACACAGCGCGGAAGGTTTGCCCTGCACCCTCAGTGTCACAGGGCTGGAGAGGGTGAGGGAAAAGGCAAAGGAAGGATGTGGCTGAACTCCACAAACCTCTGTGGAGAGCTTCCATCAGCTGTAAAGCTGGGTGCAGGGTTCTCACAGCTTTGCTACCTTGTCCCTGCTTCAACCCAGACATCGCAAAAGTACCTGAAACCAGCAGCACCTTGGCTGGTTGGGACCTTTGTGCACAGGAGAGCTCTTTGGAGGAATGAAGAAGCTGAGAACACCTCACATTAGTCGAGCAGGTTTGAGGCTTTCTTTTGGTCGAAGCAGAATCCAGGGTCTTTATCTTCAAGATATCTCAAGGAAACATCCTCCCTTCTGCCTGAAGTAGATTTGTATTTATACCTCTCTTCTTTCTCTAATACCTGTGTGGGTGGTTTGTAAATACATACATACATACATATATATATATACACATGCACACACTCCCATATACCGTAATCTCCCACCCTCATCCTATTGTAAAGGGTTTTTTTAAAACATTTGTGATTATACAGCATCTTGTAGGGAATTAAGAAGTTCATAATTATTTATAAAGTTAATACTTATAATGAAATGGTTGCACTTTGATGTCTGTATATGTTTTCTAAGCTAGGATGACCTATATTGTAGAGGTATTATGTGTAGTAGGTGATGCAGGGATTGGCTTGGGAATTACCCATGTTTAATGAACACTAAAATTAGAATTTGACTGAAATCCACATAAATGGCTCGACAGCAAGTTCGACTGCCCCTGGGGAGCTGTGGGCAGCTCAAATTTACCCACAGGCATTTTTGAAAATGTTTTTTTTGAATCAGCATAGTGTGCTTTTTGGAGCAGAGAGTGCAGCTTGCACTTTAAACTCCCTTCTCTTCACCTTGTCCCCCATTTTGGTGTTGAAAAGCCCTCCATGGAGAATAGAGAATGAAGTATGTTGCAGGTATAATATATACTACACTGGTGGGGTTTTTTTTGCAGTACTTGCCATGGGAAGTCTTCTGCTTTCCCTACATGGTGGCCTTGTTGCTTTTACTCTCGCTATTTTGAATTTCCAAATATTTGGCCTCTTCTATGGGTATGTGTACTTTGGATAGAGCAAAACCTGGTTTAGCTGTTCTCCATCTTGCTGCCCACCCCACTGCAGCACTAAGAGCCTGCAGCCATACAGAATCCCAGCTTTCTGAAGGCTTTTTTTGTTTTGTTTTGTTTTCATGTTATTCTCTCACTCAGAGGAAAGATGAAGCTGTGCCTTTCTTTTACCATAAAAAAAGGGGTTTAATTATCCTTCAGGAGACATGCTTTTATAATGATTATCAATTCCTGGTCACTGAAGGAAAAAACCATCCCTGAAAGAATAATATACAATGCTCTCACTTTGCACAGTCCTGGGGAAAAAACCAATCTTAATTTCCTTGCGTCACCCCAAAAGTGAAGTCAAGAAACAATTATTTCTGTTCAGGATGCAGGTGCAGGTGTCCTTTGCTCCTTTTGCTTTGTCCCAGCAGCTGACTGGTGACACTGAGCTGTGCCATGGCCATGACTTTGGAGTGTCAGGACAGCTTTTTGCTGCAGAGCCAGGCAGGAATTTTTTGAGCTCATGGCCTGTTTAATTCACAGCCCAGTTGTGCAAGTGGGAAAGTATTGCAATTATAATTGTCGCCCAGAGTCACTGTGAGAATTCTTCCTAAGATTCAAGAAATTTGCTAATTTAAGAAGCCAGCATTTTTTCCAGAGAATCTTTGAGCAAATGAATATCCCAAGTCTCGAGGGGAATACATCATGTTATTGGTGGGTTCATCTGTAGGACTTTGGTTTAGGAGGCATATATCTCCTTTTAGGATGTACCTGTAAGGAAGCTCTAGGTAAAATGGAAGAGTGTAACGCTGGTTTTAAGCGGTTTAATTGGAGTTTCTGAGATGACATGACTGTAAAGAGTTAAGTCCCCCTGTGCCTTCTTAGTTGATATACACTGGATTAAATTTTTTTTCAGTTTTATGTTCCTAAACCTGAACTAGCCTTTTAAAACTTGTCTACATTGCTGTTTCTCGCCTTCTTCCTCTCCTTTTTCCCCCCAATTTTGTCTTGCCTGATAGCAGTAGGATGTTGGCTGGAACAGACAAGCCTTTTTATTTCTTTGGACTGTTTCTGCAAAGCTTGATGAGGAATTTGCATAATCAATGAGGTAACCCTGTCACCCCAAACATGGAGTCTTTAAAGAGAATAGTTTTATGCAAATTAGATATTGATGGTGTAATGATTAATTGGCCCCAAGCCTTTATTAATATGCAATTGTTGTAGCGTAACATGCATTTGTAATTATTTTGGTTTGGTTGTTCAAACAAGTGGTGGGCACTTAATTGCTTGCAGCAATTGAAGAGACAGGATATCAGAGAGAAAAACAAAGAGCTGGTTAACTGGTTGCCTGATATAATGTTAGATTTCCTTGGTGTGCATGGGGTTACACGGTCAGATTCTCAGGTGATAAAAAACAATGCAACTCTCTTGCAATAAATAGAACTGTTCTGACTTGTAGCAGCCAAGGATGAGATTTGAGGTGTTCCCAAACTCCAGTTTCATTGTTGTATTTGGATCATACCAGACTTGGGATGGTGGGCTGCTTTGTTGTTTGCTGTTGGTTATTATTAAAAATAAACAACTTTGGTTCCAAGGGTTGCAATGAGCTAAAAGAATTCGTCAGTGAGAAGCTGCTTGGACTGTTTCAAGCAAATAAATAAGCTACTTTACAGTCTCCAAGGTGCTTATCTGCTGTATGCGCCTTTCCAGCTAGTTTGGTGTCTATTTTCCATGCCATTTGTCTCTAGATCTGCATTTAGCAGACAGGGAAAAAAGTCTGTATTTGGAGGTGAAAAATCCTACATCTCCAGAACTGTACTTAAGCTGTCAACTGCCAGGTGCTTGTAGTGTGTGAATTTACTCTATTCTTGCATAGAGAGTACATCTAAGTTGTGAAATTTCTCTCCTGGGACACCTGGAGGAGATAGCAGAGGGATCCATGTGGGAACAGTGGACAGAAAAGTAGCAGCTGAGTATTATTAAGATCTTCTAAAAATGAACTCAGCTAATAATTATAGATACATAAATATTAACTGGCTGTATAATTATAATTCTATAATTATTATACCTATGTAGTAGTGAGGACAGAATCTACAAAACAGAATAGAGAAATGGGAGTGAGTAAAGTGTAACAGATCCTTCTTGGCAGACAGACAGCAAGATGTCATTTGTCTCATCAGCAGAAAGAAGAATTACTTAGAAAAGATGCAATTTTTGTTCTTTATTCCATCAAATGAGAGACTGGGAAAACTGTGTATGTACCATGGGTAGGACTTGCCTTGGCAAGGATATACTTTGGGGCTGAGAGTGCAATCTTCTGTGTTCCTCAGTCTTGCTCCAGTCTCTTGTTTCCTTAAAGCTCTGTCCAAATTCTTATGATATAAAGCTTATTCTTGGTTCCTCAAGAGGCCACAAAACCCAAGGAGAACCCCCACTCCATTTTCATCCCACTTAACAGGACAAATTACAGTATGTGTGCATTGTCCTGAAGTTGGTGCTGGTGTGTAAAATAAAATCTGTTTTTAAAATAAGTTTTTTGCATCGTCAAAATGAAGATATAATTTTTCCCCAAATAGTTGTTATAGAGTGGCTGATGAGATCTAGGTTGTTTTAAATTAATGGTGTTATCACAAGGAAGAGGAAATGTAGAGCTTTGCTTTCAATCTTTTATGAAATCTCTTACTTTTGTTTAAACCTACTTATGATAGTGGGGATTAATTATACAGATCCACTCTATTTTGCTTAGTGTCCTTTGACATAAGGGTCAAATATAGAATGTGTCCTGTGTTCTTTTCTGTAATATATGCTCTGCTTCCCAAGTAGGAAAATACCATTTAATCTTATTATGGATTCATGGTCTTTTTTTTTTTTTTTTTTTTTTTTTTAATGTAGAGCTAATAGACAAGACAACAAATTAATGCTCATATCATCTATACAAAGAGTTCAAGCAGATGTCTTTGATCTTTTCATTCACTGAGAGAAATTGGTGGCAAATGGTTTTAATTTGAAATTGAGTGTGCTAAAAAGCTGCTCAGGACTGAGGAAGTTCAATCATCAACCTGTGCAGCAATATCTCCTTTACCACCCATTTGAAACTCAGGGAAGAAAGAGGGTTTTCTTACATTTGGATAGTATCACCCACGAATGCTGCAGCAAGACTTTTAATTCCTCTCAATAGAGGAGAAATTAACTCTGTAAGGAAGAAATGATGCCTTGAGTGGCTAGGAAGGTCAAGTCAAAGGCAGAGTAAAAGATCTGCAGATCTTGGTCACGTCACTCTAAGAGAAACCAAGTGACCCAAAATAATCATGGACTTTAAGAGGAAACTTCAGAGGCTCCTCTTGAATTCATCACTGAACATCATGAACATCACGGGTTGTCAGGTAATTTCTCAGCCCATCTCAGTAAATCTTTTGTAATCTTTCCCTATACCAGCCAGTGATGAGAAACAAAGGAATCTCCCATTATCTACCAGTTAATTACAATCTTTAGGAATTGAGAGGCAGCTCAGCCAACATCCAGAGGAACAGTGCAACAGTGGCCAGCATTACAGGTGTTAATATCTGCTTAAAAATGAGAGAGAATTAAAAACATTCCCAGAGCTAGCAAGAATCACAGCATCTCCCAGCTGGGATATAATATTAGAAAGAAAAGAAACAATAAGATGAATAATTTTTTAAATTTTGAACACCCTCCCTCAAATCTGATGCAATTTGGTTCAGGGGGGCAAGGATGTGCAGGAAGAAATAAAGTCACAAATTGGCACACAGGTGGTTGCACTCACCAGTTTTAATTAGATGGGTAATAAAAAATATATCCGTTAATAACTTAAAAAACAAATGATGCTTCCTCAGCAAAAATAAAATAAAGTTCTGTCTTTATGTGCAAAGGTGAAAGCAGGAGGTCCAGCAGCAGAACAGCTCCTTCCAGGCATCAATGCCTCAGGGAATGACAAAGTATTGAGTGAGCAAGTGCTGAGGGAGGTTTCCATGCCAAAACCAGAACTTTGGTCAACTTCTTGTTGCATTCTGTCCCTCCTGGGCCTCTGGACTGTAGCTGGGTGGATCAGCCAAGCAAGAAATCTCCCTGTCTCAGGAGACATCCCAGTGTGTGAAAGTGCAGGGCAGCAGACCCAGCTGTTGGTCGCAGCTCCAGCTGTTTCTGATGCCTGTTGAGAACACAAAGTTTTAATGGCAGCAAAGCCAGATTAAATGTAATGCAGATCCATAATTTTCATCCTAGAAAGGATGTACTGAACGCGTCTATCAAGGCCATAATCTGTAAAAAAATTCATAGTCCTATCTCAGAGATGTTACTGTACATCTGAACAGATGTTACAGGAGTGAATGAAGTTCCTTACTTTACACTGGCCCAGAAAATCTAATCCACAGGCTTTATTCTCTCTAACATTGCACATATATTTAAAGTATAATATATGATTTTAAAGTGTGTATTATTTATCCATAAGAATGTTTGTAGGATCAATAAAACATTTGCATGATAAAGCAGATGAGCAATTCGGAGACATTCTGGTCTCCTGGGTAACTTTGAATTTAAGCAGGTATTGTTATGCATTTTACAGAAGTGTACACTGAGAGAAGAACTTTCTTGAAGTATTATACCAATACCCCAGAACATTTAAGCTTCATAAACTGCTTAACTTATGTTTTCTTAATACTCTTGTAGTTTAAAGGAGCTGAAATATTTTATTATTAATATTCTTTAAAATCATGTTCTCTTCAACTTCTCTACCAAACTCCAAGTGGATGTTTATGAGCAGCTTACAGAATAAACCCAAAAAGAACTATTTATCACTGGAAGCATGGATGCAGTATTTACTATGGCAATGAGGTACACACAACTCCAATGCCATGTTTAGAATCAAAATGACAATACCTCACCTACCTGGAACACAGGACATGAAGATACCGACTCTGTCATCAATCTTTGGTTATATTTCATCACAGCAGGGCTGTAGTCTGTTCCTGAGATAGTCTGGGGAGCTACAATAATTATTAAACCAAACCAGTATATTAATCCTAAAAGGGTAGTGACAGGTTTTCATGTAAAAATCAATCTCAAGATTAAAAGAAAAAAAAAATAAAAGATCATTATGATAAAAGAAGAAAGGTAATTTAAATAACTGATTATGTGAAGGTGTTACAGAAAGAATTATCCGTTCTGCTCACACTCTTCAGTAGCTCTTTAGGAAACATGTGCAGGTTGTTTAAAATGCCAGGCTGCCCCGAGGCACACTGGTGGTGCCTTTGTTTGTGTCACTGTAGCCATTAAACAGCTTAGCCTGGAGAGCTAATGGAGATGAGGGTATTGTGAAGTTCATTGTGGGAATGACCCACAATGCTAGTGAAAGGGACAAATCCGGGAGTGGAAGTAAAAATGCCAATTGCAATTTGTTTTTTTTTTTTTGTCTTTATTTTCAAAATCACAGAACTTAAGTTGCAGAGGTGCTTTCCTCACATCCCATGGACCAGTAAATTCCGCAGCCCGGAGCCAGGAATGCTGTGGCTGCTGAATGCTTTGTGGCTGCCTTAAAGAGCAGGATTCTGCTGGTTTGTGTAGAGTATTGAAAGCAGAGGTACCAGGTATATCCTCTGGAGCACTGGGAGCCACGTGTGCTGCTTGGGGCAGCAGGCAACCATCAGAGCACTTTTAGTCAGTTCATTATCATTTTCCTGCCAGGTAGGAATCCAAAATGACTGACTTCATCCACGTTCCAAGGAGAAATGGGAGGAGCAGCAGTTCAGAAAGTGGATATAGCAGTATCAGTGTTTGTGGAGTGGATTATTTTAGCTTTTTCCACCAGAGATATCCTCCTCAGAGCTGTCTCTCAGAAACACAGCAGAGTGAAAAGTGCATTGTCTGCACCAGGGTTTGCTGTATCCCTGTGTGTTCTCATAACTGGGAAACCCACTGTCAGAAAGTCACCTCCTGGGCCAGATCCAAAGGTGGCAGCCGTGGTACTGCAAATTACACCTTGGTGGTTGTGTTTAAGGGACTCAAAATCGATGGAAGTTGAACAGAGATGTATTTTGACATAAACTTCTACCCTGCTATTAGCAGCCTTTTGCTGTTCCTTCCTGCCAGGGTCCCACCACGTAGCAGAGATGGTGAGTCCTTCTGGCTTAAGCTGTCCCTGAAGCTGCTGATTTACCCAGCCATGCAGCTCACCTCTGGTGGCATCCCCAGGAGCTGGTGTCAGTCCCTGCTCTTCACCACTCCCTGAGGGATGTTTGCTTTGGCAGGGAGCTCTCAGGGCAGGAGCAGCCACTTGTTAAACTGCAGCGCAGACCCTGCTGGTGGCACAGGGGGTGGGCACAGAGCTGTAGAGTCTGTTTGTAATCCCTTGCTGGAGAAAAAAAATATAAATATTACTGGATCCATTATGGTGAGCACAGAGTAAGAGAGTTAAGTGTTTAGTTTCTGATGGATGACTGTGTGGATGTGATAAATGTTAGAATGGTCGCAGCAATAATGATTCCGTGTTGTCCGGGAGGTTGCATTAATTTAATTGGATTTGGAGTCTGAGTTGACCTGCCTCTACACAGTCTTAAGTAGCCAACCTGCATTGGAGGTGTACGAGAGAGAGGGAGGGTGTCTGTTTTATTTTTTACTTCATAGACAATAAATTTGAAATCAAAGCAAAAACAAGCACTGATATGTGTAATTTTTTTAACAGGAGCTCTATAAATATTCAGTGCTGCTGTTTGGCAACATTAAGAAATCACTGAAAAATGCAGTCATTGCTAAATGTGTTCATTTGAGAGGTTTGCTGCTACAAATGTGAATCTTCAAAGGCCATGAAACTTAACAATAGCTGTTTGGTATTAGACAGAGAGTTAATTATAACATCTATCACACAGGCAAAGTAGCTAAAACAAATCCGTATCCCTCCTTAGTTTTCAGCTTGTTGAGTGAATGCTGTCAGAAGGAATTTGCCTCAATGTGTGTGCTTGGTGATGTTATCAAAGTGTCTGTCAGGGGGAACATTTAATACTGTTCAGAGGCCTAAGCAAGCACGTTGGGATTGGCAGAGACAGTGACAGAGGTGACCACGGTAGGTCCTGACAGTTTGAATACAGAATTGCATAGTGCAGTGACAAAGTGTTCAGTTTATTTAAACTGGGGACAGGATATGCAGGAGACAAAGGGAGAAACAAAGAAAAGGTTAAGTTACTGAAATTTTAATTGAGCTCTGAGTGACTGTTTTTAAATAATTGGTTGTGCCAAAATGTAATGATCACCGGCCTGGGAAGCTGCAGCCTTTCACCCTCAGGTCACTGGCTCAAGTCTGGGCTGTGCTGGGTTGTAATGACTGATGTTCAATAGCAGCTAATGTGAAATGAATTGCTGATCTCTGCCCAGCTTCCACTGGATGAGGAACTGCATCACCAGCAGTGTGTGCTGGGAGCCTGGCACAGGCAGCATCCAGAGCTAATCTCCTCCTTTTTATGTGAGTTCCCTGCTGGGAACTGGTTCTTTGGTATGTGAGACCTTTCACTATTGCAACTGTGATTTTATTAATGCAGTGAATAGATGAGAACTTTGCTGTTCAATGTTTCCTGCCTGTGACTTTTGTGTGTGTTTGGTGAAACCTTAGCAATCCTTCACAAATTCTAAGGAGCCCTTCACAGCGCTCCAGGACTGCTGGCAACCAGGGCAGCAGGATTAATCACCAAGAATTGTTCTCTGGGGTCTGGACACAATCATTTCACCCCATATTTAAGAATGTTCTTGAGTTTTTATCTTCCAGAGACAAGGAAATAAAAATAATAGCCATTGCACAAACATTAACCCACACTGTCATTCCCCAGCTGTGTCATGAGCCATTTTTTCTGCTGCTGGAGTGTGAGATCCATTGCTGGGAGTTTCCTGGAACACACCAAATGTTTTTGAATACACCTGTCTCTGCATAGGTCTGTTCCAGAGCCGCTCTTCCTAAAAACCTGCCATACTGCAGGCACTGGGAGCTTGGAACAGGGATTTTCTATGATGGCTCAGTAGATCAAAGCAATCCAGCAGTTGCTGTTTTACCTTCTGAAGTGTAGGATCCTTGGAACGGCTGCCAGATGAAAAATTTATTTGTGTGTCCCAAAATAAGTTGTAGAAAGTTCCTCTAGGCTGCTTGAGTATTTTCTATGAATACAAGACAGCCTTTTAATAGTCCTAAAATAACTTGATTTTGTTGGCACCTTTGAAAAGTTCCAGATCTTCTGGACAAGCAACGCAAATGAGAAAAATTCATAAACTTTAGTGCAGATGTTAATTGTTTCCAAAGAAACCAGCACAGCTTTAGCAGCATAAAGCCAATCCAGGTTTGTATACTCAGGGAGAAAGAAATACCCTTCCTGGCTTAGTTTTGCCATCGATTTTGAGAGTGGAAAAAGTTTCTCCACTGACTCAGCAGGCCTGGAGAGGAATCAGTATCAGTTTCATGGGTTCATGAAATCTTTTTTCCGGTTACCTGGGTTATTTGGTGGTGAGTCACTTTATACTCTTCAGTGGGAACTGAGGAGGGTGTAAGAATGCCTGCTCTCCAATTTCCTATTCCACTGTGTTACCCAAACAGCTGGATCTCCCCTCAGGCTCTCGTGGGAAGGGCGAAGGTTATGAACCAAGCTGTTCACTGGGTCGTGGGCCCTCTCCAGACACATTCCAGCTGAGAGTGCTGGCATTTGAATGAGAGAAGGTCTTGACATCTTAATTCTGGACTAGCAGGTATCACTCCCCATGCAAATACAATTTCTTAGAGTGTGAGCAAGTAACATATGTCCAGCCCCCGCACTGCAGGAGCCCCAGGGAATGGGCAACTGAAGTCCAAAAGCCAAACATATTTCCTGATTAATTGGGCCCTTGAGGCTTTTGGGTGACATTAAAGAATCTGCCAGTCATTTTTCCCCCCTCTCACCTCTTCTTTTAGATAGTAAAGTAATAAAATAACATAAAATCTGATTTCAAGACATCATTGCAATGAGTCATTTCATTGCAGATGCTTTGTACCTTCTGTGAGACCTCATCCTGTAAGGGGCAGGGTGCACATCTTGGATGCTTACTTCAACTACAGAAAGAAAGAATATGAGCTCAGCTGCTCCTCTTCCAGCCAGGGGTACTGGCTCGGACAGCACTCACCATGTTGTGAAACTGATGGAATGAGAAGTTGCTTTTGGGATAAAAGTTTGGAATTAATAGGGCAGGCAGTTTCTAAAGACAGAAAATATCTGCAGATTTAAGGGTTTAGTAGATTATTAAAAGCATGTGATTCTAACTCTCTGTGGCTCATTTTGGGGAGAACAGCCTTGAGATACTCAGAGGCCATGAGATCACTGGAGAAGATATATTTTATCTCCTTTTCACATCAGGAAGGGACCTTCCACCTCAAGTTGGCATGGCTGTGTTGGTGAGAAAGAAATGGCCCCATTTCCAAGAATACAAGCAGCACCATGTTTTATCTTCTTCTCACATAACAGATCATTTTTTCTTGTGTAGCCTGCTCTAGGAGTGGCAGTGTAGACTGCCTAGGCAACAATTCAAAATTTCTGAAGAGTTCTATATTTTAATTTAAGCTTTCACTAGTAAGAGTGGCATGATTGGTCAGGACCATCATGTGTGAAGAATCTCGCCACCTCCAGCACAACTTCCCCAGAGAAATTGCCTGTGTGGGTTCAGCTGACCAGTAGGATATCAGCTACCAACTGCTTGGCCTTCCCCAGCCAAGATGACGAAGAAAACCCTAGCAACGTCCCAGCAAGAACCACGGATTTTTTCCTGTTGCCTTTGCCGTGGGATGCAGCATGTTTGTATGGTGTGTGTAAGGGGGAGTTCCCTGAAGAGGCATGCACAGACAAAGTGACAACCTCTTGGTACCCTTGTAGAATTCCACCCCGTTAAAGGGAACTGGAGAGGAGATATATGGCTATTAAAGTAAAACATAACTGCCTGTCAGGGAAAAGCGGTGACAACATGCACCGAAAGCTCCGCCATCTAATGCCTGTCAGCAGGAGCGGGTACTGTTGAACATTGCTCGTGTTCCTCGACAAATGTGCCGGAATTGGCAGAGACAGGGATGGAGTTGACACGGGCAGGTTCCGTCAGCTCGAATCCGGAGGTGAAGTGTGTGCATCCCAAAGCCGGTGCTGACAGCTGCATCCACACACAGGCATGTTTGGGAATCGGGAACCGCAGGAGGGCAAGGGAGGGACCAGTCAGAGCTGCACCTTCTCTCAAAGAGGCAAGTAGGGAAAGGAAGGGGGCAGGGAGAGAGAAGGAACAACAAAAAACAATGCCTATTATGTTTCATGTCAATGTTGCTGTCATTAGGTAGTCGGAAAGATTTCAAACAGATAAACTCCCCTTTGGTATGGCAGACTGCCTTGGCAGCCAATTTTAGGCCTTGATTTGATTGATAAACTCTTTGTGACAAGGAAGGATAAAAGAGGCCCCTAGTTTGGTACATATAAATAGGAAATTAGCTGGCAAAGTTGTCAAAGATAATTAACTCTCTGATTCTGTGTGTCTATTCAGGTTGACATACTGAAATTATTTAGAAATGCACATGTCAACGCTCTGACAGAATTTGGTGCTGATCAGATAAACAGTTTTTGAGATGCCTGATTGTAAAATGATGTAAGAGCTTAGCTGGTGGTTTTATCATTATGCATTCTCTTAGCAGCAGCAGGTATCAAACGGCAACACCATCCTTTTATGTGAGAGACTCAGAGATCGGGAGACAAAGTTAAGCGCTACTTCACAGCACTCAGCTCACTTGTTTTGTTCCTTGCCCCTAGGTTAAACAAAATACTAATAATGTGCTAAATTCCTCAGTGTTCATCTGCTTCCAATCTACAATGGGAAGTAACAAAGATAAGGGTCTATGAGATAAGAGGTCTGAAAGCCCAGGCATTTTGTTACTCCTTCAGAGGAGATAAACTCCTCGCTGCTATAATCCCAAACTCAAAGATTGACAAGGTTAGGAAAGTGCAACAGGAAAAAGCCAGTGGCTGAGTGTCTTTATAGCGGCTCCTATTAAAGCAATGACAGAGGACAGCAGATATATTTAGCGTTGCACAGTCAGCGTCTCAGCCACCGTCCCTTGTTTGCAGATGTCTGCAGGGGCTGGTGTAGCACTGAGTGTGGAGTGTACCTTCTGAATGGAATTTGATTTCCAAGTCCCACCAATGTCCTTGGAAAAGTTCAGCTTGATGTGTATGTACTATACAGAAGATGTGAAGGCTCCATAGTCCTCCAGAGCAACTTAACTTTGTTATCTTCTTGGGAGATTTTCTCCATCTGAAAGTGGTTTTCAGCCTCCAAAACCAGCTGCTCTTTGGAAGTGGGAAGGTGCAGGCACCTACCTCTGTCTTGAGCATGGTATCAATGGAACACAACTGGCCTTAGCTTTGCTTAAACCACCTGGAGCTGGGTTTGGCTGTACAGACTGGTATAGGAAGCACCAGTGCCCCAGTTCTGGGTGAATGCTGTGGCAGCATCGAGTCAACTCACCCTTCTACTCCCAGCTGGTTGGGATTTTTAAGCCTCTGGAGACTAAAAACACATTGGACACTGTCTGTCAAGCCTTGCAGCTTTGTCACATCTTGTAAGCTTTTCACCCCAGCTTTTCACCAACCAAACCCTAGACAGGAGACTTTGCTTGCATGCTCACCTTTCCAGAGTCATGTCCAGTGGGGGTTAGCTACAGAAGGGAATGGAAAGAAAATGAGTATAGAATAGATTGGCCGTTGCATTTATTTAAGGAGAGAAAGGGTACAATGGTACAAATCACAAGTCCACTAACAGGCATGTCACCTGCAGGGTCTCTGCCTGGTGTGTCAGCAGTGCAAATAGCTGCCTGCAACCTGCTTGAGCTGCTGCTGCTGCTCTTTGAAGTGCTGTCTGCTGCCTGCCTCCTGCCCTTTCTGTGCCTTTCCTACCATGGCTCCTGGGGCAATGTGAGCATGTGAAATGTCTCTGGCACACAGAGGCCAAGATCGGCATTCAAATCATGACTCCTGTGCCTCTCCACCAAATCTGCCTTATTATACTCAAGTCCTGGCTTTGATCATGCTGCTGCTGAGGAACTCCAGGATCTTGCAAAGACCTACCCCAAAAACATACCACATACTTAACCTCTCACAGGATTCACAAAGGGTAGGAACAGGTTCTCTGCAAGTCAGTACTGATGAATGCACTACTGTCCTCAGTGTCAAAATTATAATGGCACATGCATTATTCTTCCTGAGAGCCCTACAGTCCCTTTTTTATCATATTTTGCACTCATTTGTACAATGAACAATATCTTGCCTCCCATCACTTACATACCAAGAGTTTTTTTGTCTGTTTATAAATAGGGTCTCACTTGACATAACAAAATTCATGTTATTATTTCCTCATCCATAAGCATTTCTATAGTGCTTATTTCTGCATTTACATTCTGCAACTATCTTGTGGAAGTAGGCACCCCAGGGGCCAGAAATTTGGATTTAGCAGTAAGATCTTATTTTTCTCTTTTTTGCTATCCACCTTAACATGAGATTTTAAGAATTGTGGAGGTCTGTGGTGGTTAATAAGGGAATGGATGCAGGTACCTATTCAAAGTGCAGGGACAGGCAAGTGCTTCTTTGAAGATACCCTAAATAACAGATGCCTCTGCTTTATTATGTTCATCCTGTCTAATTCAGCCCTCCCAGCACATGGCAGTGGGGGGCTGTTCATAAAGAAACTGATATTCTCATGTATAATGCAGCATTATCTAACCTTCCTTATAGATCACTGCTTTAGGAGGAATTATCTTAGAGCTACGTGCCCCTGTGTTGTGTGGTATCTATCTTACAATAGGTTTGTAACTTATCACAATTGAAACCAAAGGAATAAACTGGAAGGAAATGCACTTTTCTCTTGAGTGGTTCTTGTTAGAGCTTAGTTGAAGTGTAGCATCTTACAGAGGCTCCGTTTATACACAATTTGATGATGAAGGCTTTGCTGCAGGCAACCTGGAAACATGAAATAGGGCTTTAATCATAACACTTCCACTTTTCTCCATTGGGAGCTGTAGGTGTGCAGTGCCTCGGAATAGAAGCCTGCTTTTATTTTGATGCCCAATGTGGATTTATGTGCCTGAGTTTAGGTATGCAGATGTGGAAACAATGTCCCTGTAAGCCAGAGCTACCCAAAAGACGGAGGTCTCACAGAAGGACACGGGGCTGTGGGTGGGTGACAAGCTCTGTGCCTCTGCAGCAAAGGCCAGCAGCGTCCTGGGCTGTGTGAGGAGGAGCATGGCCATCAGGCTGAGAGGGGATTCTTCCCTCTGCTCACTGCTGGTGAGGCACATCCAGGATCTGTGTCCAGACTTGGGCTCCCAGTACAGGGAAGGCTTGTTGGTACTGCAGCCCGTCCAGGGAAAGGCCACAGACATGGTTAAGAGGCACAAGAATCTAACACACAGGGAGAGGGAAAGAGAGCTGAGGCTGTCCCAGCTGCAGAAAAGAAAGCTGAAGGCATATTTTGCCAGCTTGTATCAATATCAGATGATGGAGAGTAAAGGAGGCAGAGCCACTCTTCTCAGTGCTGCACAAGTTGCAATACAGGAAATGCAGTTTAAATACGAGGTGTTTTTTCCAATATGAGGGTGATAAAAAACTGTAACGAGTTACCCCAGGGTGTGCATGGGGTCTCCATCATTGGAGGGTCTCAGAACAACACTGGACACACTCCAGAGCAACCTGCTGTAACTGACCCTGCTTGAACAGAGGGACTGGACTGTCTCCAAAGGTCCCTTCCATCCCCAACTCGTAGTATGGAATTGTCTTTTCCACAAAACCCAGACTTTCCTCTAAGGAGAAGAGCATAGATGGTTATGTCCCGGAGCGGGAGTAACTTCCTCATAACTTGTTGGCAGATGCTTGACACATCTGTTTGCTTTAGACTTCCACAGAAAAGACATTTCTGTTCCTGCATCACATGTGTCAAATTCAGCTTCTGGGGAAATGTACAGATGTTCGCACACAGAGAAGAAAATAACATGCCATGGGAGTATGTCATGGTTGTTGATATATCTTACACCGTATTAATGAGGAAAATATGTTTCCTTTAATTAAAACATTTCACCCGGGCTTCAGATATGTTGCGATTTTAACAGGCTTTTACTTGTGTGTGGTTAATAAACACGTTGGGTGTGTGTGAGCACAGTGATGCTCACATGCTGCTCTTTCCATCTAGCTCTAAGGATGGGCTCAGTGCTGATGGCGAGGTTGTTGTGGGGATGTTTTTAGAAAACTGCATGCCAATACTTCTGTTGCCTTTCATCTGCTATATCTTTGTGTGATTTTGCTCGGGAAAATAGTTAGAATACTTCTGGAACAGTCTGAGACTTCTGAGGAGTTAAAAGTGGCAGATATCTGAGGAACAGGGAGAGTGCTATGTGTGCCATGAGAGTTGGGGAAGCTTTAGGTATTTGGTGAAATAAATAGGGTGAGAAAGGGGTCTCTCACTCATCTTCAATTCATTGCTCTTGTGGAGCTTAAAAAGCAGTAGCTATTCTGTTTTATTTCCATATGTTGGCCATATGATTGTGCCGTCTGTGCATATTCTTTTTCCATTTCCCTGCACTTGATTTCTAGACAGAATTATGTATATTTCAAAGGTGCAGTAAATTTCGCTGTTAGTGGGTTTGGGAGCTTGAATCTCCTCTAACGAAGTGTATTATCTTTTTTTTTTTTTTTTTTTTTTTTTGCCTATTGCCAGATCTGATTTCTTCTCCTGTACTCACAAGTTTTCGTTTTACATCAAATAGGACAAAATGCAAGGCCTTGAATGCTATGAGCGGGCAGTCTGTGATTGTTCTGCTTCTGCAGTCACATTGTCATTTGGGGATATTTCAGCCTCCTGATCTGCATATGGGGCCAAAAGAGTTCCAGCTGTGAATAATTCAGTCTCCTGCCAGTATTATTGCGGAGCCTGCTACCTAGAAAACTCAGGGTGCCCTTGTAATATCTGACTTTTGTCTGTGCCAGAAGTCTTATACAAGTCTAGGGAAGGTGGTGTCCTGTTCTGAGCTCGCTGAGGTATTATAGATAAATCCTATTCTTCCAAAAAGACAAATATTTAGGCTTTTCAGGTGATACACCTTAGTAACTGTTGGCATGTATATTTCCCTAAAAATCTGGAGTTCTGTTACACAGAGGGAAGAAAAAATCTCAGTGTTCAGGGCCCACATCTGCTCCACAGCTGCAACATCAGCTTTATCACCAGCTTTCATGATGCAGGGTAAAATATGGCAAATATTGTCTTCCTGAGCAATTAATGAAAGGCCTTGAGAATATCTCAGCAGGAATGTAGGAATGGAAAAAGGGAACAACTATGGAAATTTTTTTACAGAAGTAGGAAAAAATGAGCCTTAGTAGCAAAAATAAGAATAGAAAATAGATTTTCCAAAGTTCTTTTAGAAAACAATTGCAAAATCAGTGGATAAAAGTCAATTTGCTGGATTTACTGATGATTTTAGTAACGCGTTTGATGTGGTTTCTCATGACATTCTTGCTTGCAAAACAAGTTTACACATTGGTTAGGGTATAAACATTGTGTTGCAAGGACTGCAAACTGGTTGAAGGATAATTATTAACAGCAACATGTGGTGTTCTGGGGAGGTGTTTAGCAGAGGTTGGCAGCAAGATGGGATTTATGTTGATTCTCAGCTACTGGTAATGACCCAAAAGCAGGCTGTGCTAACAATATCTTTAGATGGCAGTCACTTGGGAGATGGAGAGGACGGTGGAGCTGGCCAGGTGTGTCCAAAAAGAGCTACAGAGGATGGGCACATGGACAGGAAACAGTCCACTGATGTGCAATATGGAAAATGTGAAGCCAATACATGAGGAAAACCTCATTGTGAGGGAGAAATTGAGAAGAATTACTGACCCGAGGTGATAAATGACAGAAAATGAAATAAAAATTTGTGGTACAATGACACGGTAACAAGAACGTCCCAAATAGGATGGGCAGGAGACAGGAATTTTTAGTCAGAATGTTGACCTCTCTCAAGACTGGGAGCCTCAGATGAGGCTGGGTGAGAATTCAGAGAAAATCTCCAAGTTTACGTGTCCGTGTGTGGATGTGTTTATGTGCACCCAAGTGACAGTGGCTCAGTTTCTGGGAACTGCTGAAACTGAGGGTGTGAGGATACGACTGTGAGTAGGAATGTGAGAGGCATAAACACCATGGTGTTAGAAAAAAGACAATACAGGGTTTTATTGGGGGATTGCTAAGAATAATACCGATGAAACTATCAACTGGAAAATTGAGGCAGGATATTGATGAAAACATCCTGAATGAATGAGCTCATTTAGGCTGGAACATTCTCCTTTGGGTCTTTTAAATCCAGTTCGGGTACCACACTCAGTGAGTGCTGTGGGGATGCAGATCTCCCTTGGTCCAGGAGGGTAGGTGAGTTGAGCTGTTTTTTAGGACATAGGAGCTTCTCAAATTTGCAAGATACTGCATTTCCTGGGTTTTATTATTGGAAGTTTTCCACATTGGAAGTTTTTCCAAACCTCGCATCAACCACGGATGAAAAGTCAAAATTGTTCTCACTGTTTGGCCTGAACGGGTCACCTGGGGCCTGGCTGGGTTATGTGCTTATGGACATTTGAGCACCTGCACCTTCAGAGGTTTGTGCCAGGGGTGAGTGGTACCGAGTGCGCAGGGCAGTGTGTCCCTTCTGCACGTGGCTCTGCACACTCAGGGGCCTCCACCATCGCTGCTGTGTGGAGCCTCAGTCTGTGCAGACAAGGCTGAGGGGGTGTGGACAGACAGATTAATGTGAATTTGTGCGGTTCGTTGGTTGTGCAGAGCTTGAACAATCAAATCCCTTCAGTTCACTCTGCTAACTGGATTGCTTATGACAAAATCACAGCTTTTTCTCCAGCCCTTTTTAATCTCCATTTTGAAAAAAATTGGAAATGACATGGTAAAGTAAGACCAATTAACATTAACAATTGCAGTTTATTTGCTTCCACTGTTTTATAGCATGCAGTCTGGTAGAGCAACGTGCTTTGCTGTTTTGGAGACATCAAAATAAATAAGTAAATAAATACATAACCCTGTGGGCTTACAGATTGAATCAAAGAGCAGGAGATTATTCCTGGCACTCAGAAAAAAAAATTGTTGTCTTTGAAAACACCAGACATTGACAGTTTTGCATCAGGACAAAAATTAGGGTGAGGTGGAATCTCGCCATTCGCATTGTGCCAATTCAGCAGATGTTTGAGACAATTCTGGAAGGTAAAAAGAAATGAATAGAGACTAGAAACTAAAACCAACCCCAGATCCCTTGAGACAAAGGTTACTATGCCTTCACCAACCAAGTGTCCTTCACATGTAGTGAGATAGGGTTATCTAAGCATTTATATTTGTATTTTAGCACTGCGTAGCACTTTTATAAAGAAGAGATGCCAAAGCTTATAACAAAGAGGGTATGTGTCATTATCTCAATTTTACAGGTAAGGAAACAGAAGCACACAAAGGTGCTAAGACTTGCTGGCAAAGCACTCAGTAAACCACAGCAGAGCCAAGCACCTGACAGATGATCCAGTGTGTTTGCCTTTGGGCCGTGTCATCTGTCATCTTAATGGTACAAACATTTTGGATTTAGTCACACTGGAAAAGCAGAGGACTTAGAAAGAAAGAAAAAAAACCCAAACAAACAAACAAAAAAAAAACCAACCAAAACCAACCACTCCAGAAATTTGCCAACGAAAATCAAAATATCCAGTTTAAAAACTTCTAAGAAATAAATGTCATGTTATTGTTCTCTGTTAGGGAAATGCTCTCAATTAGAGCATTATAAATGTGAAGCAATGCCCACCCTCATTCCACAAATTAAAACCAGCTACGCTTGAGAGAAGCTCCTAAGAAGAGTTACTCAGTAAAAATTCCAGTAATTATTCTAACATCTCGTATTCTATTACCAAAACAAAATAACGAAAGCTTGGAGACTGACTGACTTCTATCATAAACATTAACGTGCTGTGCTTGGACCTCTGGAGATCTGTCAAAAACCAAAATGTTTTGTTTCCACATAGGTTTTTGCTAATGGATTTTCCATGCATCCCTTGTTTCAGTTTCTCTTACCATGTGTGGGACTCAAACTCATTGCTGCTCTGGGCAGTATCAGTTCCTGCTACCACCTTAAAAACATCAAGGGGGCTGATTGCAAGTTACATTTTTTTATTATGCTCTGTGTATTTTTAGAGGAGAAAGGAGCACTGTTTGCAACCAATTTAACTTAGTGTTGTGAGTGAAAAATATATCAGCCAGGGGAAAGAGCAAGTTTATCCTTCAATCTCTTACAATGTGTTTTAAGTGTGCTCCTAGTAGCAAATTTAATATTCTATTTTAATTGTATTTAACGCTTTGATCCCCAAGCCTTGAAGAGTACTCCACTGCACAGGTTTCTGTTCAGTCAGTGAGGGGCAGGTAAAAACAAAACAAAAAAAGGAAAAAAAATGCAATCACTGCCCAGGGAGCTTTGACTCTTAAAAGCATTTCTTTGCTGGAGAGCTCACAGGCAGAGCCATCTGAAGATGGAATCATTCTTAAAAGAAGGAGAGATCGTATTGCTCCACCCTTGCCTCCTTTCCAGCCTTGCTAATTCTATTGAAATTTCCTCTGGTTCTCACTGAGGCCATTCTTTGCCATCTTCAGCACACTGTGTTATGTTAAAGTTTCAAAGAGCTTTAGGAACATGTTTTAAAAGATTTCTTTATTATTTGTTCTATTTGTATTTAATGTTTGCTTACCTCTAACCAATAAAAAGCATGGAACAGCAATATAATGAATAATAATATATTGAGATTTAAAAAAAAAAAAAAATTGGCTCTTTTCACATAATAGTATTCCCCTAACATTTTCCAGATTTTCTTTACAACCATGTGGACTAGAAATTCCAATTTAAGTAAAAGACAACACAAAAATCACTTAAGCTTGGGTTCTTGGGCAGTCTCTTGATTTAAGGAATACCTTAAAAAACATCAGCTGTTGCAAGGTTCTGTAAAAGAGGTTGCAACAGAGTGGGGACAGTGGCTCACCTGGTCCCAGTGTTGCTGCTCTCCTGAAGTGGGTAGAACTAGGACTGTGCACCAGCTGCCTTGTCTGTCATGATATATTTTAACTTGCAATTGTGTGGGTTGTTTTTTTTTGTTTGTTTGTTTGCTTGTATTTTTAAGGGAAATGCTTGAAGTGTGGCTTTCTATTTCTCACTGAAACTGGACAGGGAGTCTCTTTGGCTCTGTATCTCTTACACAGAAGTCAGCCTCTGAATCTTTTAAGAAGTATTTTAAAAACAGCACACAGATGAGTGCAATGAAATAAGAAACAAATGCAAATGAGACCCTATGAATGTTGCATGATGAAGTGCTTGTGCACAAGATGCAGTTAGAATTATGTGTATTAGAGTAACGTGTCACCCTTCTAGAAAGGTGAGGACTGCTGAGAGCCATCCTTGATTCCACAGTGGGGCTTTAGGGCAATCCACAAGATTGGAGAATTGAGCTGGTGGTCTGGGAGCCCATGTGCAGATAAGAAAATATCTCACCTGTAACTGAGCCAGATTTTACACTGACCACACTGTGTAACAGAGTCCCCACATCAAGGAGGGCTTCCATGAGAGATAAAAGCACAAACTCTGCACTTAGTGCTCCCCAGACCTCTCTGTATGGTTGAATCAACCTCTCACTCCCCAAGGCTGCTTCCAAATACAAATAAAACCTCCCCTAAGCATGAAATGTGCTGGCGCAGGAAGGTGTTTTGGTAAAAGTGTCAGGTGGAAGAGGCATGAGTTCCCAGTTACTGTTTGATAAAGGTATAAACCTTACTTTATCTTTTCTTTTTTCCATTTGGGTTCTGACTGTTTACTTTAGCTCTTATTACTTGGTATAGTTTCATTACTGTTGTTTGCTCAGAATCTCTGTTTTTGCCAGCAATACAATGTGCTCTGCTTTAGAATACCCAATGTATTTGCAGTATACAGAATGCTGTATATTATTGAAAAATTACACAGCCCTCTGTTTTTGTGTGAAGTCTTTAGCCTGAGATTTTCACTGCCTCAAGTGGAGAATAATTCCAACATAAGCCTTAGTTAGTTAATGCCACATAATCAAATATCATAGGTATTTTTATAGTATATGCAGGGTAGATTTTGCCAATCGTATTTTTGTTTGGATTTTCCTTACCCTGTGAAAAACCTCATTACAAGAATTAAAGCTCCTACTGGCACATGTGCTAATCTATGTAAACAGGAATGCAAGAACACGGCCTTTGCTACTGATACTTTTGCATATTTTTACTGGTGTAGAAGGTGGTCTTATTCTGTGAACACTGCACCCGTTCCAAGAGAATTGTAGGTGGTACCAGTAATTTGAATCTATTCCTGAATATTATTACTTTGCTGAAGTGCAAAATATTTCCAGTATTTGTTTGTCACCATTGTCAGTAGCTATGCACCTGGCTTCTGGTGCTCCAAGAGGAAAGCTGCTCTACCTCTTTCTTTTACTCCCCCCCCCATTTTTTTTTGTTTGTTTGTTTATATTTTTTGCTATTTTTAATGCCTTTCTGCAATAACAAACAATGAGTGAGCCTCTCCTCAGCCATCCAAGCACAGCGCTGTTGCACCCCTCTCGCTGCTGCCTGGCGATGTGAAAAGAACAAAAGCCAATAAGCAGTGATGACAACCATGTAATCCAGTGTTTCTCAGCTCTCTATCTCGGGGAAAAAGCTGCCTTCCAGTGCCACTCCAGCATAGGTGAATGTCTGCTCCTGTCTGAGACTCAGCAGGAGGCAGAGATGCTGCCAGGGTGACTCTTTCACTCTGCTCTCTACCTGCAGTTGTGCTCAGGCCCTGCAGTGTGCTGATATGCTGAAGAGTGTTCGTATCCACATCAGAATAACAGTCCTTTTCCTAATGTCATTCCCCAGTCAGAGGGCAAAGAGAAGCACCAGGATTGCTTTGTGGAGAGAACATGCAAGGCAGATGTGTTACTTAGTGTGGCAAAGGTTTTTCCCAGTTGTCTTGTGGTCATTTACTCTTCAGAGCACAAGCCTGCCAAGCACTTGTTCTCAGTCAAATCTCAGATTTAGGAGGAACAGGTGTAAAAGGGAGTAAGAGAATGGACTAGGGTTTAATGTAGAGACTTTCTTGTTTATTTGGAGGGCATGAATTACTTCATGTATTTCTTCCCAAAATACTTAATTTCTCAGGACAGCTGACTGCTTAAGTGTTGAGTTTATCAAGGGATGCTGTGTCGAGATGAAACAGAGATCAGACAAGTTCCTATCCAGCCCATGCTGCTCAACTGGATTTCAAATGCCAGATTTCAATGGGATTTCAAATTTTCGAAAAAGGGATGTTGGTATCCTTTTTGGCCAGCCCCAAAGCACTTTTCCTCTTTAGAAGTGAAGCCACATGACCCGAGAACAGCATGGCTCTGCACCACTGTAGCAGCAAGATGACGTGCAAGCGTATCTGAAGGGTGGTACCAAGAGATCTTTGGTTCTTTGTACAAGCAGCGCTGAGGTTGCTGCATTCCCATCAGATAAGAACAAGGTGACTATTCTGAAAATGGTTTTCTTTAGGGTAGAGCTAGCTCTTAATCTGCTGTTGCAAAGGTACTGCCCATGACTGTCCCCAAATGTGTTTCTTGCTTTCACTTAGAGCAATAAAGTTGATTCAAATGGAGAAAATAAGGGGAAGGTTTCATAACCAGAGTGTCTCCATTGTTTTTGTTTCCCCCCAGAGACTGAAGTTACAGGCTTCCTGCTGCAGAAAACCAGCAGCAGCAGTTCTGATTTTCTTGGGAGACACTTCAGATTTCCACTTATTTCAGTGCCTCTACTACTGGTGGAGTGTTTCATTGCATGTCATTCTCTGCAGCCATCCCAGAGAATGCCTTTCTTTGCATTAATCTTTCTTATTTTTTCCAAATTTCTTTTGCTCTCATTATCAGCACAGACCTTGAAGTGCAGCCTCAGCCAACATCTCAAAATGACCTAAATAGAGGTGTAGGCACCTGGTCTTTGAAAGAATGATGCTGTTTCCTCCAGTAGGTCTAATTATAATTGCTAATGCATTGATCCATAGGAAAAAGGGTCCCATACAGTAACTGTAAGGTCAAAGCTGTTGAAGGGAGTAGTTTTGAGAGAAGGATGTGCCACCTTAGATCAAGACTCGGAGCACAGAGAGGTCTCAAGCTCCTCTCTGTTCTTTGAGTTTCTGAACTGCTGTTAGGTCTAACAGTTCTCCTTTGTATCAGGCTATAAATACAGCTGTGTCTACTGGATTTTGCCCAAGGGCTCGAACATCATGGTTTGCTAAATTTTAATCATGCTTGTGTTTGCGTTTGAGTGGAGTTCACATGTCCTGTAGAGCCCTTAATCCTCAATTTGCCATCCCAGGCAAAATGCCCAGTCTCAGCTGAGGCCTTCCTAACAAACTGCTCTGACTCCATTGACTCTTTGCTGTGTCCTCTAATGCATTTATGGATCTGGTGGGAGCTGTGCTACAGATCTGCACTCCTTAGACCAGCAATACGAGCTGTTGCTGATACCCTTCGTTAAGAAATATCATACAAGCATTCTGTCAAGCAATTGAAATCCATCCATCTGTCCTGGTGATAAAAATTAAAAAAAGGAAGTATCTCTGTATCAGTGTGCAGGCACATTGACAGCTGGAAAATATCTTAGCAAAACTGCATGGAAACCCTGGGCTTTGCTCTAAGAGGTTTGAAGAGCACGTTGTAATTACTGCTTGATTCCTCTGTGTATAGTGTTGCAAGGTTACTCCCTCTTTTAAAAACCAAATTAACTGTGTACTTTGCATCCAATTTCTGCGTGCAATTGCCATGATTACGTGTGCAGTTCGCATAACTGCACATAGAAACTGTCAGAGTTGTCCATTCGGATATGTGAAGTGGAAAGGCTGTTGTCTTTTGCATGCATTGGTTTGGCAGCTGATTTGCAAATCTGTCCCTACTAGTGGTCTGCTTTCCAGAGCAAAGTACTTGTTTCAATTTAAATAAGTGGCATCTCTCAGTCATTCCTTAAAATTGACAATTATAGACTGGGGTGCGTTTGTTTGACAAAGACAGATCTCCTAGAACAAGTTGTTCAGAGGAATTTCATTTATTGTTCCTTTCCCCCCCTCTTTGATGTATGGTAGTACAAGGGAATCGATGACATGGCTTTTCAGGAAAGAAAGACTTCTAAAATATTCTACAGGCAGCACTTTATTCCTGTGTAGTTCTAGCCACAAAACACTTGAAATATTGCAGATACGGATTTTAAGATTTGTATGTGCTAAGAGCAGTACGTTGAAACTCCCTCCACAATGTGTTTTCAAGTTAAAAGAGTGCTCTGATGAAAATACGTTATATGAAAATACAAAAATTTATGATATGCACAAGCCCTGGACCTGTCTCTGAAAACAGCAGTTGTGAGGACTATCACTTTTGAATCTGTTGAAGAATCAAACCAAACCAACCAACAATATTTTATAGTTTCCATTCAGTTTTGCCTTTATATTATAACTTAACAGCTTCAGGCCGCAGCAGAAATTGAAACCCCTCAAAATATGAAATATGAGTAAGAAGAGAGAGCTTTCACCTCGATGACATCTGAAACACACATGTGAGGGGGATCTGTGCCTCAGAGAGAGACAGCAACTTCACCAACATCATGCACCAAGGACATTGTACAAAGTCAACAGGAGATCAGGTCTTCTGGCTTAGTCTTTTGCTCTTAACACTGGGCCAATACAATAATGTATTTTTTCCCACTTGTTATTGCATATTTACTTTTATATTGCTCTCTCTCTCTTCTCCAGGTTTTTCTGAAAACTTTGGAAACTACTGATTTTTTCTTGAGTTCCCTAGGAAATCTTCTCACATCCATTTAAATACCAGCACCTTTCATGCTCACATCCTTTGGCCTATGCAAGCCCTCTTCATCTAAATCTTTGTCTAAATTTCTAGAGGGGGAAATGCTATTCATGTTTATGTCCTTGGGTTTTCTTTCTCTTGGAAAAGCGGACCAAATTCTTCTGTTTTCCTTTATTTTAAGCCAGATTTGGATACTTCTGAAGCTTCAGAGCTTGGGAATATGGGTAGTGAAGTTCGAGGGGACGGAATTTGAATTCCTTTGTGGAGGTAGCCTCAGATAAGGGTCCATCACTGACTGTGCTACAAAACTGCAGAATTACCCTATATCTGCTGATGCTGCTTAAGCAGCACTGGAAAAAAAAATTGTATCTGTTGGAATAGTGTATCTGGAAGGAATTATTTTGGGTCCTTTGAGTCATTGCCCAGTTGGGCAGTCAGGGAAGACCTCACTGCTGTTATTGCTACTTGAAAGGAGGTTGTAGTGAGATGGGGCTCATTCTTTTCTGCCGTGTCTCAGATGAAAGCATGAAAAAGAAATGGCCTTAATTTGGACCAGAGGAGGTTCAGTTTAGATGCTAAAAAAACCCCAAAACTGAAAGAGCAGTTAGGCATTGGAATAAGTGAGCTGTTGGAGTTGCCATCTATGGAAGTGTTCAAGAGGTGTCTGGATATGGCACTTGGGGTTGTGATTTAGGGATGATTACTGTGGTGCTGAATTGATGATCTTGAAGGTCTTTTCCAGCCTTGTTGATTCTGTGCTACACCAAAATTTTCACACAATCATCTCTAATATATCATTTTCCTCAGAACTGAGGACGTGAGAGGTCAGCATGGGAATTGCTCCTCAGAGACCTCCTTGCTTTGCTGTGAGACCCTGCTGATTTGCAAGTCCATTGGACATTCAAATGGACCTGGTGATATTGCTTTTATGCCAATCTTTTAATTCTTCTTTCCCAAAGACAGGGATTCAGAGTGCCATGACCAAGCAGAGCCTTGCCGGTCATGCAATGAAGCCCAAAAGCTGTGTTTCACCTCCTTCATTCAGCACAGCTACCACAGGTCATCCACTTGCAAAAAGGGACTGTTGAGGAAAGACAAAAATGAGCTCATGGTAATGCCATGTCTCAGAAATTACTGTATGACTATTTTCTTGGTTGCTAAAACAAGGCGCAAAGCCTCCGAAGAAAATATTTATTAAGCCACAGATGGCAAAGCTGAGCCTCTGATTTCCCTAAATCCTTAAGAGGATTGTGCTACAGCTTATAGGAGCATCTTAGTGGCTGGATGCTCAGCTTCTTATTAGATATGTCATCCATCTATACACCCACAGTGACTTGGGGAGAGACAGTGTTTGCATTCCAGCTTTGCTAATTGCACACCTCAAATTAGGGTAACAGATAACTACTTTTTCTTTGGTTTTTTGTGTATGATGCTGAGCTTCTGAGTACAATGCAGCAATCCCATTTTGTATGTCTGATTTTAGATATGCTGTATCTATCTTCTTGATTTTAGTTAAAAAATTGGGAGAAAGCTGTAAGAGAAAGGTGAATGATCAGGGTAATCAAACCTTTGTTTTGAACAAAGCATAGAAAAGCACAGGATCATACCAGATAAGTACAGAAAAATAAAGGAAAAGATGTAATTACTTTTATTGATATGTCTTTTTTTTCAAGATGCTGTTTTACTTGCACTCCTTTGTTGTTCCCTATATTCTCTGAAATGCCTGTCTCTTGTTCTGCTGCTCTTACTCATCTTTATTTCTTCATATTTTACACTTGAAGAGAGATGAGAACTGAAAATGTGTTTGGAAGAGATCACAGACACAAGACTTGTCCAATCTTGGCACAGGCTATTTACAATTCCTGTCTCAGTTGTCTTCATTACACTGTCTTACACACAGTCGTCTTGGTAATGGTGGTCCCTCAGCAAAATGTGCTCAGTCCAGACAGTTGACAGTGCACCATAATTTTGTTGGAAGTTCCCTCATTCAGATCATGACTTTTCTAGAAAATCCAGAGCAGCTTTTCTAGTAAAGAATGTGAGGAGATGACAATAAATGTGATTTTTTAAGGAAAAAGCTAGGGTGACAGATTTTCCCAATTGTCCATTTTTAGATGTGACTAACTTGCACATTTCCTGAATGAAAGAAAACATGAGCCAGTTTGAATACATGAGGGTGCAGGAGAGATGTACAGCAGTCTTGTGATGGATGACGTTTCTCAGGTTAGTTCTCAGTGCTGCTCTTGTTTACCACACATTTCTTTATTATTGAGAGAGAGTTTTTGAGCTGAGTGCTGCATGGAAAAGGGCTTGGAAGTTTGGCCATATTGGCCTTCTTGCCTTATTTAGTTTCTGCAGCTTAAGGGAAATGAAACTTTGTATATTGCTTGACAAGATTAATTGGATTTTAGGAAAGTAACAGTTGAGTTTACATTAATGTTATCTTCCTGTCAAATTAATAGATTCCAAAGTGCTGCAAGCACCCAGATCCAAGGAAGAAAGTCACTTTATGCACTAGATTTTGACAAGTTGTAGTTAATTTTTGAACTTTACTTTTTGCAACAGATTCTCAGAAGAATTTTGTGATATTCACTGAAAATTACAAGCAGCACATTATAGTGGCTGTGCTCTTGTCTCTTCTGTATTCTGGGGAAATCAAAGAACTAAACCAATGCAAAGATTTAGCACAGTATGGTTGTTCTGATCCAGAAGAAACCTGAGGACAGTCCAGCATGGATGCAAGGTGAATGGTTAGGAAAAGAAGGTCTTGGGTGGAATTGAGGAGTGAGGAAAATGAGCAGTGTAAATGTAACTGGAGAAATGAGTACATTCAGTTTTCAATTGTCATGATAATTAATCAAACAGTACCAGAGACTGTGAAATGCAATTATAAATATCTGAAATAAAGTCAGCTAGGATAAAAAACGAGATTTGCTCTAAAGTCTATGGAACTGTGGTTTTTCCACTCCATAATGGAGACACACCTACCAAATTTGTAACTGACAGAGGAAACATTGGTTCATAGAACAAATAATAGTTTTTCCTTACTGACTTACCAGGCTTCCTAATTCATGCAAAACACAATAATACAAAGGGAAGGTTTTTGTGTGTTGACTTAAAGAATACAAAATTTTCTTTTTAATTTCAGAAAAGTGGTCCAACTGTCCAGCCTCAGGTGTCAGCTGAAATGCATTGACTGTCAGGAAAAAAAAAAAAAAAAAAAAAAAAGTTGTGGTTTCTGGTTAGCTCTGAACAAGCCATCAAGGATGAATGAATTGTTCCTTAATAGCATGACAGGTTATGTCATGAGCAAACGCCCTGTGCAGGACAGAGATCATGTCTGATACAAGAGAACCGTGCAATTACCTCAGGGTCCTCTGCTCCGGCCTGGGCCACTTGTCCAGCTGAAGGGCAGGGCTAGCAAAGTTGTGGAATTTAAAGGCTGACTTGCATAAGGCTGGATTCTGATTGCAAACCTGTCCTGTTGGATAATTTGCACTGTGGAAAAACCTGTGAATATTTATTGGTGATTGCAGTGTTCTGGAATCTGTGGGAGGATTCCTAGATTAGCTGCTTTTCAGTCTAATTCCATTTTTTGTCAGGTAGTTTAGGGAGACTTTGTTCCAGGAGAGTCAGGTGAAGCTGAAGAGCACACAGGGAAGGTTTTGTGCTTGGCAAAGGTGTCTTTGAGATTTGCTCAAGACTCTCCTCCCTAATTAAATGGGTGTCTTCCCTTGACTTTGATCTTATGAGTCATTCATCTAGACACTACTTAAATTCTGCAAGACATCCCCGAATAAGTCTCTCAATTTATTTATATCTGTAAGATGATTTAACACTAAGTTAATGATTTAGGGACCTATCTGATTCCCAGGAAAGCCAGTCAGAGAGTCTCACTTGTCCCCATCTAACCAACTGGGTATAATACCTACTTACATTTAAATACCGTTTACATTTCCACAAAAGAATTTATATTGCTTTCTAATACCTTGGATGCAGAGCTTTTTATAGATTACTACCCCGTAAATCGTTAATCCTTACTTTTTAAGTTATCTTTCATTAGAAATGGAACAAAAAACAAAGCTACGAGTACAGACCTAAACCCTTCACATTTTGAGAAGTTTCAGATTCAGGTACATTGAACATAAACTTCATTCTGTGGCTTTGGATTTAGACTAAACAGAAAATAAACCTATTTTCAGGTTACAATTTGAACATATGGCAAATTCTTTGGCCTGATGGGTTTGTGACACTGGGAGAAGGTAGAAATCAGAAAAGGTAATTTCCTTGCTCTCTACTGAAAAGCAGTAAAATTGATTTGTTCCTGATATTTTAGGGAGATTTGTTTCTGGAGACAGCAGGGAAAAGCTAATTCAGCCAGAAAGCCTTCCTGGTTTTCCAGGACAAAGCTGTCTGTTTTTCTGTTACATTGCCATTGCCTTCAGCAGATGGGGGATCAGTAGCCCAGGAGCATAGGACCCGCTAAGAAATTCTCTCTTAGACTTTAGGAATCTAACACATGGAAGATCCACTCTGGACTTGGGAGCTACTGGTTTGTACAATCTCTGGTGGCACAAGCCTGCCTCACGAGGGGATCTGGGAAGACTGAATTTGGGAAATTTGGCAGCTGAGCAGCAGCACTCTTTGGCTGTTGGTGTCCCTGAGGTGTCCATCTCCTCAGGAGCTGCCTGGCAGGAGGGTGCTGAGCTGGGCTGGTGAGAGCAGGGCTCTGGATGAGCACTCAGGACAGCAGAGATAAATAAATAGTGCAAGGGCGTGCGGGGGAATGTCTCGCTCCCACCAAGGACAGCACGGAGCCGCACCACCCACGAGGCATCACTGGGATGATGACTTAATTGAAAAGAGTTGCTCAAGCATGTACCAGGCCTGGCACAGAGTTAGAAACTTCTGCTCCAGGTAGTGTTTTAACAAGTTGTTTTCTTTTTTCTCTTGTCACCTGAACCAGAAGATTCAGGTGCCTGTTTATTGCGTAGATACACCTCGGGTTATGCACCAAGCCTGTTTTCTTTCTTTCCTTTGTTTTGTTTCTTAAAGAAGTTGCGTTCATGTGCTCAGGACTCTTCAGCACTTCAGATCCCAAGTGAAACAAGAAATGGGAGGATGCAGAACAAAGTACACCGTGATTACTCAGGTGAGAGGTGTTCTACTTCATTCCAGAGAACAGGAATCATATCTGGTCAGTCAAGCTTTTATTCCAGCTCCAATTTTTATAGAAAATATTTGCAGGAAAAATAAGCATTCAAAATTAGACTCCTACATCTAAATTATATGGGCTGATTTATAACAAGATTTGAAATTCCTACTCTTTCTTATTGATTGTAATTTAAGGTTAAATGCAAAAAGGTAGCATTAATATCAATGATACACACAAAAGTAAAACAGGAAAAATTACCTACTCTGCCTGAAAATCCCTTCTCCGTTGAAGATACCCCTGCCTCTTTTTCTTTCCTCTAGAAAAGCAAATTGCAGTAAATCTGGATGACTAACTAATTTATTTTGGACAATGAGGAGAGAACAAATTCCTTTATCAAGTCTCTTCAAACAATACTGAAGTTCCTAAGTATTGAATGGGCTGGAATTTGAATGTTTTGGGTGATGTGTGCTGTAGCTCTCTCTGGTGATCTGGGTGCCTGCAGACAGAAAAATATTTACTCTGCTGCAGCTGCTCCATTGCTGGTCTGGTGTGGCCTGGCTTTGCACAGGAACTTGTGACTGAGGAGAGGATTGGTGTCTTTTACACCACCTCCACTTTCTGTGTGACTTCAGATCAGACTCCTGACAGCTCATGACTTGTGAAGTCCACAGGGAAGAGAATATTTTATATCATTGTTTGTGGAGGCAAGTGAATAAAAATTGTCTAAAAGAAATTGAGGATCCTAATCAAGATTCTTTGCATTGTGAAACGAGGTGGCAACGAGGCTCCAACGTCTCTGTTCACAATCTGTGCCACTTCCAGACCTGATCTTACCCTGACAGGTCAAAAAAAGACACATTCCTGCCTTCCTGATGTCATCAGACTAACACTGCCTCTCTCCTAATTGCCCTGCATGTGCATTTAGTGAAAGGAAGCATACATTTGGAACTTTGTAAGAACACCAGTTAGGGCACAGAGGAGTTTATGATGGTGACAGATACGCAGAGGTGACCTCCTGTAGAGAGTGAACATCTGTCTTTTCTTGCTCTAAGAGGAGAGGATCAACTAACCCAATGAGCACAGCCTGTACCATAGACACTCTGATGCTGGGATTCACAGAGATCCAGGGTATCCGAGCCCCTGGAATGTTGCTGTGATTTCCTCATGTGGAAAGAGAAGAAAAAGTTTAAAGCAAATATCCTGCTGTCCCTTACCTACAGCTTGTCCAAAATGAAATCACAGACTTGTTTCCTTATGAAAGCACCCAACAGTGTTTCATTTCAGCGACCTGGCAGCCTAATGCCCACCAAGCTGGCTCCCAGGTGGAGGTTAACTTCAGCCTAACCCCCTTAGCCCTAAATGCTTTTGGGAAAGTTAAACTCTGCTGAAAGTTTCTGGTGTTGAGTAGAGAGCCTTGCAGCCATCCAATGAACCCCACTAAGCGTAGGGACTGCAGGGGTCTGTTTGCAGCCCCTTGTGTGTTCAAGCTGCAAAGTCTCTGGGCACAGTCCAGTTGGATGTAAACAGCATTCCTCTGCTGGGGTGGCAAGCGATACCTTCCTCCCTGCTGGGCCTCAAGATGTAGCCAAAACTTGTTTACTCTGTAATTTAGAGTTCATTGTAATCTAAATAGGGATTTTTGCAATGCAAATACAGTTGTACAGAATGTAATGCATTTTATTTATCGCTACTGTTAATTATGACTATATAGCTTATCACTCATCACATAGCTTGGATTGCAAAACACTGTGTTTCAAACACACTTTAACTCTCAGATCATGATCAGTAAAGAGAATATATTATACTTTTAATATGCACTTTCCCCCACAATGTTTTACAATAGCCTGCATAAACTCCATTTTGTAGAAAAGGTTTCCAAGAAATGAAAAAAGAAAGATCTTGGTTCATGTGCAAAGGTAGTTTCTGATTGCATAAAGTGGGCAAAAAGTTCCCTTTTATTTGGTTTCCTGTAGTGCCCAGTTGTCCTGGGTGTTACACATCTATGAGTGCTATTAACCCCCAAATTCTGCGTATTAGAAGATCATCCCATAATGATCTAATGCTAGGATAAATAGTTGCAGTTCATCATGGCTAGAAAAGTCTGATGGACTAAGTGCTCTTTAAAGGTCCTGAAATTAAAAGTGAAGTGCAGAGGCTCAGGAACAACAGTAGTGCTGAACAATAATAAGGAAACATTCAGGAACAGGAACAAGGAAACATCTCCTCTCTCCTTGGCCTGTAGGAGGTGATCTAGGTTTGCTTCTTCTCTAGTTTGCACCTGTCATAAACTAATAATCATGCTCAAAAAAAAAAAAAAAAAAAAAAAAAATTAAAATACGCCCAGTGAAGAGGGATGAAGTGGTTAATGTTAGTTGCATGCCCTGATGCTGGACCTTGGCCTCCTGACAACACCCACCATTCTCGAGGTGCCATTGCAGATAAATGATTCCCTGCAGCAGAGATAAAGTGCTGAATGCTTCACTGTTGTCCATGAGATACCATGACCCTTATGCTCCAAGAGGTCAGAAATCTTTTATTAGCTGATTACTGTTCTAAATTAATGTGGTTAGGCTGGGTCTAAGAGGCCTGGTTCTGTGAGTTTTACTAAACCCTCCAGCTCCTCCTGTACCAGACTGCATTTCAGAGGGCAGTGCAGCTGGGAACAGGTCACCCAGAGAGAGCTGGAACCTCCGTCTATCCAGAAAGGCTTTCAGGTCCTGGCCAGGCAGAGCCAAGTTTGATCTACATTTGGCAGTATTCCTCTGCTGGGAGGAAGGTGGATCTCGGTGGCAGCTACAGATTTCACCCAGTCTCTTCACCTTTCTTTCAGCTCCCCAACTCCTGCAAGTCCATGATAAGTGCTGGGGTGTTATAGGTCTTACACAGCACTCATCTCCCTCATATCTGAGATGATGGCTGGTCCTGCAAGGACTGCAAAGTGGGGATGTGGCAGGAGATCCCTGCCTTGGGCATCTAAGTCCCCATCCAGCACCTGGGTTCCTTCCCACAATAAATGAGCACGAGGATTAGGTTGTGATGTGCTGCTGGATTTTGGCCTAAAATGGTATTGAGGGCATGGCTGAAGAATGTGAGTAGATTGAGGGGATGCTGCATCTTCTACACCCCAGTGCCTAACAGAGTTGCTGATTTTAGCTGAATTTTGTCACAATGAATTCTTTTTCATCAATAAACTTATTGGTGAGACTGGCTGCCATAAGTGACTGCAGTGCTGAAGGGAGATGTAGAAATCAATGCAGATATTTGGCAAACTGGAATATCTGACAGTGTTGGAATTAACAAAGCTGGTTTAGCATTTCCCCTGCCAGTATCCACTCTTGTAAATAGGAATTTCATTTTGTTGGTATAATTGCAATCAGCAAAATGTTTTGTAATGCAAGAAGTTCTCTCTATAGTATTTTCACCTGAAATTCAGAGTGGACATGACGTATTGTTCTGCTTTGAGTTTCATTTGATTTGAGCATTATGATGACGCTAAAATAACAGGAGAGTGGTGGAAAGTACTCTGTATTTGAATATATTATCTTAGGCTCACCAGCTGCAGAAGTTGCATTTACATAGACAGATGGAGGTGTAAGAGCCACCATTACTGACTGTTCCACAACATTAAGTAGTTTTTCAGTCTGTGTAAGAGGCAGTGCTTATTGTGTTAGGAGTACTAGCAGCAACCTGTTTTGTTTATTCTTATATAATCAAAACCCCAACCACTCCAAAAACAGCAGTCACTGTGGAGTAGCTGGTGTAAAGATGGAGGCAGTAAAACTGTCACGATTGAAAATGCCGTTTAGGAGCTTCCACAATTTATTTTCTGAATGATTAGGGAGGCTGTCACAACGTACAAGACTTGGAAGTAAACTGTCCAACGTTCAAAGGTACACGGCTTGTCACAAGAGCAGTTACACTGCAGCTAAATCCTTGGTGATGTAAACAGCTGTCAGCTCTCAATTAAATAGGGATGGCTTTGCCCTGCCTCTGAGATAAGGGAGCCTTGTTGTTTCCATGCCAGAGCAGCTACCTGTGCACAGAGCTGCTCAGCAGATTGCTGCCACCGGTTGTTCTCAATGCGCAAAGTTCTGAGTATTACAAGGAAAGAAACAGCTTGACGTTTCTTCCTCTACCTGAGGTGCGTTGCTGTACGAGGGTCAGGAAAACCCCTCCTGGCTGAAGTGCAGGGACCAGCCCAGCTCACACAGCCGCTGGCCCAGGTGTGTCTGGCCCTGATGGTGCCGTGGCCTCTGTCTCGAGGTTACAGTTGGTCATGGCAGCACCAAGCAGCACTTTCATGCGCTTGGTTGAAAAGACATTGCCTTGTCTTGCTCTGTGCTCTGCTTTCTCCCCGTGTAATGCACCTAACCTAGTCATGAACATAATGAAGTATTTGCAACCATGTACATGCACGCAGGGCAGAATGGATTAAAAGAAACTGAACAAGGTTTACAGTGTTTTCTCCAAGAACCCAATTAAAAAGACGTGCTTTCCATCACAAAGATGCTATCAACTTAAAAATCTTACTTTATATTCCCTAGACAGATCATTAATAGTTTTTCAATCAAAATTTGATTATAATAATCCTAACCTGTTTAGTACAAACCCAGCAGAGCCTTCTTTTTTTTTTTTTTTTAAACTGGATGAAAATAATAGCAATACCATAATCAAAAAAGTAAAAAAAAAAAAAAAAAAAAAAAGTATTTGATATTGAGATAATTTAAACTCATTTTCAGCAGAGACTATAGACTCGGGGCAAATTTTTTCTATAAGGCTCCTCTTGCTGAAAACCAGCGTTTATGAAAGTCACATCCACTAAATCTGTGGGTCTGTCTCATGAATGTTTTATCTAATTCCAGTGTTGCTAACACATCAGAGGGTTGTGCTTTTTGGGAGGTTTCCAGTTGTCTGGTAGAAATCCAATTGCTTATTCATGGATGAAATCTGATCAAGATGGAAGATACAGCAATGAGTGGAATTACCTTTTGGCTTTGATGAGCTGGTCTAAAATTGGAGAGAGAAGCAAAATTCTATTAAATATAATTTTTTCTCTCCAGTTTTATTTATTTCTTTTCCCTCCCCTCCATCTTTGCACTTTTCTCTGGGCAATTGGCAAATCCATGAGTGTCGTTAATGTTGCTCCTTGGCTGAACATTAAATATGTATTTTGAACAACCTCCCTATCTTGCACCTCCCTGAAATGCCCTGATCCTGTTGGCTCAGGGATTGTACTTGTTCTTGGAATATCCCAAGGGAAATCCCATCACTTTTCTCCCATTCCCATGACCTAATGATTGTTTGAAAGTGCCCAATTTTACAGCTCCTTTCTTTTAAAGTCTGAGTTCAGAAGTTTATGTGTTATATTGGACTTTGGAGAACTTTAGGTCACTTCTTTTAGCCCAGGCATGAAAAACTTTACTGGAAATTATGTGTATGCATGTAAATACTGAGTTATAGTTGAGCAGTGGACATTTGCCTTAAAGACAGGATACAAACAATGAAAATACACCAACCTTTAGCCCACAGCTGTTATCCATGGTACCTTGGTAATAGATGTAATGCCTCATGCTGAGTTCAAGGCTCTCATATTTAAAGAATGAGGGATTTTCTTTTCCCACAGAGTTAAAAAGACAATGCTGTAACTAAAGACAATATTATTTTTATTAGTTTAAAATATGTTGTGAATAACCTGACCAAGTTCAAAAAGCCCCCATGCATGCTAGTCAATATAGGATATTTTTATCTGCTATTGCAGTCTACACTACTTCTGCATTAACCATCTTAAGCAAAAATATGCCAGACCATTTGGGCCTTAGGATAATGATGCTGTGATTTATTGCACTCTGCGTTTCCATCCTGCAGCAATTACCAGAAGAGCTGATAATGGTCTGCAATTTGTTTTCCAGAACTGGGAATAGCTGCCAGCAAGAGCTGCTCCCAGGGAAAGGCAGTGGCTGTTTACCTGCCCTGCTCAGCCAGTCCAGGGAGGACAGGTCAGTGAAACTCTTGGGGATGCACAGCAAAGTGCCAGCCTGGTGAGCTGACAACAGCTGCTCCTTATGAGGTGCTGCAGTGGGACCCTGCACTATAAACACTGACTTTTTATTGAGTTTCTGTTAAAAAATAAGAGACCTGACTAAAAGAGTGGATAATGTATCAGTTTTTCTACCCTCCAGTTCACTCACATCTGTTTAAGACCTGTCCTTGATTCCAAGAATCAAGTGACACCACCCTGTTTTTAAAGAGCTCACAGCTCTAGTTACTGGTGGAGGTTCCTTATATTGGAATTTACAGTAAGCATTTGTCATAGTTATAAGAAAACTTTATAATCCATGGGGTTAGAGATGTTTCCTGTTTTGAACTGTTTTTTTGGTGACCTTGGTGTCAATGTATTGAGGCACACGCGTTTTTCAGGACTTGATCCTGCCCAGCTGTGTCAAGAGTTTGTCATTTGACAAGAGATGAGACCCTGTGAATCTCAATACAAAGGACAAATATTCATCTTCAAATATCAGATAATTTCATACTTACAGAAAGTTTTTGGGTTCCCTTCCTTATTATCAGCAAGATTGGTTTAATAGGAAGGGGATTGTAGGCTACAGAAATGTAGTTTGACAGAAGGTGTCATAGCCTAGGTCTTGGTAGATGTGCAGAGTAGGATTTCAGCACTTAATGAACTGAGAACATCAAGTGATACACAAATACTTTGCAGACTGAGAAAAAGCTTTTTGGCTTCTCTAAGAAAAGGAAAAAGTTGGTCTATATGTTGTCATTGGAGAATGAAGCTGATTTTTTTAAAAAAGAAGCTGCATTTGGCTTAGACAGTATTCTGTCTCCTCTTCTGCTTGTTCTCCTTGTGTGTTTAGATTCTGCTCTGCTGTGTTCAGTACCTGGTGTTTTTCATGGGCAGTCATATAGGTAGCAGTCTGCTACTGGAGCATAATAAACACTGATTTGATTCTAACTTCTTAAGACTTGGTATTCAAAGTTTCAGAATGGTAAAAGGAACTTATACTGTGCTTTATTTAAAGGAGAACAGTTAAATGGTTTGCCTTCCTCACAATACTTTTCTGTAACATGGCTGGAAAGAAAGAAGGAATCCTACTGACATTCCTATTGGTGAAAGTCAGAGCAAAAGGGTCTGGATCACATCCAGTAACAGAATGAAATCCAGTCCTGTGTCAAGATGATGTAACCACCAGGGGATTGCTGGTTCCAAGCACAGGTAAGAAAGGACTCTGCATTACCACTTTTTTCTTCTCTCTGCTTTCTCTTGCACTCCTGTTTGTGAGAATTCTCCCCTGCATTCTCCAGAGTCTGTGGGATTCCCAACAAGTTTTCAGCGAGAACAGGAATAACAATGACTGCAGGCACTTAAATGCACTTTCACTTTGGCAAGGAGACACAAGTATTTTCCCACCATTCTTCTCGCCATTAGCAGCAGCAGTTCTTTTTTTTTTTTTTTTAATCCATTTTTTTTGTCCCCCAGCTCATTTTGCTCTAACATTTCTGAAGGGTTATACTGAAGTCACTCTTCAGTGAGTAACCAAAATAATCAGGTATTAATTACAGCTAAAGAACAAGGTCCAAAGCATGATTCATTATGATTCTTCAGTTCATCTAGAGTAAATAGGACCTTATCTGTGGGGCTGCCGAAGTTTTTTTTACCTCAGTGATATGTGGAAACTATAGCTCAAGATCTGGGAGGAAACTTTGAACCCACTACACCAGTTTGAACAGGTCCGTGGCCTTTAGCTTTTTAATCTTTGCCTTGGTTCACTGTTAGATTTGAATGATTGCCAGGTACTGTAAAAACCTGGAAATTGGATATTAATCTTAAAACTCTTATTTATATTCTTTTCCCAAGGAGGGTGTTGCCCAATAAACATTGCCCATCCATCTGGCCATGGGAGAGTGTTTTCCACTTTTGTTTCAACTCTTATTCTCAATGATAATGGAAGAAACTCTGCACTTTGCAAGGGTAGACACTGAAGCTTACAAGACAATGTGAAGATGTCATTGTTTAAATGACTGTGGTTATTTTCATTAATAATGTGGCTTTGCACTCATGTTAAACATTTTCAATAAAACCTATCAAAAGGTTTTGAAAATGATAATTCACAGAGCAAATACTTTTATTTTTGTGTCTTCACAGAATAATTTGTGCTTGAGATTGTAATATTAAAGTGCCCTTACTGATCTAACAGAAAAAAAAAAAATACTTAGGATTTATGCCTGGTAGTGTTTTTTAGCTTCAGCTGTAGTATATGAAGAAAGTGGGTAGTATAACCATACCTTGGTTATTTCACTAAATTTCCTTTTGGTGCATTTATTTGATGAAAAGTGGTGCTTCTGTTCATCCATGCAAGAAGGCAGTACCCAGGGCTTCTCAAGGATAGGCCTTGAACTTTCTCCTAATCTAAGGACAGTAACATCAATTTTTCTTTCTGGTAGATTTTAAGATCTCCAGTGAGCTGTTGCTGATTCCAGTACATTGAGACTGGGACCAAGGCAGACCCTGATCATCTCTGTGAGGAGGTCATGCAGAAAACCCAAGGTAACTCCTAACTTGGGTGAGCAGACCAAAAGGAAAGAGTTCAGCAAGAAAGCCTATGTATTTCCTAAAGGTGGTGCCTTCATCAAGTGCAAATCAGGTAAGTCCAGTACAGTTAGGATTTGTCACTAGGTTTCTTGAACCTGTGCTGATTTACCCTGGTTTTGGTCTGACCCTCTGCTCCTGACGTGCTTACGAAGAGCAAACTCTATTTGCAAGTCTAATAATGTGGCTGAAACTGGTAATTACTACACATACTTCTAGAAGATCTATAATATAATTAGCAGCTGCTTTGAGCTGCAAAATTACAATAAGAGAAGATTTATGTGCTTCCCTTTAACTTAAGCATGGTTTACTTCGATAAATACAATTCTGAGATAAGAATAAATGCATATTGCATTGGGCAATCTTCCCTGTGACACTGAGATATGTATTACCTCTTTGCTCCAATTATCCAAAATGATGTTGCTTTCCCTTTTTCCCTGCTTTGATTACCTTTTCAAGTGCTCTGTACCACCCTTGCCAAAGGGGTGCAATTATCCCTACAGGTTAAACCTCTTGACTTGGGGTGGAGAAGTTGTGCAAACGCGTTGCCAGTGTGGCGGCTCAGTGAATCAAACTTTCTGCCCTTTCATAATTTCTTTCACCAGGAGTCCTACCTGAGAGTCTGAAGAAGCTTTGGCAGCTTGGGTGGGAAAATCGCTGAAGACAGGGAGCAAGAAAGCTGTTCCTGCCCTGGTCTGCCTGGTCCCTCACCGCTGCTGTGCTGCCAAATATTTCTGATTTGTCTCCTTTCATACTGGATGTTCCAGTGCAGAAACAGTGTCCCCCAGATGTAACTGGCAGCCTTTATACAGTTATTTACCACTTCTCTAGAACTTCATTAAGCAGAAGCTGACCTGAAGTAGCGAATGAACTGTGGCCAGTGCCGCCTTAGGCTTTGAAACTCGAGGCAGGATCCTTGCTGGCAACAGGTCCAGCTGTTTATATCTCAGAAGCTCAGAGGATTCTCAGCTCTTAATGGCCAGCTCCACCACAGGGAGTCCTTCCTGATACAACCTTAACAAAAAGATGTATGAGGATGCCTTCACCAGAATTTCATCCCTTTCAGGCATTGTTTCTCCAGTGGGAGTTCTTCTGCTTAAGTTCTTCTGCTGAGGGTTATGATTGCTGAGCTCATTACAAGGGTCTAAACTCTTCTTAGGGTCTTCTTTGCTTTCCACTCTTACGTAATATGGTGAAGATAAATTTATTCCAATGCCTTTCAAGTCCTCTGTGCTCAGAAGGGATTAAGATTTAAACCTTCTACTGCCCCTTCAAAGAAGGTGGAGTGAACATCAAAACAGCCTTGTGACTGAAAGTCTGACTGAAGCTAGTAAAAACCTGATTCTCTTGAAACAGCCTTGTTACTGCAAGAGGAACACTTCTGTAACCTGCCAGCCTTCAGTTCCCTTGGACTGCTGTGGTGCTGTTCACTGATTAGAGACAATACTAGATGCACTTGTGATAAACTCTTTGTTGGGCCTCTGATCTGTGTGTGGCTGTGCTCTCCTGAGATGGGGAAGCACAGACTACGTGCTGTGCAGCACTGCTCACCTCGCTGAGGTAACAGCCAAAACGCCAAAGAAAAGATCATGACAATAATAATGATAATGATGATGATGATGATGATAAAAATAAAATGACGTACTTGGAAAATCTCTCCTGTTACCTTGGCTTAGCCTGAGCAATTTGTAGAAAAACTCCCGGTTCCCAGATCTCGAATTGAGAAAGAAACTCCCAGCTGGCAAAATTAGAGGCTTAGTTATAATTTATTTAACAATGGAGTGTCTTTTTGGAGGCAAAAGAGGAAATGCTTCAGATTTAAAGCATTAAAGTTGCCTGAAGCACAAAGTGAGTGAATTGATGTTAATGTGGAACTATGGGTTTGACTCTTCATGAGCGTGACCCTATTGCCAGAATTTCAGTCCCGATTCAGAAAGATTTTAACTATTTTTTGGAAAGGGATTAGACCTAATGAAATTTTTTCTGCTGATTTTGATACAATTTCGAAAAAACCCAAATGATAATTAGCTTTAACCAGTGTATTTTCTAGTTCACTCTTCTAGTAGTAACACTGCTCTCCCTAAAAAACTGCAGGATGATCTGGGACTTCATCCAACTCATGCTGAAGTCTTTCCACTTAAATAGAATCCTTGGTGAAAAAAATTAGAGGTGATTCCTCAGTAAATACAATGCATTGTCTGTGATGGGTCTTGCAGCTGCTCTTGCATTTATTCCAAAGTCTGGTACAGGTTGCTTAGGAGAACTGCACAGTATTACAGGCCTTTGATAGAATTCTATCCTTTTTATTTTGCAGATTTTTTTTTTTAACATAAAAGGAGGAGGAAATTATGAAAATGCAAACTGTGTCAACATAGTTCAATTTCTCAACTTGTCATCTTGTCTCAGTTCTAACTGGAAGAGCCTGAAGAAGGCCCTATGGCCAACTTGTCAGCTCTAATCTCCCCTTCTACTCTTGGCGGATATTTTATTAACACTTTTTAAGACTTTTTTATTTGTTTTGCAGTCTACATGCTGAGGCAGCAGCCAGTTTGGTTTTCTTCATCTTTCTCTCTTCTTACTCTCTGCTTCCTGAGAGAGAGGTTGGCTCTTCTGCCATCAGAGTCCACAAATCACAGCAAAAGGGATTGTTGCAGTTTTCATAAATGTGGTGTTACTTGAAAATTATAGACTGCAACTGCTTATTGCAGTTCTGTGCAATGGCTGTAAATTGGGCCCTGTATCTTTCTGGTGACAGTCATTCCCGCAACAGGCCTTTTAGGAAATTGGAAGGGAAATTAAACAAGAGCAAGGGGTAGCCTTCCTTTTATCTTTGACATGCCTTCCTGAAATCCTTATCTATCATATTCAGGCAGAGATGCTGCCGAAATGGTGGTGGATTTAGATGTTGTCTGTCTCTGAAGCCACAGACTGCTGATCCTGCACGCTCTTTGAAGCAGGCCTGTTGACAGGGTCTCGATAGACATAAAATTTTATGAATGATGGGCCGTGATGACATGGTACCAGTGGAATATATTATTTCTGCATTTTCACTGCCCATTCTAAAGCTAAAAATTAGCTTTCCCAAAGCCATTTAAAAGGGTTAAGTTGAACACACTGTGGCCGTGGGTAGCGAACTGTTTGCAGAGAAGATTGAGTGGTCAGTAAAGGAAGACTACAGGGTGACTCTGTTTCTCTTGCCCAGGAGATAAAGAGGAATGCGCTGAATGTTCTGTTGTTCCCTTTTTTTTTTCGCTATGTGGACTGTGGATTGATGCATGTAGGAGTTAAAAAAGGTGTTTGGTTGCTCATTCCTTGCAGGAAATATGTGGAGGTGTGGACAGCTGGGACTGTCTGCTCATCCACTGGCCTGTCTGAGCCAGCACAAAGGATGGTAGGAAGGGCATAGAAAACTAATATAATCTACTGTTTTTTATATATATATATATGTGTGTGTGTGTATGTTATATATAATATATGATCTAATAACTATATAATACCATAGAAGGAAGGAGACTGTAAATGCAAGGTGGTTTCTGAGACTCACAGCCTTCTTGAGGTGATGCAGGTTACTCACTGCCATGTGTGCTGGGATGTGCCCAGTCGTAATCCAGCCCCGAAGCACTGGCCTTCCTTCAAGTTTGGTTTAATGGGAAGGGCTCCTCACCTAACCTTACCTTTCTCTTCCCCACTGAGCTTGCCTGAAATGAACTTTGTGTTGACACTCGTGCAGGCAAAAAGTCTCTGTCTGGGAAGAAAAGACCTTTTTATATCTGTTCTACAGAAGAAGAGCACATGTTAATTCTGGCTATGGCAGATCCTCTAGGCTCACAACTCTGACACACCCAATATAACGAGAGTTTAAACAAGCACTTACCCTTAAGGGTGGGAGGGATGCTCAGTTTTATCACCTCACCACACCCCAGTGCTGGTTCCTCCAGGCCCTGTCAGAACAGCCAGGTTCGTTCCCGGTGTGCGGGAAGTGCTGAGGTTTGTGTCCCTCAGCAATCCCCTGCTCCAGGGTACTCTGTGCTTCAAGGGTCAGGTGCAAAAACACCTTTTTACACGGGTTGGGGAGAATCAGTGCTAGGAAATGATGGGTTTAACAGCCTCACGTGTCTCAAACCAAGCCAGAAACCCAACCTCGAGACACCTGTGCCTCTCCAGCCTTGCTGGTGCCAGTGGAGCAGTGCCTCACCTGAACCCAGCAGGACAAACCCCAGACACGCCTGGTGGGAGCTGGCACCAGCCCGTGGTTGTTTTCACCCCTCTGCCAGGGCAAGGCCTGGATTGCTCTCTGTGCCATGTTTAAAGGAGCATGGGCAAATTACAAGGCAGTTAAACCCGGTGATCTCCTTATCTTTGCTATTACTATTGCTTTCGATTATTCTGAGTGATAGATGGTAAGAAACCAGATTTGCTTTTGAACTGTAATACCAAGTGTTTACCTTTCACCAAGCCCAAACAAGGAAAACCCATAACTCTCTTTCACTTTTGTCTGTCCCCTATTTGTTTTCATGTACAAGCACAGTGCTTCAATGTTCAGGCTGTAGATGATGCCAAGGAAAATTGAAGTCCAAACCAAGAAGCTGCTTTCACTGGAATTTAGAAAAACAAATACAGAGAGCTTTCTGTTGCTCATTTTATTTCATTTTCAATAAATCTAAATTTTGGGTCAACTCAACCTGACAGTGTTTATCTAAATAAAAATGCAATGGTTATGGGAATGAGAGCCGGTCCTTAAATCAGAGGAGGAGGAGACTTTGATTAGTGTTTGGCTAGGAAGAAAGCAAGTGTCTAAAGCAAGAGGATTTGAAGATCTTGCCATGTTCCACTGAAGTGGGTATAAATTTTATCAGTACCTTTGAAGCAAGTAGAATCACACTCTAAATTAGTGATTCTGCATTACTTAATTTACTCAAATCTGGTGCTTCTGGCTAACTCCAGTTTTTAGCTGGAGAGCTGGCTGGAGGGGTTATTTGAAGTTGCCTTAAACCTATATGCTACTAAATTATTTACTGGATATTTAGATACCTATAATCCTGGAATTAGACCTACTGGGATATAAATCCCTGAAGCTCACAAGCAGTTAAATAATGACTAAATGGAAAAAGAAAAACCCATCTAATCCTTCCCATGCTAAGGTATATAATAGCACAAAATTGGAAAAATCCATCTTCCACACTAAATAGAGTGATTACAAATGAAGTCAAGAACATGATCCAAAAATATCGGAAACTAGAGAAGGACTGTGATCAAATAGAACAACAAACAATTCCTGAAAGAAAGGGAAACTACATTAATATTTATGTATGTGTTTTACAGGGTCTGTTTGACACCAGGTTCCTTCTGTACATGCTTTTATCAAAATTCTTAGCCAGCTGAACTCCATAGGTTTATTGCAAAGTTTTCCTTTTTCTTTGCCAGGAGGGGGCATATCCAAAGCTCTTATGAGGAGACTGAAACCATGGGCTGGATTTGCTAAGATCTGTGAAACATTTTCTGCCTTATTGGGAGGAAATATGGTCTGGATTGCTAAGATGGAATTTTACCAGCCTGCCTTCAAAGCCTGCTGAAGACAGGAGAAAGCTGCCTTAGCACTTCAGTGGCCCAGGAACCAGGTCCTGTGAGTATCCTTGTTGTGTGCGTTCCACTCCCTATGGCTTGGTAATACAGTTCTCATTGTAGACAGGCAAACTGAGGAGCAACATCCACAGTTCTGGTTGCATTGTGCCAGAAAAAATGGTTTTGAAGGACCTCAGCTTGTTTCAATGCTTATCCAAAATACTGCACAGTGCTGAAGAAATGAGGAAGGTAGGTTTACAGAATGGTGCTTTGCACAGCTATTGCTGAAAGGGGCCAGTGGTGTTCATTTGATGGAATGTGTGAGGCTGTGTGCACGGCAGCATCTCTTGAATCGAGGGTTACTGTATGCACTGCAGGGATCCTGTGGGAAAGGAAGTTTTACCCTTCCATCCTCATTCCCAAAATGCTCCTGAAGAGCCAACTGCTGCACTGACTGTGGTGCTTCCAGCACCTTGTCTGGTCATTCTGAAAACAATTTCACAAATATTTCATGTGTGCCAAGTGGGCTGACGAGGACGAGGTGAACTCTAAGAAGAATTGATTCTATGCTTGCTCTGCTACAGAACCCCATCACCTTAATTTTGCAGAAGTTCATCTGCCTCCTGAAGTGCTGGTGCTAGGATATGAGGAGCAATTCCCTCAATAAGGTGACTTACATGTGACTAATGACAAATACTGCAAGGTGTGGCCCTGCACATCTTCTGTATAAATGTAATTTTGTACAAATAGTCACATTCATGTGCAACCACTGGATGTATTACTTTGATCATTCGACAAAATGAGCAGAGGCAGGTAATTAATTTTGGTTATTAGGTGTTTACCCAGTATTCACAAGTAGGAGTGGATCATGGTTACTTTGCCTCTGGGGCTGTTTATTTGCATAATTCCCTTTGTTTGGTAACTATGTGCGGTCCAGACGTTGTGGAAGAGTCATATAATCCCTTTATGGTGGAATGTGTGTGTTTACTAATACCCATGCACAGTTTGTGTGAATGTGGCCAGTCGCTGCCCACTGACCCAGGCTGTGTTCCCATGCAGCAGGACCAGGAGGCCCCTGCCCATTTCAGGAGGAAACAAGAGGCCCTGGCCAAATGTGGTGGAGTCATGTGTTTCCCAAACTGCTCCAAATCTCAAGGCAATTTTCTGTGCTTTGCCCTTCAACACATGATTTATGTTAGTGAGTCGTGGAGTCAGTGCTTCCCTTGGTGAATTTTATTCTACAGTGGGAGTTACTGAAATGAAGAAGTGACAGGGGTCACAGGCTGGAGTTTCTCACCTGCAGCTCTGCCTGTCCTCCTCCCCTGACTCCTCAACATCAGGCATTATGGACTGGCTCTTTCATGAGCCTCAGGATACATAGCAAAGCCACCAGCACTTCTGAAACTTGTTACTAGGTCAAAAGACCTTCCTTAGAGGTTTATTTTTTTTCTTGGAGATTCACACTTTAAGAGCCCCTCCAAAAATTCCAGTGAGACCAGGGACAGATAAATGTTAAGCTTCCTTTGCATTCCACAAGAGGTCCCAGCTGGTCTTTCTCTTCCAGCAGGAACCCTGCGGCAGAAGGCAATGCTTTTTATTTCCTCTCACACTCTGCAAAACAAAACCTTAATAAGGCTTGACACAGTTCTTCTCCATGTGTAGTTTAGGGGGGTTCCCTTAAAATCTCTCTGGACGCAGGGTTGCCTGGGACATTCTAAACACTTTGGCTGAAATTCTATTCAGAATTTTATCACAGGGCTTCTCATGTGGATGAGTCTCAACCATAGTTTCTATTTCACCTGATTTTTAAGGCCAGCAGGAGCCATTATAATTAACTTGGCTGAGTCCCATAAGCCAGAGGGTTTTGCTTAGTGATTGTTGTGTGGAGCTTGTGGCAGAGCTTGAGAACAAAGTTTAGAAAGGCATTCAATCTTGATTTTAAAACTCAAGTGACAGGGAGTTTGTCATGGATAGTTTACTACCTACCCTGGCTTGTTCTTTTGGATCAATTGTCTGAGTCAAAGAATTTAGGCTGCACAAGAAAAGGAAGCAAAATAAAGCAGTGTCTCTCTTCACAGCCTAAGCCTCAGATGAGACTAAAAATTGAATATATTGAGATTTACTCTTTACAAATGCGTAAACAAATAGTTTCAGAATTTCACAGAAATACACATTAAGAAAAGACTCCGAGAGAGCTGAAGCTTTTTCTTTAAAATATTTGTAGTGAGCTTCCCACCATCATTTTTATGGCAGTTGAAGTATTTATGCACTTAGAGGCTTGATTCTGGGAGATAGAGTAGTTGGTAAAAGAAAAAAGATGCTGTTCATCAAGGCAACAGAGAACTAAGAGTTGACGATTTGCTTTCAAAGAAAAAAAATGAGTGTTGCATGTGCTGAAAAAGTTTCTGGATCTGTGTTGGTTGTGCTGCAGTCAAACTCTGCCTGATTGGACCGTGTGTTCCAGTCCAGGCCCTGTGAGCTTGTCCTGGACGTTTGCTGAGTTTGCTGCATTCACTCCTGTGTTGGTAAATGGGGTCCCAACATTCAGATTTCCTGCCTGACCCTGAGCTTGTTTGCTCAGTGTGGGAGCAGATGGCACGAGCTGTACAGGGGTGACCTGAGCCTTGGCTGGCCTCTTGGCAAGTGTTTTGGCAAGGAGCAGCTGCAGGCACCACCACCTTTTGCCTTCCTTGTGAAGTTAGACCATTGCAGGAGCATTTCCTTTGGCATCAGGGAGTGCTGAAGGTTCCTTGAGAAACCTTCTGGCTCTGAGCCATGAAAACACTACTGTGAGAGACAAGGACAAATAGAGGGCAGGGTACCAAAAAGTTATGTGAGGTTGGACAAGTCCAGGTTAAGGTCCCTTGGTAATGAAATAAGGGCTGTTTGTAGGAGCAATCCTTTTTTTTTTTTTCTTCTTTTTTTAAAAATTATTATTTTCGTTTTGGTTTTGTGTGGGGGGAGTTATTTGCTTGTTTGTGGTTTTTAGTTTTTTTCTTTCATACTTTGTAAATGTCTTATCAAAGTTCTGAAACAAAGTCTCTGCTAACAAGCATGGGGAAGAAAACATTAGCTGAAGGCCAAATTAATAAATAGTTGCCTATTTATTTAAGGCTTTGCTTGTGGTTGAGAAGAATAATTGCATCAGCAGTTGATTAGGCATTAATATCTGTAACAGCTATTAAACCACAGGGAACTCGTAAATGGGGTAACTGGTCTGGAACTGGCTGGGTGGGGTTTGACTTCAGCAAACCTTAAGGAACCGGGAGGTGGTCAGGAGCACAAGGGTCTTCTGCACGTGCTGCTACTGCCTCTCCTCTGCTTTTTTAGTCCAGATTTTACTAGATGAAAATTGCTTTCATACTGAAAAATGGAACACCTTTGACTATCTGAACTTAAACTGAATTCATGTGTTTCATTGTCAGTAAGTTAAAGGCTTGATCTTTTGCAGGTTTATCAATCACCTAAATATCCAGTCGTTCAGTGTTTAACTATGTTGGACTATGTTTCTGTGCCTTTAATGAGGAGCATTTTATGTTACATAGGGTACTGGTTTCTAAAATGTTTTCATTTATTAATACAGTTCTCTATACTTACACGAGAAAATATCTGAATCACCACATGATGCTAGGTAATTTTTAATTGTATGTAAATGTCAATGTAGTACATACATACATAAGCACACAATGAAGTCTCTAGGAGAGTGAAACATTAACCACAGCTGAGTGGTAAAAATGAAAACAGCAGTCCTCACAGGGAAACAAGAAATCAGAGAAAAACCCTTCTTCTCTGCATTGAATTTTGGGATTGATGTATGTCCCAGATTATGCAGGAACGAGATTTCATTGCCTCGCCCAATATTCAGTGCTGGCAATTATGATCCTCCTGTTCCACAGCAGAAGTGCCATTATTGGCAGAGACGTTGCTGGGACCGTGTCAGTGGTGCAGGAGCTGCAGCTCCTCTGCAGGTGCGACTCACTCTGACCCCTTCACATCACAGTGAGAACTTTCTCAAGGCTCCAATGATTTCCATCTGGTAAAGGAAGGATGCATTTGTCACAGGTGTCTGTTGGCCTTTTCAACTCTAAGTGGCCACTCTCCAACTGGCTCAGTGATGGGACTATACATGGAGGAAAGGGGAAACATCCCAGTGTGCACACTTCCTTTCACAGCAAATCTTTATGCCGTGAAGAACCTAAGATATTTCAGCACACTTCGGGTTGTTTTTCTAGACAAAAAATTTGATGCAGGTATTTGCTGCCCATTTTATCTTAAACAGTCTGAAAGAGATGGTTACCATATCCTCTAAACTCTTAACTCAGTAGGCCCAAAGCAATGTCCTCTCTTTTTTAAACTTTAAACTGAAGACAGCCCAGCATGCTCTAGCTTTGCTTCTCAAGTTTTGCCCTTTAACTTTTTTTTTTTTTTTTTCTGAACAGGCACAAGCCTTAAGCACAGGTGGCTGCTGTGGTTTTTTATTTCTGATGATAACTATTGACCTGCCAACTGGGTATTCTCTTGGTAATACTAAACAGGTTCCTAATGGCTAAACTTTCTTCCATTTAAATTCTCTAGTCCAAAAATAATCTAGTTTTTTATTAACCAGGGAACATATTATTAAACACATACATCATTTTTACCAGACTGTACCTCTGTAAACCTAAGTAGTTTTAAGTCAATGTTTTAGGGTTTTGTTGTTTTGATTTTATTTTTTTTCTTTTTTTTATTGGTTTTTTTTTTAAATTTTGGGATAGGCCTCCAAACAATGGAAATGAAAAAGTGAATTTAGTGATTTGTGTGTAAGTAGAAGGCTTGGGAGCTAGAAACTATATGCAATTTTGACAGTGTGTTTGAAATTACATGAGAAAGAGTATCTGTCTGACGAATAGCAGACTCCTTGCTGGCTATGACAGACTCAGAATCAATAGGTGATTTCAAGGAGTGTACTTCTCTGGTTTATCTTGTTTTATATGAGTTATGGCACCTAGATTTTTTTTTTTTTTTTAAATATTTACATAATGTGTTTAAATTGAAAAAATCCATTATATTTTCTCAGCTATTAAAAGAAAGGTGAAACCTTCCTGGCATCAGCTGGGTGACCCTTTGAGTTAACTGATTATGAAAATATCAGAACTTTCTTGTGCTAATGTGGTCTGGGCAGGACCCCTTCTGGTACAGCCAAACCATATGGAATTTCTATTTCAGCCGGTACATGGGAAAATGAGATTATTTGCTCCAGGATATGGTAATGCTCTCGTTGACTCTCTGAGTCTTTGTGAATGGGTGTGAATGCTCGGGGAATCGACAGGCTGCTGTCACGGGCTCGGCCCAAGTGCAATCCAGCAGCAATCTGGTCAAGCTCTTGCACACGCTGCTGTGCCAAAGGACTTCAGCCTTCACCTACAACATCCTTGTTTTTCCATTACTGAGACTTTCCCAAACATACAGAGCCAAAGGGACATATTAACACGTGCCTGCACGCCAGAAGGCACAGCATGTCTCTGTGACCAGGAAACACGCTCGTTATTTAACAATGGATGGAGCTCTCTGCATTTTTTCACCTGAGTTAATCTTGGCCACCTTACTTGTTTCATTTAGGTCACTTAATATGTTATGTGAGTGAATGTAGCTGGCCAGCTTGTCCAAATTTCCCTTTCCCACAATAATGGGACAGCCTAAGTTTTCCTCTTCTTGCCTCATTTGGATGTCACATGGGTACAGTCCTGTCCTATTGTGCTCTTCCTGAAAAATCTGTTCAGCACTGATGATCCAACTCATCTGGACATCCCTTTGCCTGGCTAAAAATCCAGGTGTTACTACAATCAATAACTTTTGCCACTGGCATGGCTGCTGCTTCTCTTCAGCAAAACTGTAATTTCCTTCTTTTTTTTCTTTTTTTTTCCCAAAATATATTCCTGCACTGCCTTAAAGGATGTGTATCTTTCTACCTTTCCACATATCCAAACTTAAAAAAAAATAAATCAAAATGGGATTTTCTGGATTGCTCATTTCTTGGAACAATCCATGGCCACAAATGGGTAGTCTCTATGGAGAAGAAGGCAGAGGGCTCCAGAGGAGATAGCACTTAATGGCATGAAGATCAAGTGGCCTAATCTAAAAAAGTGGTCTGGGCCAAATTGTGGTTGTGTAGGTTTTTTATTTATCTGGTAATTATTAGTGAGAGAAGACTGCTTGCTCTAAAATATTTCCTTATTTTTCTGGATAATTATAGTGTGTTTGGAAATTCTCTTTTTTCTTCTTCAAGAGGTGCTTTTGAAAATTGTAGTGTTTTAGTCACTTGAGGTATACATCCCCCTCTCGGTACATATAAAAGTTAAAAAGTGTACTTCTGATTTTTTAGTATAAACACAAACTTTTAAATTCACATGAGCTCTTCTCATGAATAATGAAAACTGAACCCGACGGGAAGAAGCAGAGGAGAGAGAAAACATGGACATAATTGATTCAGGGATGGGAGAGCAGTGCCAGAGAAGGAACTGCTGCAGGAACCTTTCCCTAGCCAGGTGTCCCTGTAGCAGGGCTGTTCCTCCTGGAGCCATCCTTCACATAACACAGTTTTTCCCTGCTTCTCTTGCAGGGGTCGTGCCGGGGGAGTCCCTCACAGCTGACTTGAGGAGAGCAAATGCAGGGTTGGTTGCACAGCTGCCACCTTTGCGCTCAGTGTGGAATTTGGGAGCTCGGTGGGGCACCCGGTGCTGCTTGTTAGCCTGGCCTCACATCTCTGCAGCAGCCTGGCCAAACCCCTGCTCTTCGTGCCTCTGCTGTGCCCCAGACACCACAGGCACAAGTAATTTTGGATAAGTCGGTACTGAAGTTTGGTTTAATAAATCCCTCTAATAAGTGCAACAAAGGAACAGAAAAGATCCCTTTGGTGGCTGAGCCAGCTTAAATGAGCAGAATGCTTTCTAATTAACAATCCAGTGTTTCACTTCACATGCTTGGCTTTCTACGAAGTGAAAAATACTTTTAAAGCATTCAAAGGCATCTTTGTTTTAAAAGAGCAGGGAAATGCTGCTCCATCCACTGACCACCACCACTGATCCTAAGGCCACGCAGCCCCAGGTCACTCTCACGAAGTGGTTGCCAATATTTTCTCAGCAAACTCTCTATCGATTGCATAAATACAGTACAGTACCCATGAGGTAGTGTTGACCTGTCACATAGTAAAGATGTGGCAAGCCCCATAATTCATTACCAGTTGGAAATAGAACATCATTGGAGAGATAAGGATAACAATGACTTTCCATCCAATGATAAATTACTAGCAGCTGCATTATTTTCCCTCACTTATATATGGTTCTCTTTATTGAATTTAGCTTGAGATAAATAAATGATCTGCCAGGAGCCTGGTTAATATTACTTCTCTGGGACCCATTTCAGGCCCAACTAGGCTTTTGCTGATAATATCTTTAAGCTTTTCAGTAGGGAGAGACATAACATTTGTTTCTGACAAGAACCCTATGTCGCCTTATCTGTTTCATTTGAGAGGCCGTCGACCTCAGCTTCTTTAGTAAAAATGAGAGCTTTACTGTAGAGGCTAAGTTCTTGAACTTGACTCTCTTCTTACCATGAGATTATATGTCCTGCTTGTAAATTTGAAGCCACACATGATATACAGTTATTCTTAGCATTTCCTGTTGATCTCACAGGGTGGTATTGATTGGCCCCCGCTTTTGAATTTTTCTCTGATTTGTTTGGAAAGGAATTCCACTTTTTTTTTTATTATTATTTTTCACCCCACAACATTATGTGAGCTTGTTGATGCACACTCACATTTAACTTCAGGCATTTGTTCCATTTGCAAATGACAGTGAGGTTTTTTTCCCAACCTCTCCTTCCTCCTTCCACCTTAGGAAAGACATTTTAAGCATATCCACTCGGTTAAAAATAAATTAAAAAAAAAAAAAAGCCAGGCTAAGAACAAAAGATATAACTCTTTCTGTGAATCAAGATGCAAAAGAAGGCAGTTGAAGCCCCACAATTCTTTTTGTTACCATTAATAATTCCCGTATTGCTTCAGTGATCCTGGCTTTGCAGATTCCATTGGAAAATTTGAAGCAGGGAGGGGAAGGGGTGGAGGTGTGAGGCAGCAGGCGTGATCAGCCTGCACTGCACTCCTCCAGTTACTGTTTGGATACCTCAGTTGTGGTATTTTTGTTATTTCTGGGAAGCCCTATCATCAGGTTTTAGATTAAAATCGGACAACTGCCATTTTTCATGCAGCGTGAATTAGAGGAAATTAAACCCAACCACTTCTGATAAATCCTCTCATAAATAAACTGGCTGGTGGTGTTAGATATATGTCCAGCCACAGTTTGATTCACACTGTAGTGAACAAAGAACAAGTTCTGTCTATTTTAATGCTCCATCATCATTATTGTTATTTATACTACAGCAATGCCTGGAGGCTCCAGCTGAGTTTGGAGACCCCATGTGCTAAGTGCATAATCAGACTTGCCTGGAAGGACTTGCAACAAGAATAAGATGGAAGAAAAGGGAAGAAGAGCTGTTATACCTTCCTGTGCCTTTTACTTTACAGTCAGGAAACTCAGGCTCGAGGAAGGAAAGCAGTCAGCTTAAGGCAGCGAGGAAAATCTTTGGCAAGGTTGGCAACTTCCAGAAGATTTTCAGAGCTTCTGCCAAGTGCCTTGATGTAAGATCCTTTCCCTCAGTCTTTTTGGGGGCTCACCTGTCTGCTTTATGCTTTCCCACTAGGCAAAAGTTAGAAGATAAAATGGGTATATGATGATAAATCTCTTTTATCTGATTTTAGAAGAATTCGTGGTTAGAAAAAGAGGCACACCCTAAATAGCATTTTGCATAGATTCATGTAAAAAAGATATAATCTGTGTGCATTTTAATTTTAATTTGAACAATGTCTTGTCTTGAAATGAAATGAAATGAAATAAGGAAAATTGGCCTTTTTATATAATAGGTGTAGTTTTGGCATGTACCGGCCATTTACCCTGTCACATCAGAAGATAAAAAAATCTTGTACAATGCTCCTAAAAGGCAGAAAAATTAATATTTATTAAATCAGAAAAAAAAGGACAGTCATGTGACATGCAGTTGGTGTAAGCCAGAACCCATTCTTGTTTATCTTGAGAGATTGACACGATCTGCTCACCAATAATTATTACCTAAACACTTCAGAAATTAATTTCACTTACAATCACAAACACAGGCAGCAGGGGGTGGGGGCAAGGGGGAAGTGGTGGACATGAAATAAATTATTTGTTGCCAGAGAATGAGAATGCTTTTCCATTTCTGCTGTGCTGCCATTCTAATGTTTCCCTGAGTACCTGGAAAGCATCAGAGTGAGATTCACACACTTGCACAAAGCCAAATTAAAGAGGCTTCATGCAGGGCTTTCCACAGAAGACTGAATTAACTTGGTGCCCTTGTGCATACTTGGTGTGTGAGCAGAGGGAGGGGACAGCAGCAGTTCTAGCAGTCCCCAGAGCAAGCTGGGACAAGTGTTCCATGGGGTTCTGACCTGATATTCCAGTAGCTTTGTCACCAGATTCCTTATCTCATTTTCCATGTGGTGATCCCTTTGGGCCTGCAGGTGCAGGGATTGCTTCCTGGAGGTGTGAAGTCATCTGACATCCCTCACTTCTATCCAAACCATGTCATTGCAGCAGGGAAGACTGATATATATCACTGGAAAAGTTTACACTAATGAATCACACTTGCTAAGATTGTAGGCAGTGGTGGGTAAAGGCAGCCTCTCCTTTTTGTGAGCCTCAGAAGTGGAATGATGAAGTCACTTGACTGCATTTTCCTGGTACACGGGTAGTGCTTGGATTGCCAACCATGTGGCATTTACCAGTACCATTGCTCTGTACTTTGTTCACTCTGCCATGGAGGACTCTTGGTCCATATTGCTGTTTCCACAGAATTTGTTTTCCTACACAAACAGTATCTATGACTCAAAGTAGTTTCTTCATCTCCTATGAGGCCACCAGAGAATGTTTTGTCGGTGAGCTGCTGAGAGGTTTTACAGTGTTGCTGTCAGTATGTATTTGACAAGGATCTTCTACAAACCTTCTCAGAAGACATGTAGCTTCTGTATCTACCTCTAAAACTGGTTTGGTTCAGTTGAAGCACAGACTCTCTCTTTTGATGTTTCATCAGTCTCCGCTCTGACCACCTGTGTGCAGTGACACTGCAGTAACTCCCCTGATAGTCACAAGGTGCCACCTTTACAGGCACTTGGACCCATCTTAGGTGATGAGTTTTATCCCTCCCTCTGGAGTCACTACCTTTACAGCTGGCATACAGCAGCAGATAACACCGGAGCTCTGTGGTTCCTGCCAGTGTCAAGAGTGAGGATTTAACTGTTTTTCTCAGTGGTGGTTCAAGACTGGTGTGGTGTCAGTCACTTGCAACACAGTGTTGCTCACAGGGACCTGGGCCAAGGCCAACAACTCAATTCATGTTATTGGCTGAGTAAGAAAAATGCCACTGATGCTGACCTTGTCATAAATCCACAGCCCTTGTCCCCACGCCACCAGCTGTCCAGACCAGCCTTTTAAGGACTGCATTCCGGTTGCTAAAATTGTTTGATTTTTTTGTTGTTTCAACTCTGTGGTCGCAGAGGAGCAAATTCCTCAATAATTTTGCCTTCTCATCCCCACTGTGTGCTGTGTGCCAGCAAGGCTGGAGAACAAGGCTGTGTTTAAATGAAAAAGCCCTGCCTTTTCCTCCTCGCAATCGTACAGGTTAAGCACGACTTCTCGCTTCTGTCATTCATCCTGTTAAGAAAACCCTAGACTGCCAAGTGCAACCTCATTTGCCAGTTTCCAGGGGATGGCAAGCATTTATACCTGAATCATAAACCCTGAAGGAAGGGCCTTATCTGATGTGGTACACCAGGCTTAATGGGCTCTCTGTGCAGCTGCAGCACCTTGGGTAAGAACTTCAACAGCGCCTCTTAAAAATAACCAGCTTGATGTTTTCTGCGCTGTGCCGAAGGACACGGCTGTTTGTGTTTACAGACCTTGCACTTCACTGCTGCAAGTGGTTCCTTGGTGGCAGGTTCTAGTTGAGCAATATCCTGGACTGGTTTGATTCAGTTTGAAATTCCAGCTCTATAGCAAGATCGAATGAGGTTGGACCAGTTATCACCCTCTCTCACCTCACCTGTAGGATGGAGATGCATTAATATGTTGATGATGTAAGACTGAAAGAAGACTCTACTTGTAGCCATTATTGCTGAACCAGTTGTTCTGATGATTTACTCAGAATGCCCTAAGTGTCCTTATAAACGTAAAATTTCTTTCCTTTTTTTTTTTTTTTTTAAATTCTTAAGCAGATGGGAGACTTAGATGGAAAGGAATAAAAACATAATTTGCCAAAGCCCTCAATTAATCATAATCAAGTTTCTGCATGCTATACTCTACAAGGGTAACAACAATGAAACACAAGGAGAAAAGGATGCTTTCCTCAGGCAGTTCTGGAGACATAAAAGCAATAAAGAAGCATACTTCAGAATAATGTGGAGATGTATGACTGCACTAAATAAAAATGCTTTTTAACGTACTGTAAAAATAAAGATGTTCAGTTAGATTTATCATTCTTTTTACAAACACAAATTGATCCCTTGGACTACACCGCTGGCTCTGAAAGTATCTGAGGTTGCAGCCCACTATTTTCTGTAATTACTTAAACATTGTTTTATTTGTTAGAGATCTAACTGGATTATTCCTTCTTTTTACTCCAAGGTTAATACATGGGGCACTTGATCATGCAGATATGGATTTTTGAATTTTGCACTATATTCAAGCCATATTTTAATTTGGTATACTGAGAGGAATGGTTTGCTTGTTATTTTCCATGAGTCACATCTAAACCTGTGAAAAGACATTTTTAAAACTAGTTTTACAGATAGCAGCACATGGTAATTGAAAGTGACCCCACTCCCCAAATCCGCTCTTGATTGACTTGAGAACATTCAAAACCAGTGAGATTCATTTCTGCAGCTTCATTCAACCATTGCAATGAGCAAATGAAACAATTGTTTTATTTGTAAGAGGAGATTATCCCTTGAAGGCAGATAGAAGGATACTGCCCACAGAACCCCATTTGCAGGCACAAAGAGCGCTTAGTCAATTTTTGGCAGTGATACTGAAGCTATTAGTTTTGGATATGAGTTCACTGATGTTCAGTGCTGTGGATTTCCAGTTAGTTCATGAAGGGCCTTTAAAATTACACACAGAGCTTCATTAATTGCTTCAGAAAAGAAGCAACAAATATCAGGCCCTTAAAAGTGTGTGTGCACAGAATGACCATTGATCTCAATGAATATTCCCCACTGGAGAGCTGGTCCTATGTCCTGGGAAGGCAATCACAGTTTGTACAGTAGTTGCATCAGCATTGCCTCAAAGTACAGGGGATTCTGCAGGTTCAGGCCCTGGTAGCTGTAATTTATTATTTTTTTTATTTCTTTCTCTCTCTTTCTTTCTCTAATTGTCTATATACATGGTTTATATACATGCCCACACGCATACATATTCCTGATTTAGTATGTTAAAAGTATAACAGTGAATGTGCTAAATTAGAGGCCAATACAAGACAATAAAGTCAGGCTCTTTCGAAAGAAAAAAAAAAAATAGAAATCTGGTTCTATGGTCTTGAAGGGTTTGGGTTTTTTTTCCTTTTTCCGTTTGATAGAATAGTGTCTGAACATTTGTTCTGCAACCAGCTATCCATAAAGGAGAATTTCCTATGCCTTTCTTGCAAATGGCACAACCTCATGTGATCCCTGATCACAACAAATTGATTTATTTAAATAAAAATAATGATCTTCTTTCCTTCCTTCAGCCCCAGCAGCAAAATCCCATGTAACCCTGATCAGCAAATTGATAGTTATCTTCTTTTGCCCTCCTTTCTCCAACCCAAACAATACCACCCTGATCCCCAAGTAATAAGAAAATGATTTATGCAAACAAAAATAATTATCTTTCTTTGCTCTCCCCCCTCTGACTGTATAATCTCAGAAGCTCCTTGTTTAACAAATTGATTTATTTAAATTAAACAAATAGTGATCCCCTTTTGACCTCTGTGGAGCACCTCTGTGGCAGACTCCTACCACTGCAACCACCTTACCCCTGTGCTTAGAAGGATGTATTTTAAAATGTAACAGCACTTCAGACTAATCTTGATACTTTGTGACTCCTCTAAACAAAGCTCATGGAAGCTCTGTTCCTATGAAATGAAATTAGGACAGGTGTCGTCTGAAAATTAGGAAAAGTAAGTTAAATGTCACTGGGCCATCACTGGCAAAACTTTCATAGAGGAGTGGCGGTCCTGCTTGTCAGTGGTTTCATTGGCATGATCTTGTTCTCTGTTTGATAGTCCTGGAGGTGTATAAGTACACACACACACACACATATATGTATATATATATATGTTATCTGTATATTTTTTCCTGTGCTGGTTTTATTTAAATTTGTATTTTCTCTGCTGTCCAACCAATGCCTCTTTTGTGCAGCTGCTACTTAAACAGTCATTTGGGCATTATGCAGAATTACATAATTATATGTGTCATAAGCAAAAGTGCAAATAGTCCCACTTAGCACCTAATCAGATGATATCTGTTGTGAAATGCTGGTGAAGGAGCCAATAGATATAACTTACTTTGCTATTAGCTCTGCTTCTTTGGAGGCGAGTACGGGCTGCAGCTGGAATTTGGCAGAGATGGAAGAGGGATTAAGTGATAGTGGGGGCCCGTATTGTGCGCAGAAACATTCTTTCCTCGACCAGTTTCTGTGGTGTGCAATGCTCAGAGCAGGACAGTGGTGTTAACCAGTCTCCCAGATTTTGAAATATTTGGGGTTTTTGCAGTTCGTTCACACTCTGTGTCTGCTTTGGTTTCAGACCCACGGTGCTCTCAGGCAGGAGACAGTGACACGACAGGAATGGTGACACAAGGCTCTTACTGTTACATTCAATAATTGATTCTCCTGGATGGATTGTGACTCCCTAAAGGTTGCAAAGAGAGGTAAGAATGATTGGACAGCTTCAAAAACATTAGTCCCTTCCAAAGTCAGAAAGTTTTTTCTCCCTTGCATCGTTCTCCTTCACGGTCTAGCACTCTTTGGGACTCTGGGAAATACATGGGAAAATCATTAAGAGAGGTTGTTTTTATTAAACAGGCATTTTCTTCATTAATTTTTGGGTAATTTTGAGTGGGTTTTTTTTGAATTTTCAACATTGAACTGCAAATCACTATGTGAAAAAGCTGATTCTGTCCATTTTCATGATTGTTACAAAGTCTACATGGGAAATTCAAATGAAAAGGAAAACGTTGCAAAAACTGCTCAAGTTTCAAAATAAAAGTATAGATACCTCTGAAATTTTTCAAATCCCACCTTTTTATTTTGTCCATTTGAATTATAATTTTTATTCTTCCAAAATCCATATAATTGAGATTTTTGTGTGTGAACACTTTTGGAGATATAATCTCAAAATATGCTTGGATATTTGTTTCAGAATATTGTATTTCAAAGTTCAGTCCTTCCCATGCATTTTAATTACCTTTACTCCTGACTTGCACGAGTAAAATGAGGTGAGACTCATGCTATAATATTATGCAAAAATGCTCCCATAAAAAAAAAATTGTTCTGAAATTATCTTGTTCTGAAATTATACACGGACGTTTATTAGAGCTGCAGCCTTTTAAAAAGTTCGCCCACTGTCTATTGACTTGCCAGAGAGGCAAGTATTTCTACTTATTCCAAGATGGCTTGGAATTAGTAGAACATGAAATAATGTCAATGGTACTGGTAAGAGGATTAACCAGCAGTTCTGATGTTATTGAACGGTTTGCAGAGACCATATTAAACAGCCACATCAGTCCACAGGTCAGCCCCGCAGCTCTTCAGCTAAGCAAACACAGATGTAGAACTCCCTTTCATGGCCATCATTTCATGCCTTTGACATATGTTGGGCTCTTGGGACTCAATGGCATATTTACAGCCTGAACATTAAAGATTCCTTTTTGTAGATCCTTAGCGGACACCGACATCTAAGCCAGCAGCAAAAGGAAAAGCAGGAGCCCAGGGCACTGGGGATGGACCCCAGCAGCACAAACGTATCAGTGAGGAGTTAAGCTGCTAGAATGTTCTCTGATGAAATGCTGGGGCCTTTTTCAGTTGCTGACAAAAGTTCTCCTTAAGAATGCAGTCAGTTTTACATCTCTTTTTCATTCGGGTTGATCTCTGTATTTTGCCAAAGCTGCCTATGAAGTGGCAGTGGTTGAGTTTCACAAGGCGAGAGGGTTCAGCTCATGTCAGTACTTCTAGGCCTCTGTGCTTGTTCAAAGTTTCTGCAAATCTGCTGGGACTACAAATTGGCCAGAAGAAACTAAGGGAACAGTCTGTCTTACAATATTCCTGTTCCTTTTCTATTCCAACTGAAGCTTTGGCAAGTTCTTTAACATTTTCCTCAGTTTTTTGTTCTCTGAAACTAGGAGTCAGAAATGAAGAAAATAGCACAATTATGTGATAAACAGGTATCTTTTAGATACACAAAATACATACTCATGTATGGCTAGTGAGAACAGGGTGGGTCAGGTTCTTCTTGTTTATCTAAATAGTTTTACCTGCCTCCATCCTGAAAACTTGTCAGTTTTCAGATAAAGATATAGGTATAGACATGCTATGTTCAAAGTAGAATTCCTGAATGTAAAGGTTGCTGACAAAGAATTTGTATAGAAAGAAGATAAATCAAGTGATAAAATACAGAGCTTTTGGTCAATACTTGCTTAATATGGTGCAAATTTTAAGTGAAATTTCCAGTGTACAACTGCTCCACGTGTAGCCAGTTCTTCCTGCAAGAGGAAATAAACACTCAACCAGAGAGTGTAACAATGAATTACATTCAACCTGGAAGCGCTTTAGCATGTCTTCAAGAGCTGCTGCCTGCTTCAGTGATGGATTATAAGTTAGCGTGGAATCCCACAGGCCTGGCAAGGTATTTATGTAGTGTTCTGATTGCTCAGGCGCTCCCAACAAATGTACAGTCGGAGCAGAAATCAGAGTATCACTGTCTCCCACTTTATTTTATTTATTTATATTTAGCGAGTGCTGGACTATTACAAACCACCAAGCACAGCTGTAGCTGGAATATACTTTCCAAAGCTTATTTACAGTAGCTCTCACTCACAATGGGTAATGGTATATTACCCCATAAGTAGCTCCATTGATTTCAAGAGATCCATTAGGGAGGTTCCATTCCTTGTACAGCTGAGTGTATCTTGATTTGGTCCCATGGTTGAAATGCAGAAAGAGCTCCTTTACTGCTGCATTCTTAAATGCATGAACAGATTGAAAAAAACCCTACACCAAGCCCTCCCCCCAAAGCTCATAATACTGCAAAATACCGATGAGGCTGGAGGGATAAGGTTTTGCAATATTTTACTTCCTTGCAGGAGCAGTGATACATGTTCTTCAGTTATACATAGATGAATGTTCATCCCATGTGCTGTTTTCAGCTGTGTACTTACACCAGTCCAAAATCCCAGAGAGAAAAGTAAAAGCTGAGATTCACATCAGTAGCAGAGAACATCAGGTGATGTTGATTTAAAGAAAACATTAATCAATCCAGATTTGCTTGGAACGGGGCCCAGGTTCACTCAACAGGTTGGTGAACCTTAGCAAATGTTTCTGTGAATCTGTTCTGTGTTTTGACTTTGTAACATGATCTGAAATCATCTGAGTTTCATGTGGTTTTGTTGTGCACGTTTGGAACGCTCGTGGGGCGAATCCAGGGGAAGACAGAGGTGCTAAATTTTGCATGACGTGGTAAGGTAAAAAGTGTTTCACTCATCCTGACACTCCCTGACACCGAAGTGAACAACAGTTGATGCTGTCAGCCCAGATTTAAGAGAGGAGACAATCACTGTCTGTCAGGCTCCTTGTGTCTCCAGGAGCCTTTATTTTGGAGCCAACAGACAGTCTTCAAATCATATCCTGAAAAACACTATCATGAGTTTTGGGCCACTATTTTCTTTTTCTCTGTTTCTGGTATATGTCAAAAGTTTTACTGCATAGGCAGGCACTGGAGTTGTGAACAGTATATTATGTTTCTTGATGTATATTGGTTTGAAGTTTTGTAGTGCTTCTGAAAATTAGGGTTTTATGTTGAATCTTTGGATGAGCAACTTGTGTTTTAACTTTATTCGGTTTGTGTCTGAATCCATAAATGGGTGTACTCAGCCTCCATAGCTGGATATAAAGTATTTAAGATCCATCTACACCAATCAGGTGAAAAATATGATGAGGTGACACTTTCTATTAATTTTATTTTTAGTCCAAACTAGAGCCCAGAGCAATAAAGATGTGAGACACTCTTCACGAAAAACAAAATCTAACTCATCAGAGGATGCCAAATTTTTCATTCTGTTTCAGGGTGAGCAGCAGAATTTTGCTGCAGCTGAGATTTTGTAGACAAAGACAGGTGGGAGGAGCTGTTTATTTTTTTACACTGATTCACTGCCTCTTAATTGAGACATGTTTGTGGATCAGTGGGATGACAGGGAGATTAGACAAAAGGAGCCCAGTGAGTGTAGCTTAGTGGCCTGGCAGATATACAAAGTCAGAGTAGATAATTTAACTGTGTTTTCTGGCCTTAAACGTGAGAAAACTCAAAGAAAAAGTCAAACTCTGCAGAGGTAATAGGTAAGAAAAAAATGTAACATGCTGGAGTGTCCTTTAATGCCCCTGGGGTTCAGCATTCCTTAGCATGTGAAGCAGACCAGGGTACAGCCACAGATGGAATGGTCCTGCCAGTCCATGCAGAAGTACAGTAGGAAGGAAGAACAGCTTGCCAGTAATATTCAGGTTTAAACTGACCTCTTTATTCTCCTCTAGCAGAGATCTGTTTGCACCTGCTCGTATCGTTGCATTTTTCCACTAAGGTTGTCTCGCTTATTTAACTTGACACAGGGAGCCCCCTCTGAGGTCTTTGAGATTCCAGCCAGCATTGGAAGTGACAGCCCAGATAAGGCAGGTAATCATATCAGACCTTGGGGGACCGCACTGACTACTTTTTAATTGATAATTCCAAGTTTCTGTAATAAATTTATTTCTTAATGATATACATCATGTCATACATGGTGGCTAATGATTACCGCTAGTTTAAGTCTTGCAGCCTTCAAGACATCCTTCTCCCTACCATATAATCATGTTTCCCCTTCCAAATTAAGATTTCCTCAGAAAGAAAATGAACAAAAACCTGAACATTAAATCAAATTCCTTCCAAATAAAAGAAAAGTAGGTAAATTTAAGATACTAAGTTAAGTAAGTGATTTTAATTAGCGGATAATTTCAGGAAGATCATAAAACATTTAAATAACACTGAAGTTATGTATATTTAAGCAGTTTTATGGAGAATTAAAGTCTTAAATGGTAAATTTCAAATGTAAATACAAAAGTCGATGGAGGAATGTTAATTGCTTTTCCTAAGTTTCTCACATGGCCTAGATGTTATGGGAGGTATCCAGAATTACATTCATAGTAATAATGTGCCCAATTCAAAGCTTATTAAAGTCCTTGGATTTTTTCCATGGATTTTAGCAGTCATTGTATGAAAACAACAAATGCTTTTCAATGTCTAACTTCCAGTACTGAGGAAGTTGCTCATATGTCAAAATTACATATGTGATGTCAGTATTCTAACATAATGGTAAATTTTTAGTTCAAAATTCCTTTTAATAGCCAAGAAATTTAAACTGACCTTGAGAACTTATCCAGTTACCTCTTTAACAAATAAAATTACATTTGCAGCAACAGACATTTTACATCAGCAGATTAGTTAGTATAAAAGTAAACTGATATACCAAGAGAAGCTGCTGCGATTAGACAACAAAATGTGCCAACAAATTGAATAATCAAGAATGTGAATTCTCCCATGCCTGTCTGTATAGGTCAGCAGTACTCTTACATTAGTTTTGACTTAAATAGATCAAATTAAAACTGAATTTTACAGTTTGATAATAATGAAATGTGTAAGGCTTGAAAATAATGAAATTAAAATCAGGGGTAGTAAGGCTGAAAAGTCGTGATGTTTACATTTTCTAAATTCCTTATTGTAAGCCGCATGGAAATGAATATCCCATTGGAAGAATGAGCACAGAAGGTATTCCTCAGCAGTTTTCCTTGATTCCCTGAAAACATTTGGTCTTCTGTGAGAGCCTGGAGGAGCCATGGGCACATCTCTCCCATGTCAGAATGTAGATGGAAGTGGTAACTTTGCATGCAAGATTTTTATTCCCCATAGACATAGAAATCACATTGCAGGGACACCAGCAGTCATTTAAAAAACTGTGAATGCTGTCACTGGGGTCTCCTGTGACTAAATCATTGGCATGCATGAGGGAAAGATACCTCAAGGGACTGCTGGTTGTTCTTAGTGCCCCAAAAAATCCAGGAGAAACTTTTTTTTTTCCTTCCCCCCCCCCCCCCCCCATCTAGTAAAGGTTTTCCAGGGAAAGCTCTCCTAGTGAAGGTGGGAGGTGAGGCAGTGCCCACCTCTGCTGTGCCCCAGTGCCAGTACCTCAAAGGCTGTCCAGAGCCTCCATGGGCATTTCTGGCAGAGGGATGTGCGTGCATGGCAGGAGTTCAGCCTCATGGAGAAGCCACCCTGCCTGTCTACGTGAGAGCAGGGCTGGAGGCAGCATAAACGTGGTTTTTCTTTTCAAAGCATTTAACATCCCCATTACAGTCCGAGGCACGCGATCCAGGACTTTGCTGTGCCTCTGTTTCTTCAGCTGGATGGGGATATTATTATGCTCTTGTCTCAGATGCTGAGAGGGTTAATTAATTATGTTTATGAAACCCTTTGAGATTCTCAGATGAAAGGTGGCTTTGGAATTGTTAGGTGTTATTATAAGAAAAAAAGAATGATTTTATTGCTTTATGTTAATGGTTAACATCTGCACCACAAAACCTGCTTGATCACATAAAGATTCTGCTAAGCATTTAATCCTAATTTGCAGGCTGATGCATATTCATTTTATTTAGAAGATTAATTTAGTCATCAAAGGTTAATCTGCCTCGGGTTTGTAATTAGACAGAGCAGTGACTTGGCGTCTCTGGGCTCACCCAGGTTGCATTGGGTTTTCTGAGTGGGCAGGGCTGGAACTGTCACCAGCTTTCACTTCCAGATAGTGCTCAGAGGGGGCTTAATTTTTGGAGAAATGGGGAGTGGTAAAAGCCTTGGCCAGTTTGAAGACTGAAAATAAAAGGAGAGGCCCAAGCCAATGAACAGCCAGTACAGTGAATCTGAGAATGCTGCTTTAATTCATCCCTGGCAGGTTTACTCAATGTGATGTTGGGGGAATAAGCAAGGGGTTTTTTAATATGTATATGTAAAAATGATTTTGCAGATTTCACAATCTTTGCTCTATGAATCCTGCCCCTCTTTCAAAATTGCTGATTAGCAGTATGCAGAAAGTTTCTGAAATGAAAAACCATGAGGCTTTCTGCTGAAAATATCAGATTTTAACTTTTAGCTCCTGTTAGGAGACATTGTTAAAAGGTCATAAAATGTGACCTGTAGCTGCTTGTTACCCTGAAAATTAATCCTTTTGTGCTTAACGTTGGCTCCTTTAATCAGAAGTCACTGAAGAAAATGTGGTCCTTGTGGAGAACGAAAATCATGTTTCCTTTGCAGGTACACCAGAAGGCATCTTTAATTACTGTTTATAAAGCTGGCTGTTACTAAGCGTGAAGGATTATTAGTGCCGGGGCATTGTCTTTTGAAGTGAGGAAGAACAGTGGCTGCCTCTTTGTCATGTGCTCAGCGCTTCCCCTTTGTGAAGGGTGATATCAGAGGGTGTGTGCTGTGCCTCCGCGCCCCAGCACGGTGTGAGGCAGCGAGGTGGCCTCCAAAAACCTGGGGGTTGGCACGCCAGGGTGGCTTGGGACGTGCTCATCCTCACTGTCAGTGTGGTGGGCTTGTCAGGGGGCAGCTCTGAGCCTCCGACATAAAGCTCACACAGGGTAGGGGCGTGGGGAGCTTGGTTTGGGAGACAGAGCTGGGAAACGGCAGAGGAAAACCTCACAAATGGAAAATTTGTCACAAAAATAGCGGTTTGCCCAAAGCGAAATCAATACGTGCTGCGAAATAAGCGCTGTAAATGAAAATCATGATACTAGAATTTAGGAATTTGGCCAAAGCTTTACATTTCATTGCAGCTTGGCTTTGATTGAGTTTAGAATCCAGATTCCGTAGGGGTGGTTGCTCTTTTTCCCCAGCACAGCACTCACTTCTCTATTATGATTTGCCAGTTTTCCCCTCCTCCTTCTGGTGCAGAACCTCAGAAGCATCCAAGAAGGGATTTTGGAGACCATAAACAGTTCTTAATTGAGAACAGCCCAGAATCAAGTTAAGTGCTAGCTTGACTACCAGAATATAAATGAAACTCTTTTATTAAAGCATTGTATTTTAATTATTATGAAGAACAAGTGGCCTAACGTGAAAAAGCTTTTAACATAGCAGTTATTTGCTTGATAGCTGATAAGTTAATTTTGGATGGATGATTACAGCTATTGCTTCTTGTCTTCTTCACTTTCATTTTCGCTTGATCTAATGACTGCTTACTGATTTTCATTTGGACTTGTGGTGAACTTCTAATTCAATTGGTAATAAATTGGTTGAGGCCTTTTCTTGCAATCAGATTTCCTGTTTCCAGTTTAAAAAGCCAACGGAGTTTTGCTGGTGTTTTGAAGGAGGCTGGAATTGTTTTGGAACTGATGATTTGCAAAGCTGTTTGCAGGCTGACCCGTTGGTAATCAACAGCAAACACTCCTCACTTTGCTCTTTACGAGAAGGATAACCAGCCATGCAATGAGAGTAGGTAATGGGAATTCACTACAACTGGGGGGAAAACCCAAACAGCCAGAGTAGGTGTCACTGTACTGAAGTACTGAATTATCAAGTACTGAAAAATGATGTAATTCTTGCATTGTTCAAGCCCTTCATTTGTAGCCAGGAGGCTGAGAGAGGGATTACACACACATTTGCCGCAGATTTTAGACTGTTTATGCTGTTTTAGTTCTCTCCTCAACCTGAACCTTTAGTGTCTTCACTTGCACCTTAGTCCTGAGCTGATTTGTCTGAATGGTGCAGGTACCACTGAAATGTGCATTGTGAGCTCCATCTGTCATCCCTGCTGCTGTATCATTGACTTCAGTGAGCTTCCAGGGGAATGAGTCTGGCCCACAAGAGGATGTGAACTGTCAAGAAGACAAACCTCTTTCTCATCCATTTGAAATGTTTGTGGGAAAGAATGCCCTAAATATTTAGCAGCTTGTGTAATTTGAGAGGCAATGCAGGCGTTTTTTTTAAATTTTATTTTTCTCCCTACCTTTCCATTTTCTTTATTAAATAGAGGAAAACCTTGCCTTAGGCCCAGTGTGCTTATGACAGGGAAAAAAAATCTTCCAGAATCTCCATTATTGCTCAGGCCTGTATGTATTGTTATTGCTCTTATATTTGTAATAGCAAAAAGTGACTATGTCGCTTATAAAAAATCCTATTTGCAGAAAAATATCCTCCTCCCTCCACCTTTTCCAAACCCAGCACGGTGTGTAAAGAATCCAGGAGCATTTATGTTGGTTCTGTCGTTGCAGCAGGGCTCAAAGCTGTGTGGATGTAAGGTCTGTGCACATGTGCCTTTGTAGTGCTGTACCTGAGTGATGCAGCTCCTGGAAACAGGAGGGAGCAGAGATGCTTTAAGCTGGTTTAGCTTCCTCTCCCTTACATGTTTGGGAGTCAGTGCAGCTGCACAGAAAGCATCTCTCGAATCTTCTGCAGCCCACCCTGGTTTCTGGTGGACAGAAGAAATAATGTGGGACTTCAGTGCTGCAAACTTGGTACGTCCCCAGTGGGGTCACCTATTTCAGCACTTCCAGAAGGCAGCCAAACTGATTGCTTGCTTCAACCACCGTCAAAGATCTTGCCCCTTCCTAGTTCAGCTGCAGGGAGCTGCAGTGAGTCAGGCTTGGGTGGAATGGGAGATCCTCCACCCAGATTGCCAGCTGAAGCTTGCCAGGGCTTTATCTTGTGTTCTTAGGCAATGTGTTAAAGTTCTGCTTCTGGAAGAGCTCAGGCTTACACTCTTAGAGTCCACCACCATTGTGCCTGGTTGCCTCCTCAGTCCTGTGTGGAGCAGGACCCTGGGAGACACCCAAGTCTGTGCTTTAATGGAGCTGTTTTACATTTTGTGTGAGAAAAGGGGTGGCACAAGGCACATGCTAAGCATGGGAATATTCTCCCTGGGAGTGGGGCCGTTCTTGTGAGTGCACAATTGAAAACTCCCATTATAAGTGAAAATGTAAAAATTCACATTTATGCACCAATAAACTAACATTATACTGCCCACAAAATCAACATTTTGGAGCTTTTAGACCATTCTTAGCATTTCTCCCCTGAAACAGATTCTCCTTAACTGGGATATCTAGGCAGCAGGCCCCTGGCAGTGTGTCTTTCGCTCCAAGAGCCGTGCCAGCTCCAAGACTGGTTGCTGGTACCTCCAAAGGTGAGAAGTTGGCACCTCCTTTGGCTCCTGTGCAACCCAGTGCTCTTCTTTCCCAGCAGAAAGATCTCTGCTTTCTGCCTTTGCCCCCGCCTGGGGCTGAGATGTCTTTATCACATTTACCCTGTGGGCACAGGAAGTGATAGTATATAAGAAATAATTTTGCAACTCTATTTCTACTAATCATTGCCACTCCTACTGTAATAACAGACAGATGCAACATACACGATTCATGTTTCTATTATTTTTTGCTACAGTTTGCATGTGTTTTCCATTTAATTGCAGTACATGAATTTCATAGCTCTCTTTTTTTTTCCCTTCTTGCATTTAAAATTGAATTTGATATCTGTGATATATAGATAGGCCTGTGGTAAGTTGTTTGATGCACTGTGCACTCTTAAGTCTGTCTCTGCAAATCTCCTAAGTGCTCTGAATATTTTCCAGTTTTGTTGGTGATGCAATAGTATCTGGCATAGCATTGGAGTAGTTTCTGCACAGGGTAGAGGAGTAGCTTGAGCATTTAAAGAAACTTTGCTTGACAACAGTATCAACACCAAAACCAATCACAACCATTTTTAGCTGTTAAGAGAACTCTTTTCACCTTTATACCTCAAAACAAATTGCAAAGGACTTTGCAGGTGGAGAAAACTGAGGTGTGCTGCTCAGTGATGACCAGGATACCATCAACAGGGTAGTGACAGCACTGAAATAGAAACCAGATTTTTGTGACTGACCAGCTCAGTGGGAAACATAATAATTCAGGCTTGAAGATCCTGTGGCGTGCTACTCGTCGGATCCTTTCTTTACCAAGCTGTATTCTCATGTTTGAATTGAGCATGTTGTAGAACTTGGGAAAGGAGATTTCAGTCCAAGTTTTACATGAAAGAGGCCAGCTGAACTAGAGAGAAACAAGGAAACATTTCTAAATGCTTGTTCCTACATTAAATAATGTGAGGTAGTGAAAATCTTACTAATGGTGGGCTCTGCCTCCTCTGTAATTTCCTGTGTGTTTCAGAAATAGTTAAATTATCCTACTACTTACCAAGAGGAGAAAAACATCATAAGAGAGCTGTTGGTGAACGGGCATGCTTTGGATTCACACTGGATCCTGGAAGCAGAATTGTCCCTTGTGGATGTAGAAGTATCATGGCAACTCCCCTCAGGTAACAGTCAAGTCTTGTTTTTTTCTAAAGTGCAATGTCTGATTGCAGTGGGTTCTACAGATCAATCAATCAGCTGCAAATGACATGTTTTTAAAACAATGGGTGGGTGCTTACTTAGTTCACACATAACCCGCAGAGGTTTTGAAGGTTTGATGCGCTCTATTGAGTAAATAACTATAAATAAAACAGACTATTAAAACATCTTTAAATGTGCATTATGCCATCAAGCTATGCTGTTTGGAAAGAGGTCTGGTGTTTGGGAAAAATTAAACATTTTCAACAACTGTCCAAATACATATTTACACATAGTTTATGGTGTACACAAAGATATGCCTGTGACAACTTTTGGACCCCAACAAGTTTTATTAATTATTCTTTGAATATGGTATTTTTGGTCACTTAAACACTGCAAGTGGACAGGAGACAGCTAATCATAGGGAGAAATGCTGATTTCAAGGGAATTTGCAACTCACTTCTCCCACAACCTTTAGTAGCAAATGGCAAAATATTGGTATGGTGTGTATGGAATAGATCTGTTCAGGGAGAGGACAGAGAACTGTAGTTCATACAGGCTTCTAGTACATGCTTGTTCAGCCAGGTGAATAAAAAGGACATTTTTCTTGGTGAGAACTCTCCTGGTCAGTTCCAGCTGGAAATGACCAGCACTGGGGCTGTTATCAACTGAAGCTTTTTTTCATTGCATGTATGCCATCTAGGACCTGCAGATATTTTGGTATTCTGAATTCCCTAGACACCCAATATTAGATGATTTCAGTGTCCTAATTCCTGTTCAGTCGATGAGGAGCAGAGTCTGTGGGCTTCTGGCTTCCTTGTTTAACGAAGGGTACAGTGCGATACTTGAAAGACGAAATTTCTTTAGATAAGAAACTTCAGAGTAGGGACCTTACTTTCCTGCTTGCCTGTGATGTTATCAAGCACTAATCCTTGTTAAGTAAGGATTAATGTTCAAACATGATCACGCTGATGAAATGTCTTTTTGGCTGCAGAGGAGGCCTGGCAGAGTCTCCCTCTGCCTGCCTTTGGATGGTTGTATAGACCTTTACCTGTGAGTGGGGTGGGGGATCATAGCTTCTCCCACTACCACTGAGGAGCATCTTGGGCCGAGATTTCACCTGCATCAAAGAATAATGCCCTACAAAATCATCTTTTAATTGTTAGGCCCTGAGACCAAGTTGTCTGTCGGCTCTAAAGTTGTTTTGGATTTCATCAGCTTGTTTAATCACATGCTAGAGAGTGCCAGTGTTAAGAAGACTTGTCTTAAGCAATCCTCTTAGTGTTCCTGAGAGAGGTGGTTATATTTTAAATACAGTGAGTCAATCTGTTGTCCATCTCTTATGGACAACTTGATCAGACCCCATGGGGAAAAGTTAATGGAGTCTTGTAATATCTAAAAAGCCCCTTTAGCAGCAGCACTGTTAATTTTTTCGGTTCTACTGCTTATTTGCTAATTCCCATCTCATTGCAAAACTTTCTAGGTACTCTGATTTCGCTATCTGACTTGTTAGGAGTGAACACGGGCCTTAAGGACTCCTCTATTTTTGGACAGTTGTCAATTTTACCAATTAAAAGAACGCCTTTGGATGGTTATCAGAAGCTGGAGCTGAAAACATGTTTGCAATTACTGATGACATAGCTGTTTCTATTTGCTGCTCTCTCTTTTAATTCCCAAAAGTGATATTTTTTTTGGCAGTAGATATGAGAAAATATGTCACTGTGTGTAATTACAAAATGCTGTTCGTTTCTGTCTTGTAACTGTGGGGGGTTAGTTGGTACAACACATTTGGTTCATTCTTGGCTCACTCAACTGCATGACATACATTTAAGCGTATTATTAATTGTCATGTTAATATTTATTACCATGTTAATTTCCATGGAATCATATAATTCTGCATGCCTCCAAATTGATGTTCAAGGGTATATGCAAGCATGAAAAAAACCCCACTGAATGGTTTCCTAGATCATTGTAATAAGCCTTAAGTACAATCACCTTCTAAACATTTTCCTCTAGGACACCTGGGCTTTTTCAACCCCACCATGATCATTGCTATGAAACAAGATTCATCACTGGGAATGGGCTTGTACAAAGCTGCTTTAAATGTTCATTGTGCTTTCAACCAGATTCAAAATACAAATCCATAGTACTGGCTTTACTTTAATTTCCTAGGTTGCATCTGCCATCTTATCAGAGCAATCTGACTACACAGTGCACTGAAGAAACTACATAATATTTTCAGTGGCCTGGATTTTTCACTTGATATATAGCAAATATATGAATAATGGCTCTAAGAGTATCTGTGAATTCTTCAGAAGATTGTTTTGCAAGACAAAGTTCTACTAGAAACAGTAACTTGGGAAGAGCAAATCTGTTAGATAAGAGGTGAACTTCAATTTAAATGACTGTTGATGGGGAATTTAAAAGGAAAGGATTGATACAAATATTTTGAATAGCACAGACTCCTCAAATCAGTGAGAAATTCTCATTGGTTTTGTATGTGTATCACACTTCCAGTGCATGTTGTCTATACAAAAAAAAGAGGGGGTTGTAATGTCTGAAGTGCTGTATTTTTACAGAAATTAGGCCCAGCTAAGAAATTCTTGTCCATTTTTGAGGCATTAGTTACAAGTCAGCATACCTGCTGCAGTCCCTAGACTGGCGGGGCGGGGGGGGGGGGTCTTTTCTCTAATCCTGGTGAAGTTTTAAGAGGTTTCAGATACGTTCATTGTCCACTTTTACTTCTCTTTCTTAGAGGACTCACAAGCTTAGGCAAGAGAGAGGGTGGCTTTAGCTTCTTGCCTCGGCTGGGGGTTGTCACTCTGAGCAGGCATCAGGCCGTGGCACGAAACCAGGGTGGGGTCACAGCACTGGAAATTTTATTGTAGCATAAAAATAGCTCCCTGCCAAAGTCCTCACAGAGGAATGTGTTTCAAGGTCAGTTACACTCCGCAATCATCTCAAAACATGCTTGTAAATAAATTGTATGGGCTTAGCTCTGCTGTCATTGACATTTCCCCCCAAGTAAATGCCAGGCCTGCTGTGGAGAAAATTCCGCTGACTGAGAGCCCCACACCTGAACAGGCTTAGAGCTCCTTTTCTCAGCTGGGATTTAGTAGTCTCGGTTCTAGGTGGCAGCAAAGCCCTTCTCAAACCCTCTGAGTCGCTTGGGGTTCACCTGCCCTGGGTGATGAAGAGCTGAGGTACCTGAGTCACGGCTGGACAGGGCGGCTCTGGAAGCAGCGCGGCTTCCAGAGCAGAGCTGGAAAAGCAGGGCACTGCTGCTCCAACAGGTCCCTGCTGCTGCTGCTGCTGGGCTCTGGGGACACAGCTGCCTCTCAGAGATAGCCTGTTTATTTGGGCAGAACTTGCATATTTTTCTCTGCTGCAGCTGCACCTCCCAGGGTGGGAGTCTGCTGCTCCGTGTCTTTCTGTCTGGTGACAGTGTAGGCACTTTCAGGCACAGGTGAACTCTTACCAAGCATTTGTATTTGCCTAAAACAGCCAGCTCTGCTCTCAGAAGAGACACCAGCAAACTGCATCATCGTCATCATTACTATTATTAATAATATTAATAATAATTTAACAGCTTGTATTCAGAAGTCATAAGTCTTGTTTTAGGATAACACACCTGCTTGAACACAGACATTTAGAAGTGTGAATTAATATATTGATAACATGTTAGGGAGGATGTTTAGGAACTTCTTTCTAAACAGAAATTAACATTTTATCTGAAAATAGTAATGGACAGAAAATTGTGTAGTCTAGCAAAGTATATCATTTAGACTTGATGATAGAATAATTGTTTTCCATCAAGCAAACCAAAGAAGAATCCATAATAAAATTTTACAAGTTAGCTGCCACCAAGAATAAACTCAGGAGCACTATATGAAATGAATTGTGTGTTTTAACTGAATCTTCTCTCAGGACAATAACTCTAATGTAGAGCCAGGGTCTGAAGAGGTCACCTGCAGAAAACCCTCTTGGGGCATTTCAGAGGAGAAAGGAAATATTCTTCTCCCTGTCAGGTTCACTTCATGTCCTAATATGTCTGAGGATGTGCATTGAAAACATAATCCACATCCACCATTGTGAGTCAGGGTTTAGATAACAAGGGTCATTAAGAAATCTCTGAGGATGACAAACTTAACCCTGTATGAACTTAAGGATCATATCATGCTACTAATGTGAAGAGTAAGTCTGGTTGATTGTAATTGTGACTGAACTAAAACGTCACTTACCATTAAGATCAATTTCTCCTTTTTTAAGAATTGCAGCATTTCTCTAAAAGTATGTGTAAGATCATAACTGGCATCTATTGAACATAGTCTGTACTGAGCTTTTCCAGTACTACATGAGAGAACATCTGGATTTCCATGTGTTTCCAAATGTTTGCCGTATCTCACGTTGTCTTCGCAGGACCAGGGTGTGGTAATTCACTGCAGGATCCCAAATTAAAATACCTATTGAGAAACCTCTACATTTGTCATCACAAGCTTCTAACGCCACAACTCCTGCTCAGGCCCTTCGGGTAAACCAGGGTGTATCGTGACTCTTCCTGTGCCCAAAGGATGACGTGTGTTCCCGAAGAATGTGCAACACTCCCGGCTCTGAATTCAGCACCAGGAGTACTGCTGGGCTCTCAGCATGCTGCCCCTCAGCTGGCTGTGCTGGGGTGAAATGCTCCAAACATTGTGACCTCAGGGATTCCCATGCCACCTGTGTGGGAATGTCAGGATGTTCGCACGTTAGGATGGTTGGGCACTGGAACAGGCTCCTCAGGGCAGTGGTCACAGTCCCAAGCCTGAAAGAGCTTAAAAAGTGTTTGGGTAAGCTCTCAGGCACATGTGGGATTATTGGGGAGTCCTGTTCAGGGCCAGGAGTTGGACTTGATCCTTGTGGGTCCCTCCCAGCTCAACCTATTCTGTGATTCTCTGATTCTTTGATTGATTCTGTGTGCCATATACAGCAGAGAGAGTTTGAAGTTGCCCTCCCAGTGGGAGTGTGAAAGATTCCTTACTGTTGGCACTATAAAAATCATTCCCTGAGCATTCTCAGGCCTTTATCACAATGGCCCAATTTATGCCTGAATGAAGCAAAGAGGCCGCTTTAACTGCCCTTGCCCAAATATTCGTGCTCCATCCTAACAGGCATGCCTTTGAGCTTTGACCCTCGTGTAATTTTTTACAGCTCCATTAACTGAGATGTCATCAATTTGAGCAATTACAAATTGCAATGATATTAAAATACCCATGTAACACTAGCTAGAACTCAGCAAGGATGAGAATTATCGCATTCCTTGCTCTCTAGTCATGTTGGGTCTTCTTGCTTGGTTTCTGTGCTCCTTGTCTTGCATCAGGGAGTCGGGGTGTCAAAGTTCTCATTTGCATTTCAGCTTCCTTGAACTCCTAAAAGTGAAGGAACTTGGCTCAGCATAGAGTTTCAGTATATTGTGTTTACTTAAGGGGGTTTAGGTGCTTACAGAAAATGCTGGGTAGATAGAAACTAACTACAAGGATTATGGGTGAATTTTATTTAGCTATGCTTCTCATTCAGTTCCATTCAGTGGAGCTTTTTGGATTTCTAAGCTGTGGGTGTCTTTTGTTCTGGGTAAAAAGAAATAAAAATATTATCCCTTGGGTGTCTTTCATGGACAAGAATGATAGAAGAAGCCTTCTATTATTCAACTCTGTGCTCATTTATCAGTAGGGTCCATCTCTGTGTTGCTGGTGTCAGGGTGCTGCAGATGACAAAGCCATCTCCTTTCTCCTGGGACCAACATGAATTTTTGTTTCATTGGATTATTTTTTTCTCAGAAGACTTTTTTGATTTGATTCCTGATGATTGGATGCACTGGCTTTACGGCTTTTTCTCTGCACTTCTTTTTCTCTTGGTTTGGTCACACGACACAGTTACATTAATTTTTACAGTGGTCCATGGTGCAGTATATAACTGAAGGCACTCTGCAGCATAGTGTCTTTGGGATGTTAATAGACACACAGTCACCAGGGAGGGACAAATTCAAGTCCCTGGGAGACAGGAAGCCTTGCTTTTTGGAGGGCTTGTGGTCTTGTGATGAAATAGGTTCAGACTAATACTCGGTACAATAAATCAGGAGAGATTTCCTTGAACTCAAAAGGGGTTGTGAAGAGATAAAAGTAGTGACAGGAGAATCATCGCCCTTCTCCCTTAAGAGCAGACAGTTGGTTAAATTCCTCTGCTCCTCAGAGAGTGTTGAATGTCATGCAAGTGATCATTGGGTCTGTGGGGAGTGGGATACAGTCAGGGTGTTAATGTTCTGGGAGTGCATCTGTTTGTTCCCTGGTGTTGCCCATGCTTTGACTCACCTTTATTGCCAAAGTACTCCTTCACTGCTCTTCATTTGTAACTCAAATTTTTACCTATGCACATTTGTGACCGAGATTTGTAAGAGACAATTTTATGCTTGAAAAGGGGAGAATTACTTTACAACTATACCTGTTGTCTGTGCAACTACTCAACAACCTCACAAGAATTCCTTTCATTCTGTGCCTCTGGTTCTCTTTGTCAGGAAGAAACAGAACATGTATAGTTCTAAGTGCTGAAAATCAAATACTGGCGTGGTATATTAGCTTCTCTCTTCCCCCCTCTGTCCCCCCCCCCCAGTGATCTAGATATGGCTCTGCTTTGAAATTAAGTGCACTACAGAATATTCGGTTGCAGCACATTGCTGGAATACAGTTTATAAATTGTTAGTGTTTGGCAGCCCTTGGTTTTTAAATTCCTACTGATCACAAGTAGCTGGCACTAATCAGCTGCAATAGAGTTACAGTACTGTGTACCTTCTTAAATGGCTGGAGAGGAGATATACATCTAAAACCCCATATATAATAGCCACATGTCAGAAACACTTTACTCTGAGCAGGGTTTTTATTTTACTTTTTACATCTCTCACATTTTACATCTGGTTCAACAGTTCTGAAGGAAACTACATCTGATGTGATAGCAGGAGATCTATATCACACATCTCAAAACCTGCCAGAAATGCAATTTAAATATAGTTTTGGACAGAGTAAAAGAAGTATTATTGGTATCAGATGTTTGGGCAGTGAGAAGTTGAGCTCCATCCCCCCTTGGTTTTTTTTCATACAGAAGGAAATCATAATGTGAAATCCTAGTTCTGCTTAAGCTTGTGAGAGCTTCGCTGTTGATTTCAGTCCTCAGTTTCACCTTGCAGTTGTAAGGTACCTGCCAAGTTCAAGCAAAACTGTGTGACTGGAGCAGCAAAGACAGACCTGGCTATGGCCCTTTGCAGAGATGAGCAGGGTTTGAACTGGTTTCAGTGGGGATAACTATCAGCTGTACTGTGTCACAGACTTCAGAGAGATCTTCTCCAGTATTTGGAGCCACAAAAATTTGTGCAGGGCAGGCTGGTTCTGGTAGACGCCACTCCATTCCAGTTTATTTTCATGGTGCAAGCTTAGAAATATCTGAAATTTCAGATAAGCTAGTTCAAGTCAGGAGTTTTATGCCTTGGTCATCTGAGAGTGCACATACCACCTGGACTGAGCTTCAGAAGTTTGTGGGAATCATTCACCAGCAGTGGATGGAGAACATGACCTGCTGGCTGCGTCTGTCACAAATTAGCACCTCCCAGGGTCGCCTCTGAAGGAGCTGCCTGCACGTCCTCCACACAGGGCAGTGGGCTTAGTTGCATGGAAATAGGATAGCCCGTGCGTTAAAGAGGTGTAATTTTAAGACTGTTGGTACTTGGGGTTTGCTGAAAAACAGACCTCACTGATCAAGGGTACTGAAACCTGCTAATCAGAGCTGTCAGTCAAAGCTTGGGAATGTGCTCAGCCACTTGTGTGTCAGCAGTGTGCCAAAGCACCTAAATGTGTCCTAAATGCCTTTTGTTCTTGTGCTGGGTATGTAAGAGATGTCATTCTGTGAGTCTGGGGCTGTCTGAACAGACAAACCAAGATTCACTTGGTTATTAGGATCCTAAATGTTATTATTTCATCGCTGCAGAGCCCTAATGAAGAACCGGGACCTCGGTGTGATGGACTCGGTAAGAAGATGAGCTTCAGCTCTTGCTTTGAAGCACGCTATGTTTTTGTCTCATTACTTCTGATCACAATCCAGCACCAAAAGAAATCAAAAGCTGTCTCTGAATTCGGTGAGAGCTCAGGGCACACGAAAGCTCTCAGGAAATGCTCAGTGTGTTGTCAGGATCAGGCCTGTAATGTGTAACTCCAGCCTAGAAAACTCATTTCCTTTGAAGCTCAGTTGAGTGTTACTACTACACATCAGCATGTTGCACCACACAGAGTATATCAAATTTGATGTCATTTTTTTTCCTTCCTTTTTCCCTGGGAACCTGTAAATATCCTTTGGTAGCAAAATCAGAGAGGAATAAATTCTCCTCGATGTATTTACAAATGTGAGAAGCTTTTCAAGTTGTATTTGCAATTCTCTTTCTTGCAATGACCTCTATTTTCATAATCCTTCATGGAATATCATGGTTTAAAGAGCTTTCTCTCCCTGCTGTTTTTGTTAAAAGGTTTTTGGTGTGATATTTGGAAAGTCAAATTCTGCATTTAAATGTTGTGTTTTCACAGATATAAATGAAAGAGGCCATATTTATCTTTTTTTCCCCCTTTTTTCCTTTTTTCTGAGAACATCAAGCAATTCCACTTTTCTACATGCATTGTTAACTAAACCGTGAGAGCATACAGCAGCTTTAATAGTAAAGCAATTGTGATTACATCTTGCTTGTAATTACATTTATTTCCTCACATATGTCCAAAAAGGCAAGCATTAGTTTGGCCTGTATAGGCATGTGCTAATGGCAAGAAAATCATCTGGCAGCTTGACAGCAAGGAAAATAGCTTACAGTCACTTAAAGTCTTTCATGTCATGGACACTTGCAAAGACTCGGAGCACTCAGGCTTTTGCTCGCATGCTTTTAAAATCGATTGCGTTCTGAGAGAGGGGGAATTTGCAACGTGCGGCAGATTTGCATCTAAATAATCCAAATATGAAGAGATACAATTGGCAAGGTACGGGTGTGTGATCATAAATTTGAAAAACCCGGTGATGGCACTCTACAGGACTAATCTACAAATATCCGTGGGCCCTGTGCTCTGCTCTGTTTTAGCCTGGCAAAAATGCCTGCAGCTGTCCAGGGAAAAAAGGTGGGCAAATAAAGAGTCCCTGGGATCTGGAAGGACACTGAGGCTCCCTTGTATCCCACATATCTCATTGATTTAATTGACCTCTGTGTACAGGACAGTGCAACCCAGAGAGACCCAGAGGGTCACAGCTTGCTCCTGTAGGAATGGGGCTGTGCCAGCCCCGGCACCCCTGGCACGAGATGACCACACTGGTGAGTGTTCTTTTCACTTTTTTAACAAAAACCTGGCTAGAAATTTTACAGGCTGATTTATGACAAAGCTGAGATCACATGCATTTTCTCATTGCAGAAAAGTTTCTTATTGGAAATGATAAATGTTACTAAGTTCTTCAGAAGCTGCACTTAAACTGAGCAATGTCCCAAATGCTGTCTGGGAGCAGTGGGAATTTTTCAGTGTCCACATAAGCCACAAACTAGGGTGATTTGAAAGATTTTCTGAAACTAGAGGTACATTTGTGTCTTCTGTCTAGTCTGCTTGCCTTCTGCTACTGTGGCTACCAAGAATCTCAACAAATTCACTGGATTGAGTGCATGGCCAGAACAAGTACACTCCCAGAAGGTATGCCTTGATCCCATGTTAGATCTTCCCCAGATTTGTGGGCACTCACGTTTGATTGCCAATATCCATAGTCTATGAGTACACAAATTCTGTCCACAGCTGTAGATAGAGATCATTACTGAAAATTCATTCATAAGTTGGTAAATACATGAACAAAAGTTATTCTGCACACTTGGGAACTAATTGCACAAGGTTGCAAATATGTCCAATTTGATATTTCTGCTGCTTTGCTAGAGAGAAGCCACTGCATAAATCCTGTAGCCCTGTGCCAGATGGTGGCACAGACAGACAGACACACACATAGGTATAAATGACACAGCTTCACTGACAGGGCTGGCGGTCCCTGAGCTCCTGTTACCATCTAGTTTTTGCTGAGTAATTGGGCTGGGCAGCCAGGGGAGCCAAACTGATGCTCCCACAAAGCTGGTTCAGCCCTCCAGGCAGCATGGACAAAGGAACAGCAAAATAATAATGGAAATTGCTCACTGGGTCTGTTGCTGTTGTCTGCAATGTTTTAGTTTTCTTGGGGCAATAAAGCTCCCAGGGAAGTGCTGGGCACAGTCCTGGTCCTCTTTGTAGACATCCCTCATCCTTTAGGTGCTCACAAAATCGTTAAATCTTTTTAAATGGAATTTTTGAGGGTAGCTGTGAGACGCTATAGGACTAAAACCTAAGGCTTTTTGTTGGTTTAGTTTAGTTTTTGGCTACATTGTAGCTTTATTGTGTTTATTGTTCCCTCTCCCTCAAACCTCCCATTGAGCTAAACTCTTTCAACAGCAAGAGCAAAGAATAACTATAGTTAGTATTTATAATTTACCTCCCAGAAATAGAGCCTAAGCTTTCTCCTCCAAGCATTATAAGGAAGGTAGGATTATTATTTGCCATGGAAATGGGAGAATGGAGGAATTAGTGTGGACACAATGATAAAATAAAAGTTCATGATCTGTGTTACACTACAGAAATGAGGTTTGTCTTCTGGCTAGAATCGAGGTCAAATTACAACATCTGAGTACTGGGTGAGGAAAAGCAGAAGGTTGGACTGGAGTTTTGGTCTGTTCTCCATGCCAGAATTTAGGGAGTGCTGAGAAATCTGCCTTTAGATCTATTTCTGGATTTGTATGCTGTGTCTCTAAGAGTTACATTAGCTTTTTCCATTCTGCCATCTGAAAATGTTAATATTTAGGGGATTTTTTTTCATAAAAACAGCAACAACATGGAAAATATTAACAGGAAACATTTTAGATGCTACAGGAAATTACAGCTGTGAAGAGTGTTTCATATTGTGTTAGCAGGAGATTGAATGAGGCTTCTTCCCTTCTAAACTTTTAAATCTGTGAAGAGGAGGAATGTCTCTGACTCCATGTACCTGCTCTGAGGGAGTATGAAATCCATAAAGAACAGGTATTATTGTTAGCTTTGCTTTCAGTGGCCTGGGAATCAGCAGAAACATTTAGGTTTTAAGCTGAGTTGCACAGTTGTGGGAATTGTGAATGAAGTGACAGAGACGTCAGAGCCGACAGCCCGATATCCCGACTGGGGCTCTGTCAGTGGGACACATGTTTGGCAGGCAGCCTTGAGTCCTGCCTGGGATCCCGCTTTCCAAAGTGGAGGATGCTCTGTCCTCTGTCCTTCACATCAGGCCACTTGGAATTTCATAGCTGCTATCATGGGATGAGGGGGCTGCAGAATCCCCTGAGTCTCCACCTCACCAGCAGCCTGGACCTGCCAAGGTTGGAGTGAGAAGTGAAGCTCCCTGAGCTGCTGGTTAAGGAAGCAATGCTGAACTTTGTTTCGTTAGCTAGCTAGCATAAGCTTGGTCTGGTTATTTCAATGTTAAATTGGCAGTTTCACAGTTTATATCCCTCAATCATTATGGTGAATCACACTGGGTGACTGGATTTGCTCTCAGATCCTGTGTTCCTACATACACGGTTTATTTTCTTGGTTGACCTAGAGAGAACATTGCTGCTGGATGAGCCTTTCCATAAGAAGAACAATGCTGCTGGAGGATGAGCCTATCCATGAGAAGATGATGTGCTCGTTTCATCCTGTTCAGAAATCTCCCTTGACTCTACGCACAGAAATAGTAACAACAACAACAAAATTATTGAGGTCATCATGAGAGAAATTCTCTACTCTGGAAAGTGCATAAAATCAGAGATAACCTCTGCTGCTGTTGTGTCTGTCCTCAGGCCTGTAGGGAACCACCAGATTCCCTGTGAGCTGATCAGCTTTGCTCTGTTTGTAGTCTCAGATCGGCCCCTCCACTGGAGAACTCAACCCTGTAGTGTGGGAGTGTGTTCTGCTCTCCTCAGGATCCCCTGCCCTCCCTGAATATCCCCTTTGCACACCCACAGGACGGCATCCCTTCTGCGTGTGCTCATATCCACAGAAGTGCTGTGCTCTGCAGTCTGCAAGGGGCGGATTTACCTGATCTGCCTCAAACTAACAAATCCCCCTGTGCTTGGAAATAAAACAAACCTCAGAGGGGGGAAAAGTTCCCTCTTCTGAAATGATCAGATGCTATAATGCAGTTCCTTTTGAGCCGAATTCTGTTGGGCAGGCAGCTATTGATGTGGTCCCCATTGTCACTTAGGTATTTGGTCTATTCATTATTTTCATTTATATTGTTTATGTAGAGCACCTAGAGGCCTGTGATAAGCAAATTTCACCAAATAAAATAAGCCAACTTTAGTAGGTCAATTAGCATTCTCCAAAGATCATACATTTTAGCAGGGAGTTTTGCAGTTTACTGCTGTTGTCTAAGGAGAAAATGGAAAGTAGACCCCTCCCCTCGTATACAGTGTCAAATATCAACTCTAAATTAGAATGTTACTTATTCTTACTGAAATTGGGAATTCGTTGCATGAGCTGAGTAATCACAATGCTGTGCTCTGATTTAGTTTCTGGAGATCACCCAATGAAAACAGCCTGTTGTTACCTACTGGGAAGAAACAGGCAAATACAGTCATGTCTCTAATATGTGTGCACAGTATATCAGTGCTCTCCAGGTTGCTTGCTAAATGCAGCTTAAGAACGTTCTAAGATACAGACAGGGAGATTTGTAATGAGACCTGTGCAATGTATTTCTAGTGTCTGCTGTTTTCTTTACAGTTATGAAATCAATAAAACTTAGGTGTACCAAAGAATACAGCTCAGTAATACAGCGTTGCAGGCTGATGGAAGTTGTTCTGATGGGGAATTTATTTTTGATTTGAGCATTATGAGCTTCCTGCTTCCCTTACTTACACAACTCCTGGCTGTTTTATTGCCCCCTTCTATTCAGTTGGTTGTCCTCTTTTAGGGGTCCTCTGAGATGCTTTTTCTTCTGAGTAAGTTTTCATTGGCTCTTTCATGATGCCTCTCTGCTTAAAACTCTTTCCTCATTAAGGTATTTTTTGTTGTGATTTAGTTCAATACTGAGAGTCCTAACATAAAACCAATTAATTGGTAATCCTGCTGCAGCACGACAATACAATATTTATACTCTGTGTGTCATGCTGAGCTTGTGCCTTTCATCCCAGCTTAGGAAGGTCAACCTGCCTACAGCTGGGTATTTTTACCTTTATAGCTTTTCATCTGGGTAAGTGATCTAATCTTTACTCAAAGTTTACTGACTTCTAACTCTTGACTTGAGCCTGTGACATTCATCAGCCTCATCATACAGTCAATGTTTCTCTAAACCAGAACTTTTCCATTGCAGCCATAGATATTTCTGCTTCCTACCTTATTTATTCACCAGCCATACAAAAGTCATCGTACGCTACATTGCAGTCCAAATATTCCATTTGTAATGATAATATGTAAAATATTTTGATTTGTGGTTGCATTAGACTCTGAAAGCTTGTCCTTTGCTCATGCCACAAAAATCATCCATTGCTGGTGGCTTCAGAACTCAATGATTCTTATCAGATCTGAGAACCAAGCTAAGAAAATTAGATGCACAACAACCAACTCCATCCCAAGAGCATCAGCTACATCCAACTGCTAGCACTGCACTGAAATACTTTTAATCCTAGGATGTGAAATACCTAGCCCAAGTCAAAACAAAACTGAGAACCAACTACCACCCTAAATCTAGCGAGATTTTATCTAATTTTTTTTTTTTCCTGGGATATAATGAATTAAACATAGTATGAAATGCAAAAAGGTTACATTGAGACATATAATATTTGAAGGTTTAATTCATTTTTCTAGTGTATAAGACACAAGGCTATTAAATTTTTAAAGCAGTGATCTCCTGAAGTCCCTACTTTATGAGGGCTTTCTTCATAAAGATAAATGGTTTCCTTGCCAAATCAAATGCAGATTTGAAACAAATTAAGTTAATGTTCAATGGTACAAGGTAGAATGGATGGGGGAACTGTTTTATTTTGCATTGTAATAACCATATACACCTAAATCAATAGCTGTGGAAAAAAAAGGCAATAATATCACGTAACTGCAGGAAATGAAATATAATGAGATGAAGGGGGGAGCGGGTTGCAGAATGAAAGGATTTGTATTGGAATAATGACATTTCATTAAAAAGGGTAGGAGTGCTATTGAATATAAGTCCATACCAGTAAATTCTTTTTCTTATAATAACACTTGAGATGAGTTAAAGTTGCCCAAGTATTGTGATAAAGTATCTTGCTGGATTCCTTTCTTATATTATGCTGTAATTTTATGTTAAAAGAAAAATTTGAAATGTTAAAGAGGCAGTGTATGTTTTCTAAAGTGCTTTCTATTTCTCCTAATGTTTCATTTAACTTGTTATATTATCCTATGCTCCTGCAATCTGAGCAAGAGGAAGTTTATCAGTTTTGTTCTTCTGTAAGCTCATATTAAAGGAACAAAACAAAATGTGAATCTGGCAGTGGTGAAAGGCATTGGATCAAGAGTCCTGGGAATTAAAGCCCACTATTTATCTGCAGCACAGGCTCAGGCTGGTGCGTAACAATGAGGACTGAGGGAGGGTGAATCTCTGCAATACAGGGATCAGATTCCTGCCTGGTGCAAATCAGCAGCAGCCAGGGCCAATACATTGGGTAATGGACAGGATGCAGCCTTTTTCAAAGTATTTCACAAAGAAATTGTTGTTCCTCTGAAGCCAATGACAAAAATCCCATTGATTTCATGGAAGTAGGGATTTTAACCTTGTTTTTATTGTTTGTCACCCCAAAGTCTCCCTGAAAGACTCTCCAGAGAGAAAGGAAAATATTCATGTGTTTCACTTCAGTCACTTCCCTGATTTGTTTGCTTCTTTTGAGGTTGCCCACAAAAGGAAGAGTTCCACTGACTGGGCAAACTGAGAGACACATGTGGCTGCTAGAAATTAAACTGATACCCTACCGTTTATGTCCCATGTGTCAGATCAAGAGGAGTTCATTAGAGGGACAAATCCATTTTATTCTTTTGTGGAAAGAGTATCTGCTCTTTCAGGATCCTCTGAAATACACACACATGGGGGTGTGGGCACCTTTTTTGAACCTCTGCCAGGCAATCATCTGGAAAATCACTTGCAGTAGCAAGAGGTGTATAGGATTGGAAAGAAAGCAAGATTGACAGTGTCATAATACTTCTGTGTCAGTGGTAGAGACATTGTGGAACACGGGAGTCATCTGTGTCAGAGCTTCTCTCTCCCCTTCCTGTGCAGGCTGCATGGAACTGTTATCCCTGTCAGCAGTGTTTGAACTCTGTCCTCTTTTACCAAAACCATAAAAATGCTGTGGCGGGGAGGGGTCTCTATGAGATGGAAACAGAGCTAGACCTGTATTTTTATATTAATAAGGAGAAGGTTTGGAACTTTACTGTAGTTTGTAGAGTTGCTCATGGTTGGGTACAGAGGGGCCCTTCATGAGAACGTGGTACCTCCTTGAAGTATTCTCACACCATAATATCCTGTCGTAGTCTGGCTCCTGTGGTGCATTTCTAGCAATTATAGAAATCGAGTAATGCTTCACTTAGATCTCCTGGACTCATTATGCAAATTTAATGTGGTCACAAATGCATGAAAATCCAGAGGACATTTGGATAAGACTTGGCTTTTCATTCAGGGCCTAGGAAATTGTTGTGTCCTGTCTCACCATCACAGAAGAGGCATTTTTGTGCAGAGCTTGTGACTGAAATTCTTTGAGCAGACATCTGAACGATCCCCTGGGTGCAGTTTAAAGGATGAAACTTGTCCATACAGGCACAGCTCAGCATCCTCCTGTCCCCAGTGCAATTTGCATCTGTGATGTTCCTCCTTATACCCTGCACAGCCAATGAACCATCCCTTTGTGTGAGCCAGTGGGAGTCTTGCTTTGAGTTATTTTTTGTAGTCATAATCAGCTGTGTGCTTCACTTGCCGGTTGATTTGTTTCAGTAAGAATGGGCAAAGCATTCTCAGGCAAATTTCAGACCTCATTCAATCTGAAGGGTCTCATCCCTATAAGCATTATGGAGAGGTTGTACTTGAGGTTGGCTCAGTTCCTTAGTCTGCTTCAAAATAAGATCCAGAGTGGAGCTTCCTGAAGCAAATCAGCTTTTCAGAGCTGCATATTTTTCAATTGTCACTCATCTCTACCAGCAGGAATTGATACTGTGTGTGTGCTGCACAAGCCTAATAATGTACCTTACCTGAGAGTGTCACAGGCTGCACTTTTCTTTCAGGAACATTATTTATATTCTCTCCCTTCATACATTCATCAGCTAAGGTGTCACCAGAGTTTTTTGCCAGGAGTAACTGATAGTGTCTGAGATTTAGCTGTCTCCCACTCAAGATATGAATGAAATGGTTTGTTCATTGAAATAAAATATTTTTGAAAAAAATAAAAAAAGGCCACCAAATATATCCAAACTCTCATATAAAGTGCCACAGGGAGTTTTATTTTAGAGTATGTACAATTAATCAGCCTCTGATTTGTGCATTGCTATCACATTTTCTGGTCTCTGTTTCCTCTGGATAGGATGCTTGGGATGTGATCCTTTCAAATTGCTTTTAATTTTACTCCCCATGAAATTAATTATTGACAGGTTCTAGAATCTAGAGCCACTCAAACCATTTGTGGATTTGTCATGTACACGTACCGGTAAAATTCACAAGTCACATTGTACTATGAATTGTATAAGTCAGTTGGAGAACGGAAAGAGTGCTGCCTGGTTTATCTGAATAATAAACACTGTTGTAATGGTAAACATTCACTCTGAACTTTCCAAGAACATCTTGCAGCATAAAAAAATTTACTGCAGAAATTCTCAGATAGTGTTTTTAGATAATGGTTAAATGTAAGAATTTCACTGTGTTGCAGCAACAATAAAAAAAAGATGAAATATATTGAATAAAGATTTTATTGTGAGTTATTTGCTCAGCTCTGTAGCACCATCAATTTTTTCTCCCTATATAAAAATAATGAAGTCAATAAATGTGTTTAGGTGACCTCTGAGACTTACAAAAAGGATGTTATGAGATGGGTGAATACTGGATACAGTATTTCATTCAGATGCCGAACAGCTGTTGTGCTAGACAGTGCTGGCATCCTATTTTTCACCACTGGTGCTAGTGCAAATTGTGCTTTGATTGTATTTATATTCTATCATATTATGGGAATGTGAAAAAGACTGTTGGCCTGTCAACCCTTGTGTCCCACCTGGTTATGGCATTTGCTAATGTGTAATTGCAGACAGTCAGGATCCTTGGTGACCAGAGTGGGAGCCTGCACTCAGACTGGCCCAGCCACTGCTGACAGCCAGCCTGGTGCCTGAATTGAGCTCCAGCCTCATCCAGAAACCACTGGGCCCTATTGTGCTGGTTATTGCAACAGGTACATGACAGAGGTATGAATGGTTACCTGTTTTTGTTCTTCCCCCCACCCCTGGAAAAGAAGATTTTATTCAAATGCATTTTAAAACATCTGGACTGTATCCTGACCCTGGCACTGTGGGCTGTTAATTGTTCCATCTCTTTTCCAAATCAGTGATCCCAGCTCGCTGCACATCACGTCAGTGAGCAGCAGAGATTTGTTAGGGATCAGATTTGCCTGTGTGTGTTCCAGAACATCCCCGTGGATCACAGAATGGGAGGGGAGTGCCCTTTGTTCTTCCCTTACCTGTGCTGCTCCTGTGGGCTTGCCTGCCCTGGTGCCTGTCTTGTCATCAGTGCTACGTGTTCATACAAACTGCAAAAGTCTTTTTCAAGGAAATACACAAACTGGCACTTTAAGACTGATTCTTATGCAGATTTAATATTTATACCAGTGGTGACTTTTTCCTTTGCAGGATGATTGAAAAGGAAATATGCATTAACATTAACAATTAACAGTGTGATGAGAATTCTGTGTTTAACCATGTTTTCTATATATTTTCTCTGAGTTCAGTATTTATTTTCTTTTCAGTCTGACAGCTGTTCAAAAGTAGGTGCACACCTTGTCACTTACAGAATGGTCTCTGTTGTAAATTGGCTGAGGATGTGTAATTTGCCCTGCAGCATCTTTTTAAAGTAATTAGTATAAATCAGTCAATAGATTTGTGTTAGTGACACCTGAAAAATTGCAGTAGTTTGGAAAACACTGCACTCTATTATATGTTATCCCCTTTAAGTGCCATTGTTTTAAAATGTGAGAGAATTATCCATTTTAGAAAGTAGATCACTGGTACTTTGATTAAGCAGCTTTTGTTTTAGAGAGCTCCATGCTTTTATTCAGGAGACAATTTACGTTACATGCAGATTTCTACTTATTTAATGGAATCACAGAATCATGGAATTGTTTGGGTTGGAAGGAACCTTAAAGACAATTTCTTTCCAACAAGACACCTTCCACTTAAAAAAACCTTTCAGAATATTGCTCCATAAAGTTCTCACACTGAAAATAAGGATAGAGAAGGATCCTTTTGACCTGAATGCAAGTGATCCCTTCAAAATTGAGTTGCCCATGCTCTGGAATGTTCCAGCTTCTCTGTACTCTGGTCTTCTGCAGTTGCTGAGCTCTGGTGGTGGTGACCCAAGGCTCTCCTCAATGAGGGAAACAAAGGAAAGTTGCTGGTTGTAGGCAAGGAATTGGTGGTGTCAGCTACAGAGAGAATTTTCTTGGCAGTGAGGGATTTGTTAGTCAAGAGGGAAGTTCCAATGCACATTTTGGCATGTGAGTGAGTCACTCAGGTCTGTCAGGCTCCAGTTTAACTTCTTGGGTGCACTTCTTTCGTCCATAACCTATGAATGCTTCTTTACCACTTACTGAATTCTTGCTAAATGAGTCCAGCCTTGTAGAGGAGTGGGATATCATTTCTGTCTCTGCCTTTGTCAGATTTTGTGGGTTTGCAACTCTTGTGTTTCTGTTTTCTTTTCAAAATAAGTCTGCCCTCTGTGACAGGGGAGACTATCTCCAGTGAGGCTGACTGCCATGGGAAATGCTCTCAGAAGCACTTCTAGGAGCCTTCATTTCTTTATGTACTCGTGTCCTAGAGTCCTCTTGCTTGTTACTTGTGTGAATAACTAAAAATGGGAGTTTTTAGGAGTTTGGACAATTTAATCAAAGCTGAAAAATAGTCTCAGATCCTGAATAGGTACCACCTTTGAAAATGCTGAGTACTCTGTCGTCCCCAGCATAAACCTTTCCTGCCCTCCTATCTGTGCACTAAAACAAGCTGTATAGACAAAAAAAACAAACAAAAAACCCAACCAACCAAACAAACAACAAAAAAAAAAAACAAAAAAACCCAGGAATTTTTTTTCTTTTAAAGATCTGTAATTAAGCAATCATAACAACCCTTTAAATAAATACAGCTTGCATTTACATTTTAACATGGTCTTCTGGTGTTTGTTTAACTTTATTTCTTTTTCACCCCATTTCAACATAATAGAAAATGTACAGCAGGCTTCCAGAGTGCCTCCACTGCCCCAGCCTGTCACAGCCTGTGAGCTGTTCCTCAGAGCCCTCCGGACTCAGGCTGGCAGGATGCCTGACACTGTCACTGCTTAGCAGAAGTGGGTTTGAACAGAAAATCCAACCATTTAGAAAGGCACATTGTTCTGCCCATCCCCAGATCAGAATCTATTAAAGCAATTAAAACTAAATTGTGATCAGAAATTGTGTGTGTGTTCATCTCAGGCCTCGGCTGCAGAAAGTTCAGGGTTCCCTGGATTTGGAGGTCTGGGCTGGTTTTTCACACGAGCTCAGCAGGCACCAACTCTTGTTGAGAACAGCGGGGGTGCTCCTCGAGATTGGATGCCTGATTGAAAATCTAATCATGTCACTTTATTTATTTATGTGGATTTGTGTGTGCACGAATATACACAACATGCCCAGAAACAAGCACGCACACACACATGACAGCTCTAGGGTCTGGATTTTCAAAGGAGCCTAGGAGGATTCAGTGCGAGATGGGTGTCTAATTAAAATTCATCTCCTTCCTGCCTTTGGCATAACTTAAGCCTGCAGCAAAGTTAATACCAAAACATGACTAAAGGGCAGCAGGGGAACTCAGTAAAACCTACAAGAAGGAAGCCAGGCAAATTAGCTTTCCTTTCACCAACCTCACATTTTCCCATTTATTTTTTTCAAAGATGGAAGTAAAATTACAAAGGAATGCCAAATCTCTTTAAAATACTGCCCTTAGGTGGGATGCTTTAGATTGTCTGGGGTCAGGACCTATCTCTGGTTTTTTGTGTGTATAGACAGCAAAAAGTGTCTGATTTTTGTCAGGACTTCACTGTACTGTTGCACTGTACTGTTGCACTGGTGCATAAAAACCATAGCCAGGTAACCAAGGACTTTGGGGCACCTGTAAAATCATAATGTAAGCTGTAAAATCATAGTAGAAACAAGCATCTTTCTGTTCAATATACTGCAAACCAAACAATCAGACAAAAAACTCCCCTGATTTAGGATTTCCCAGAATATGGTTCCTCATCTACATGTACAAAAAGAAAACCTTGCATCCTGGAAGATGCTTTACGAAGACAACTTTTTTTCTGCCAGTGCACAGTACAGTTTACACTCCAGCCCTGGTCCCAAGAGGGAGGAGAGCACCGAGTTCAGTGCCCAGCATCCCTGCTTTATCCAATGCAGATACTCCAGACAGCCCACCAGGGGACGAAATGGAAAAGTGGAATGCAGTCTTAAGAAAGACTTTTACACCACCACGGATCTTGAATTCTTTGCTGCGCAGGATATACCTTCAACAGGTAATTTGGGAAAAAACAGTGGAGAAGATGGTAATTTTTGTTCTCTGGAGACCACTGAGAGGAGGGAGGAATCTGAATGCCCCTCTTTTCTAGCCTGAGCGATAGACAGGTTTGCACACCTACAACAGAAATGTTTCTCCAGCCACCAAATTTTAAAAGAAAGTGACTGCAAATACATTTTGCAAAAGATGCAATCTTTCTGTTTTCCTTAGAAAAGATTTACAGGACTGTGCCTCTAAGGAGAGACTTTTTAATTCATGTGTCCTGCCAAGACATAGTAAGAAGTCAGTACCAAATCAGTCCCCCGAGCTGGTACTCGGATATCCAAGGAGACAAATCATGGCACAGGGTGACACACGTGGGCAGGTGTCAGTTTGCTTCCTCTCACCAGAAGTGCAGGACTCCTGAAAGGGACGAGGGCCTGGCTCCCAGTTTTGCATTTTTCCTCACGGAATCTGCCTGAGTTGTATTTACCCAGGGGCACTGAGCCACGAGGGAGAGCATATCAAAACTAATAGGGCCTTGTGTTTTCTTCCCTGTTTGTTGGTGTCAATCTGTTGTGTTTTTTTTAGTGTGAGCTGCTTTATTGACTTAGAAGAAATGACTCCCAAACCTCTTTCTTTTCCTGAACCAGACAGGTTTGCTGCATTTCTCTAATTTGTGCTTTTGGATGGTACTCACATTGGAGAACGGATTTTTAATTAAAGAGAAAAAAAGGTATTAGCAAATACCTTACATCAAAGCAACTGGTCTCTAACCTGAGTAGCCCAGGATGCTTGCCCCTGCTAGGCTCCTGGACAAACACACTTCACCACTGTGATCTTAAGAGGCTGAAGTATCTTTCAGACAAGCTCATTCCTTAGACTTAATTAAAACCTAGTTCGCTCCTTTATTCAATTTATGAGGCCTAGCCAGTAGGATTAAGCGATTACAGGCAAAAAGCCCCATTTGTGAAACACTCATAAGCTCAAGCTGCTAGACTGCTCAGTTGTACTCCATTAAATTAATAAGGAATGAATAGACTGATCCATTATGAATAAAGCTGTGGGGAGCCTCAGCATTGCCTCAGACTCTCTGCACACTCCTTAGAGAACATTTGTGCAAAATGATTATGTTCATATTCATTCAATTGGAATTCTATAAAAGTGGAATGCATAAATTACTCTAAAGATGGGGAGTTTATCTTAAACATTAACTATGTGTGTGAATTAATAAGACTATTATAAAACCATTAACATTCAGTGTATTTACCTACGTATGCTGCATACCTAAACTAAATTCAACAATTGTTCCTAATTGCTATTCTTGTTGTGTGATCAAGCTGTGGTTCATTTTCCCTTGTAGTCATAATATTTATGAATTGCAGTCTTTCCTGGTAAAACTTCTCAATGCCCCCTTTCCTCCCACCAGCTTTTCACTTGCTGCTGCAGTTTTTGTATTGGGAAGTGAAAAATCAACAGACGCTTACGGATGTGTTAAAATAAAATGCTGGCTATCACCTGCCAGTATATGTGTCAGCCAAACCTTTATCTTTTACAGAGTATTAGTTGAAGAAACATGTCAGTGACTCCTGGGTGAGTGTCCCCTGAATCTGTTCAGCAGAATCCCAGTTTCAAAACGCAGAGGGTACAAAACTCATCCACCGTTCTTTGCCGTGCTGTGAACGTGCACAGTCTGTTTCTTCTGGAAGAACTCCAGATGAAAGGTGAAAAGAAAACCCAAAAACCAAAATGAGGGTCTGCCTTAATTAAAAAAAAAAAAAAAAAAAAAAAAAAAAAAAAAAAAAAAAAAAAAAAAAAAAAAAAAAAAAAAAAAAAAAGCCAACCAAACAAGAGTTTTTAGAGGATTTTGCAAACAAGGAGTTAAAATGAATGAACACGGGTTAGTTGCTAAGGTTATAAACGAAAGAGCTCGGACAGGCAGTGGAAGGGCTGTGCTGCAGGATGAGAGGAGGGATCAGGGCTGAGCTGCTGGGACAGACACTTTGAGCAGGCAACCTTTCCTCCTGCCCTGCATCTCCCTTCCCGTCCTTTGACACTTTCTGACAGAGCGACTGGAGCGGCAGGCCCTGTGGGGCTGTTGAGTGGATTCACCAGGGGCTGGGCTGAAGCAAAAAGACTGCATTATTAGGGCTGATCGGATGTGATCCCAGCGAGATGGCGAGCAGGGGTATCTCGGCACGGTGTTATTTTCAGAGCTGTTCCTGAGCAGAGCGAGGAAGTTACGTGTTAACACAGGTTAGCTGGCATGTCTGACCTTCATTGTTCCCAGTGGAAACAGTGACAGTCTATTAGTCCTCCACAAGGGATATCACTGTCTCACAGCAGCTCTGAAAATCCCCCAGGACGCTCCTGGAACAACAATAATTCTGCGAGAGTTCACACAACGCTAGAGCTCTGCGAAATGCTTGCAACAAATCTTGCCTGGATTGGAGAGGGGGATGTGGTAGGAGGGGGGGAATGGCTTTGAACTCAGCTGCTTTTGAGAGGAGACACTAACCTTGCAGGCAAGTCGGACCAGGTGGGACTTTTGCCACAGGAAAATCTTGCTAATTCTCTTGAAATGGAACAGCCAAGTAGATAAAAGAAGGTGGAAATTAGTTTTTTAGCTTCTGAAGTGGAATATCAACCTTTAAATCTGAATTTTAAAATGAAAGACAAAGAATTTAAACAGTGAAACTCGTAGGGGCTGAAAGCCAAAGAAACCAATTTTCAGCTGAACATTTAGGAAATGGAGTGATGGAGTTTTAATACAGCTTATAGGAAGTAGAAGCTGAACCAAAGTATGAATTCCTTTGATACAAAAATAGTGCTATGCATTGAGAAGTAAGTCTGTAGATTTTTACACATTGAGTAGCTGTTAAGATCTTATCATGGCTGTACTTTTAGAATTAAAGGGTAGGAGTAAAGAAACTCTTAGGTCCACCACTGGATTTTTTAGACCTGATCTTCTCCTCCTTGGGTACATTATCCTTTCCAACATGTACCTTTCAAACATTCCTGCAGCCTGTGGCACGGTTGTGTGATGCATCCTGACCTCAAACTCAGCACAGCTCACAAGGGCAGAAGTGATGCCTGTGCACAGATAACCCGACACAGGTGTCCTAGGCTTCAGTAAAAATAAACATGGGCTATGCTCAGGGTAACCTGGATGTGCAGTTCTGGAGATTTTTCACCTGTGGGGGCTGTACCTCAAGGCACAGAGTTACTTGATGTCATTAGGGCCCCTGGATGACTTAATCCAGGCTTGATCGAAAGGATTAATAAATGAATTCTTGACAGAGCCAGCATGTGAAGTCTGTATTGGAGAAAGGCTTATTCCTTGGCCACGCTCCAAGAGAAACTAATCATCATGAACTTCATGCAGATTTACGATTATTCTTTCTGTAGAAAGGGTTAGGGCAGAGCTCTCTGGCAGTGGTGGAAAGTCTGTAGGAAAGGAGAAAGCCAAACACACACAGAATGAATATTGTATGTGGGCTTGTTTCCTTGAAATCCTTCCCTCGGATTTTCTGCATTTTCACGGAAAACTGATGTAAGAGCACTATCGTGTATTAAACCAGATAGAATCATTACTCTCCTCTCAACTCCAGGAGACAGAAATATCATACGGTCTTATTTTTCCAGAGGAGATGGTATCATGGAATAAAGCGATAAGAAAGAAAGCTACCGTGATAGTATGAAATATGTCCACTGGCTGCCTTCAGCACAGTAATCTTTTATGTTCAAACTATTACTCAAAGTAGGGATTATTGAAGTGCTGTTCTTCTGTGGCACTCTCTTGGGTGATCTATGGAAGCCTGTAGAAGTCAGTGAAAGGAATCTTATCATTTCTTCTTGTTCCTTAAAAAATGGTAATAAAATAATCTATCTATTAAATTTCAGAGCACATATAGATGTGTATTGGAAATGCAGTATGACAGTGGGGGGTTTAAAAAGTGCTGTATTGTTATCAGATTTCTAATAATCTTTTTAAATATCCAGGGGAAAAAGGGAAATCTGCTACCTGTTCATCCAGACTTTTGGGCTTTTTTATAGTTTTTGTTTGTTTGTTTGTTTGTTTGTTTTTGGTTTTGGTTTTGTTTGCTTGTTTGTTTTTGTTTTATTAGAAGCTAGTTGAAGCATTTTGTGAACTGTTTCCAACATTGCATTTGCAGATAGGCTTGGATTTGTTAGATTATCTCCTACTCATAGGATTTTGTTATTTTGTTAAACAAGGTTGTGGAACAGTCATTAAAATGAAGACTGAAGCTTTGTCCAGGAGCTTTTCTCCTTGGTCTTGAGATAGCTTTTTGCTTTTTCTGTTTAATACTAATTTTTTCACGTTAAAGCATAATTTTTTTGCCTCTTAAATACAGAAAAGGACATGATGAGGGGACAGCGATAGTACAGGGGCTGCAGAATTCTTTAATTTTTTAAGGCAAGAGACCAGTGGTCTGTAAGATCCAATATCTATCCCAAAAGAAAATTAAAATCACTTGGTCAGCCAGGCAGTGCAAGATGACCACAATTCTGTGATTCCTGTGCATGATTAGGGTATTCCTAGACCCATGGGGATTGTTAATCCTTGTGACTTAAGCTAAACAGTCTAACTACAGATGTTACTACTTTGTAGATTCTGCGTTATTTGGATCTCATTAGTGTGTGACAGGGTTTATGAGCTGCAGGGTGCGTGATGTGTGAATGGGTGTACAAGGACAGGGAGTGGCTCCTGCTTGTGGGACTGCATAAAGGCTGAGTTCATTTTGTGCACATGCGCTAATTAGACGTGAAATCCAAGATCAACTTTATGAAGGACAGATTTGAGAAATGGGAATACCCCAGATAATGCCCTTGTGAGTATATATGTCCCAGGATGTCCAGTTTTCCTGTGTTGCAGTGATATGTGTGGATTTTGTATATTCAGGACCACTGATTCACCCATGACCTGGAAACAGAGGAGCCACTGCATGTGGAACTGAGGAATCATTTCCTCCTGTGCTCAGGACAGGAATTTATTTAACAGTTTGTCATAGAAAATTAAGCAAGGTGATTTTTCTAGTTATGAGATGGAGAGATGCCTATTTATTCTGTCATCTTCTACAACCTTTTTGGGCAGTATGGATCACTTGCATTCCTTAAGATGGTTGGATAAGACATTCCTGTCCAGCTTCCTCAAAGAGATTCCTTCCTTGTCTCAGTAATGAGATGGACACGCTTAATAGACTTGTCTTTAGATGTTTTGCATTCCAGTGTTCATATATCACGTGTATACATCTGCCCCCCTCGAAAACAAGCGAAACACTGAGGAATAGCGCCGTGTATACATGTATACATTTAACTGTGTGATTATCCTGGGACTGTGGGAGGTATAGAAACTCAAACCTAGTGGAATGAAGCACCCAGGAGGGTGACTGTGACAATCTCATGAGTGCAGGCTGGAGCTGAGGTGGAAGAAGAGGTATTTGATGCGTGAGGAGCCAGCACGCCCCAGTACTTCCCTTTTGTCTGTTATGTTCACTGTGGTGCTTGCTGATAGAAATCAGTGGGAATCCTTCTAAAGTGGGGCTGCAGTGGGTCTTCTAATAAATCAGCTACTCACCAAAAAATACTTCTGATGAAAGCACAGTGCTGTCAGGAGAGGGATAAAGGTCACCTTGGTAATAAATGATAGCTATGTTGCAGTCTAGGGAAAAGTTCTAAGGTTTTCCAAAGTTTGAATAGAGATAAGTGGCCCGTTAGGTAATTTTCCATTTCTTGTAATATCTTGCCTTTTTTTGGCCAATTTGCCCTCTCCCTACATGCTCTATTTTGGCCAGTTTCCCTGGAAGACTGCTAGAAACCCAGCGTGTATTAAAGGCCTGCAAATCAGACGATCATATAACAACGATTTTCCAGTTCCAGCTGCATGTATCTCTGACTGCCTGGTGCAAGCAGGATTCTGCTGGGTACCCAGTGTGTCACACCAGTCCCAGTGTACTCACATTTAGTTGTCCTGTGGCTGTGTCATGAATTAAGGGCTGAAGCCACACTGTCTCTGCTGGGCTGCAAGCACGTAATTCCAATGAGCAGTATCCCCCCGAGGGTAATAAACTCTTTAATAACAGTAATGCAGCAACCACAATAATGAAAAAAGTGATTACATTCTACATAAAAATATAAAAGCTCATTTGATCCTGAGGTCCCCAGTGGTACATAACCTGGACTTTTATTTAAAATATAACATTTCGTACATCTTATTGAGGTCCTTTGTTAGTACTAATATAAAACACCAGTAAAATTGTCATTGGAGGAATTTAATAAGGAGTGGGTATGGCTCAGCAATGAACGCTGCTAATTCTGAGTCCTTCCACGGATCTAATCTAGAAAAACAGAAGTACTGAAACACTTCTTGAGTGTTTCAGCACTGAATCCCACTTTGCATATGCAAGGCAGATCAGAAGATCCCTTCTTTAGAAGCTCTTTCCAAAAATAGGAGTGCTTCTACAAGTGCCTGAGTTTCATGAAATGTGAAATTTTACTTTCTCTTCATTCTTGATGATTTCCCTGCAAATCCAGGCTAACTCCAGAGATCTAGAATGACACCAGGGGATTTTCTTCCAAGCATATGGCAGGGTTCTGAAAGCAGAAGCCAGCCAAACCTTAGTCTATAATCCAGCTTGCTGTATTTCTGTTATATCTAATGCTGGGAGGAAACCAGGCCTACGAAGCATTGCTTTCCTCCCAGTATACATAGTTCAGGCATTGCTGAGCCCATGGGCAGACTTCAAAAGAATCAGAATTCCAGCAGCAATCTTTTTTGCACTGTCCCTTCTCGTAATCTGTACAGTCGAGCAGAAATATATTCAGACTTTTTCCATTTCCTTTATTTTTCTGTCAGTACCACATTATTTCCTGCTGGAGACTCCAGCCTTCCCATCATGTCACTGAGGAATTAATCCCCAGCGCTCTAAGTAAGAACATATGGTGAACCATTAGTCATCAGCCAGTGCCTGGACACAGTTTTGTTCTAGAAAGTGGGCTGGCCAAAATGGTGAGTGGAAGGATGGGGTTTTTAACAGGAGTTTTTATCAGGGTTTTAAATGTTCTCAAATCAGAGACAAGATTTGAAGATTTAGAAAGCGTGTGAGCAGGTAAAGTGTGTTAGCTAACACACATCCCCCTGTGAGATTTAACAAGGGCGTTGTGGTGGTGTTTGAGGCTGTGATGTAAAATTAGCCTCTACTTCCCTTTGTATGGAAGCTTCACATGTTCTCAGAAGCCAAGGGCCTGCCTTCATTTCTAGGTGTGCAAATTGCTTTCTACCAAATGGAAACAAACTAATTCAAGTAAAGAAACACATAGCTGGGTTTTTTTCCAAGTATATATCTTGACTGTCACTCCAGGACCTCCCCTGACAACTTGTGTGGCCATTTAACATCATCTATACCTCCTCTGCACACGACATACTCCCTCCAGCAGTTGTTGAACCCACAGGAAATGCTGTATGTGCTGTAGCTCTCTCTGACCTTGTTCTTCCTCCCATTCTTGGATCATATTCACCACTTGTCTCACTAGATGTGTATGGTCAATCACAGCTCCAGGCAAGGGAGCTGTTTTAATATGCAAATAGGTGTGTGATGCAACAGGATTGGTATTTCTGGGTGCTAATGAAAAACAAACACATGTTGTTAATCAAGGCAATGGACTGCCCGAGATGGAGGTGATAGAGGGGGATGCCTTTTCAAGATAGCATCTGCCAAATATCTTTTTACCTGAAGAGGAAAACAGAAGTCCCCACAAAGAGAGAATTTGTGTTAGAAAGCTTTCTTGTATTCTTTTCCAGGGAGAGACTGCAGCACCAACCAAGATTTTTAAATATCTTTGGTTTTTTTGAAGTGATGAGCCTTTTAAAAATAATATTGCATGGGAAGCCTTGGTGAATGGGAATTGAGGGAGATGTGCTACTACACTTGTTCTCTTACTAGTCATTGACTGGAAATGCTCACAAAAGGAATAAAAAGTACATTTGCCTTGTTAATACAATTTGTATTACATATTCATAAACCATTTCATAAAGCTCCCAAGGAAAAATTCAATTGTAGTGAAAGCACATAATGGTAGAGCGGCCATACAGAAAACAGGCAGCATGTTGCAGAATTAACTGCACAATGAATGAAATGCAATGTCTATAATAAACCCATTCAGATATAAATTATGGGAGAGTAGATGAAATGTTTGTTAAGCAATAAAGCTTGCAACCGTACATATGAAATTGAATGGGATTTATCATAAAATATTGTGGAGGATACGGTCTGAATATGTGTTACAAATTGGCTGAATTAAAAATAATCCAAGGAAAGCAAGCTTTTGGGAGACTGAAAATTTTAGGAAATGAGTTCATAAGCTGTTCAGCTCTGACCCAAAGTCCCCTGGCGCCAAGAAAAAGAAAGGCAAGAAAATAACAGAATAATTTCTTAGAGGACTGCAGTTATGTTGTCTTAATTTTAACCTCCTAAATTTTGTCCAATAGTCAGACTCCCTGTTGAACTAACAGTATCTCACTGGAGTAGAGGGTAGAGAACTTGGCCCAGCAGTGTTTGGTTAGTATGATTTACAGTGGAAGATTCCCTCCCCCCCAAACTATTTACCTCAGCAAGGCTGTTGTACTAGGAGGAGATAGATGATATTTTGGTTGGACCTTAAAGGGATGTGTGGTATGTTTTCCCAAAAGACTTTACCAGATATCTCAATACAAGCAACAGAGTTGCTGAAGAACACATTCTGTGGGATTCCATACCAAGCTTGACTGAAGTCCACTTCTCGAATGACAGAGCCAACACTTTTGCTTGGTTTTCGTACATTGAAAATACTTAGTTTTTACAACGTGATGGAGATATTGTGCTTGTGAGCAACAACCAAGAGAATCACCAAACTCTTGGAATTAAATTTAAAATTCAAATAGATGTTTATGGGGTAGGGGGATAAAAAGAGAGTGCATAATTTCCAACCACAAATAACATTTGTAGCTATGGAAACATAGGGCAACCTAAGAGAAAGAGAGAAATAAAAGCTGTAGCATCTGTGACTGAGAGGGTTAAGAACATTATCCCTTTTCTTAATCTCACCTAGATGCTTTTCAGGTCTTTTCTCTCCTTTTGAAGCAATGAATAATGACCATTTCTCAGAGAAGTTAAATGTATACAAAGGAATCTGGAATCCAGAATACAAAGTGGTGTTTCTGTAGGGGCTTTAGGATGGTTTATAGATAGAAGATAGAAGATCCTGCCCCTAGACTAGAGGTGAGTGCAGCCAGGTGACATGCCCTTTATAGCTCTGTTGACCATAAGACCTTTTTTACTGTAGGTGTGTGTCAGTGTGGTGACATTCTGATAGAGTTTGTCACACTGAAGAAGTAAATACGTAACTTCACCCTGAGTAACACCTGAGACACCAGTATACCTCCTTTAATCTCTTTGCCTATGGAGACCAACAGAATCCTTTTTGGTTTGCTTCTGCTGCTGTTAAATAAATGAAGGTGTTCCCCTTCTTAGAGCCGCAAGGAAAAAACACTCCAGTTGTTATCCAGCAGTGTTTTAATTTCAAGAGGTAATGCTGAGCTACTTCAATGGACCATTATTGCTCAGTTAAATAAAAGTAAGTGAGGAGAAATTAACTCAAGTAAACTCCATTTTGCTTCTCTGCCTAATGGATGTATTTTCCCATGTGTAAGAGATTCTGTGGATTTTTTTTGTTCCCTTTTTTTTCCACTGGAAAAACCACACTGAGTACAAACATACATCGGCATCCCGCAGTGTATCAAGAGGCGCTGGTAATCTTACCCTTTTAAGAAACGTGGCATGTGCCCAGCACTTTTGGACTGCATTTTATTTGTAGGAATACAGGCTATGAAAACCCTCTTCCCCACTAAGGAAGAAAAGCCTGTTAACTTGTCAGCCTGCATCTGAAAGGCCAGGGGTTCAAAGCTGCTCATCAGTGTTGGTTGACATTCCCCCTTAGAGCCTTTGGAAGTATCAAGTTTGCCAGTTATTGACTGCATTGCCGAGTTATCTCTTGTATAAGCACAATTTCCATAAAGGACATAAGGCCAGGGACATGTTCACCAGGCGTTTTAAGACATGGTTGATTTGATTTTCTCATTTCTTGTTTTCTCTAAACATATTTCTCTCAAATATTAAATTGTAACAATATTATTGATTGTGTTCTGCTCATGGAGCAATAGCATCTATTTGGCTTTTTACATTTTTTTCTTCTTAATGATTTGCTCAGAGGGTGGAAAGCAGCGGAGGTGATGAAATACCTTTGTCCCATGGAGATGAGGGCATTCCAATGAAGACCAGCAGCATGAGAATGTGGGATCTGTTGGCACCATGACAGACCAGGCAGAGCCCCTGAAGACAAAACATTTCCCTGCGTTTCAGGGAGAGAATCAGGACTTCACATCTGGACCTTAATAGTGAAACACCATATTTTTCTTCAATTAGCAAATAAATTCTCGCGTGATTTGAATAAATCTGGAGGAAAGTTCTCCAAGAGTGCAAGAATTGTAAAGTCAGTTGAGGGGAAAAACATGCCATGTATAATCTGCCCTGGGCAAAGAAAATGCATCAGGTTTTGAAATGCTGAATGCTGACAATTCAGCAGAAAGTGAGTTGTGAATAGAAACAGAATGTTCAGCTGGTAGGACAACAGCAAGGATGTTTCAGTCAATTCTGTCTTTTTCCTGTTTACTGTGTGATTGCAAGTGAAGAGGTAACACCACTCAATGAGGCAAATTTCATTCTTAGATTCATGCGCATAATTATCAGTGACCTTTTATATCTGAGAGAGAATTGATTTTGATGAGAGCTCTACCTCCTGCTCTTCATGCAGGGTCTTACCCAATTTGTTTTACATGCTCAACAGTCATTATTTGGATGAACCAATCATGGAGATGGGCTGTTATTGACAGATCTTCCAGGAAACATGTCAAAGTTAAGTAAAAATAAATAAAACATGAAATTAACATGAACATGGGTTTTTCCTAATCAGATACGTGTTTCAATAGCTCTTGCTGAAGAGGCACGGTTTAACCAGGAGAATGCAATTGAAATTAAATGTTTTTATTAAGAAAAGCAATTCAGTGTATCTGTCATACACAAGGGAATACTGAAAAAAATTAAAATTATCCTCTAAAAAACGTTTGCTTAAAGATTCACAGACCTGAATCAAACCATCTTCTAAGGTTCTTTAAAATGCTATAGCAAACGTTGTTATTCTGAAACAGATCTGATCTTGAGGAACTGCCAGGAGGTCAAAGGAATTTTATGACCCATATTTAATACCCATTTAGCTGGTGAGAGAAACAGGGATTGATCAGTCTCATGTATCCAGTAATCTTTGGTGCAATGATTCAATACCAACTCCTGCATCTTCTGGAAGAGCCTTTATTGGGCACAGGAGGAGCTCTCATCTTTCTGACTCAGATGGAAGAGTGCTTTGTGTCTTGCAGAGTGAAGGTCCAGATCCCGGTCTGGATGGCTGACAGTGGTGCAGTGTGTGCCAGAATCTCTCTCTGGCTTTATGAAAAGCAGTAGATGCTCAGTGCCCACGTGTCTCTACTTGTTTACGCACAAAACCGGGCTCCTAAAATTAACGAAAGCTTTTCAAGAATTTTGTGCAAATAGTTTGCTTCAGTGAGTCAGTAGCAGAGGTATGAATAGAGCCCAGGGCTCCTCACTCCTGGCCCTGTGCACCAACCACCAAGACCATTTACTTTTCTAGCCAGCGCCAGAGTGAAGATGTGAAAATACCACAAGCAAAACCTCTATTTTTTATTATTTTTTTCAACTTTTCCTCTCAGTTCTGCAGACTCAGGCAGTTTGGTTAGCTCTCCACCTTGAGAGAGGGGTTAATATTGGCTTTGCCATGGAGTTTTTCACTTCTAGGTGTATGAAAGATGAGTCTTTCGTCTTGCTTTCCCCACTGACCTCTGCTTGAAGGTGAGTGGAGACGTGTGTTGGCTTACTTTTGCTTTAAAGAAACTGGTGCAGAAGGAGAGGAGAGCGAGAAAAATTTGGCCCATTGGGGTTCCGGCCCCAGCCTCCCATTGGCAAAGAGCAAAGAGGATGGGGAGAAGAGGGAGGCCAGGAATAGCAAATGCTCCACAGTCCCTATCCGTGCTGTTGATTCTCTCCTCTGGTGATCCAGCCAGGGGATCAACGGGCCAGTTGTGCCCAGTCATTAAGGAAAGGCATGTCTGTAATTAATGGCAAAGGGCCTGATACAATAAAAGACATGTCTGCCTTTTCCACTGAGAAGCCCACATAGGGCTGCAAAAGACGCCAAGGAAAATCAATGTTAAGCAGCTTGTATGGATTTGTGCAGACCTTTGCAGTGCCAAAGTCCAGACATATTTCTCATTGAGCTGAGTCCTCATATATTTTATTTATAATTTAATGCTAAAATTTATGAAGGAGGTGCATGGCAGAGGGAGAACCCATAACCTTGTCACTTCTTTTCTTAAAGCAGCAGCTACTAGGTCTAGGAAAGAATTATGTCCTCCTTCTATCTGACTCCCCAGCATAAAACGTAACATGATAGAAATTTTATTCTCTCTGAGTTTGTTTTCTGTGAATCAGCTGTCCAGCTGAGGCGCCTGTTGCATATCACACAAGTTTTTATCAAAGTCACTGCCAATCACTTCCTCTAAACTAAATCACCTTAGCTGTTACTCCTCAAGCGTGCCATGTTGCATTATAGACTTTCATAACTCAGACACTTGAGGTAGGAAAGAAATTAATTGCCTGTATTATTTTCCATAAAAACAAATAAACAGCACTAGGTTCCTTTTTAAGCTCAATCGAATGATTGATTTTAAAATCAAATTGTATTTCAAGGAAGTTCAAGCACTCACCATTAGAAGCTGGAATCTTGGAACTTTAAAAAGGGATGTTGTAATTCCAGAATGTCACATGCTTTAAACATTGAAATAGAAACCGTTGCCATAAGAAAATGTTGTGGTTTAACCCCAGCTGGCAAATAAACATCACACAACTGGTCTCTCCCTCTTCCCCACCAGTGGAATAGGGAAGAGAATTGGAAGACTAAAAGTGTGAAATATTGTGGGTTGAGTTAATTTTAATAGGTAAAGCAAAACCACACAAGCAAGCAAAGTAAAACAAGGAATTCATTCACCACTTCCCATGGCAGGCAGGTGTCCAACCATTCCCAGGAAAGCAGGGCTCCATCATGTGTAACAGTGTCTTGGGAAAACAATGTCAGAACACCAAACATCCCCCCTTCCCTATTCTTCCCTCAGTTTTGTTTGCTGAAATATGTTTCCAAATGACTTGGAATATCCCTTGGGTCAGTTGGGATCAGCTGTTCCAGCTGTGTCCCCTCACAATCCCTTGTACCCCACTCAATCTCCTCACTGGTGGGGTGAGGAGCAGAAAAGGCCTTGACTCTGTGTAAGTTCTGCTCAGAAATAACAAAAACATCCCTGAATTATCAACACTGTTTTCAGCACAAATCCAAAACTCAGCCATGAAGAAAACTAACTTGACTCCAGGCAAAATCAGCCCAGAAAATAAAAGAGTATACATAAAAATATATTAAACATGACAGCGACATTAACAGCCTTGTTTGGAGGGAGGAAGTTTTTTTAACAGAATGAATTATTTACTGGTCTCTGCTGCATCGTTCCACCATGATGTCAGGATTGCATTTTTCCTGGACGTGTGGATCAGGCTTTCCCCCATCTGACATCAGCCACAAGCTGCAACACCAAGGTGCAGGATTTCAGCTGGCATGAATCCAACCAAATCAGCACTGCAGAGCCAGCTGAGCTTAATTGAACTGTGCTGGAAACCTAAAAGTGATGAAGCTGCCAGGGAAACAACGTGGGTTCCTGCAATGGAGAAGACGCAGTGACAGGAGAACCTCAAAATATTTTGTTCCACTGAACTGCCAAGAACAGGTAGGAGTCCAAAACCCACATAAGACTCGTGGGTAAGAACGCAATAGTTGTATATATTTTTGTGTTCAGTTAAATTACCCAAATGACCTGGTTCAGCAGAATGTGAGCTGGGAGTCTCAGGGAAAGGTCTGTCACATGAGATATTTAGTTAAATTTAGTTAAAAAGTTAAATATTACCACTTTTATAAGCAAAACAACATAAACTCCACCTAATCCAAAACACCTTATACTTCCTTTAGCAAAAATATATTTCTTCTTTCATCCCTCCCCTTTTTTTGGGGGCCTTAAATATGTCAGTTGTTTAAAAGATGTGACTGCCCCTATAAATGTATCGAAGATAAGCTAGGTTGTAAAGGATTCAGGTTCATGAACTGTGTTTATACAGTCTATTGTTTAGTACTCATGAATAATTGATTCTTGTCCTTCCTGCACAAATATTCAATCAGATACCATTCAAATTGATAGCAGGTGTCTGATCTAGGAAAAAATGGCAATGTTCTTTGACTGGAGATGTGATTGTAATACAACTCTGCTCCAGCCGTGGGGTACAGAGGAGTGTCACACATTTCAAATGGGACCTGTTGAGAGGGAGAGTTTCTAATTAAAACAGCATAGCGTGTAATTGTCTGGCATGTTTTGGGTAAGCAACCATCCCAAAGAATGCTTACTGCATTTTATTTTTATGTGTGTATGCGTGAAATGGAAGCCAGATAATAACTTCTAAAAATTGCTTGTTCTGGCGAGGAGTTTGGTTAGGCAGACAAGAATATTCTATATTGTCTGTACTTCCATAGGACCCTTACATACTCAATATTAAAAATCTGACTCTGATTTCCCCAAGACCATGTGATGACCAGGAGTCATAGAATAATTGCATTATGTGATATATTATTTAAGATCCAGTAAGAAGGTGCCTGTTCCTTAAAGCACAGATTCTTTTCCAATAAATTACAACTTTCCACTACTGGTAGCTTCCTGTAAGTCACTTTATATACTGCAGGAAAAAAAAAAAAAAAGTGCATAGAAACAGAGCAGGGAGCAGGACCTGCTTGTATATCCTTGGAGCGCTGCTCATTTCTTGCTCAGGGAGGTTTGTGGACATGAGCAAAGTTATGCCTCATATGGAAAAAGGAGTTGCAGAGTGAATATAGATATATAACTGGAATTTTGCTCCTAGGCACATGAAAATAAGTCTGAGGAGTCAGAGGTCCAATATGTTCCAACTAAATTCAAGCCTGATCATTGAATTAATCAAGACAAAAATCAATTCTAAGTTGGGGTTGGGAAATACAGGGTATAGTCCACTTGTGATTAACTGGTATTAGGAACTCTGGAAGAGCCATTGAGCAAATATGTAAATTGTTTTAATTTTTGGCCACTGTCATCCTAAAAATGTTCCTGGGGGAAGTCTCAGCCTTTGGAAGGGTGTGGAAGAGCAGGGACATAGTGCTCATGTGTTTTGCATCAGGGACCCAAAGCACTGTGCTGTGTAGAAGAAAAGTGCTTCAATTCCTTCTCATTCTTACCCAATCCATGGGTTTCCTTTGCTGCAGTCTGCAAGGATGTTTTAAGGGTCACTGTTTTTACTTTGCTGTGCTGCTTCCCTTGTGTCCTCCCACCCCTGAGTTGAATGCTTAAAGACTGATAACTGGAAGCTCTGAAAATTATTTTCTTCTGGTTGCTAGTAAGGACAGCTTTCCACATTTCTTTATTTACAAGACTTTATATATTTATCCTCTTTTCTATCAAAGTGGCTCTGTAGGTGTAGAAAAGAGGTTCTGTTGTATAACGTTCATGTCCATTCAGTCTTTGAGCACACAGATTTCACTACCAACATGGAAAGTTAATGTTGACTACAGGCTGGATATGCTCAGTCCACAAACATTGGTTCAATGAATGGTTGGGCACACCAGGATGAGAGGTTTTTGTAGTCCCGTTAGATTTACATGTTTGAACCAGTCAGCTGTTGGCACTACATAGTTCTCCCATGTTCTTCATCTCACTAGCACTCGTATGTTTCCAGAAAATGAATTCAGCCAAGGAGAGTTAATTCTTATGGTTTATTTACATCTTAATTGTGGCTGGAAATTCTTAAATGGTATCAAGTACCTTCCCCCGTGTTTCTCTCAAACCCTCAGACCCATCTCACAACCCTCTGGTGCACTTGATCCATCCTTTAGAACTGTCTCACAGCTCTCCATGTCCTTGTTCCATGCCATCCTCCCAAAACTGAGAGACATTTCAGAAAGATGCCTCTGCCGTACGAGTGCCAACACCAAGGTGTGACTCAGAGCTCTTTGCCCTTGTTGATTGAGAAGCCCACACTGGGCTGCTTATTTGGGTAAAGTGTTTCTGCTCTGGAGCACCATAAAATGTAGAAGTTCCTTTTGTTTACTCTCTTGAATACTAAGCAACTGACTGCTTGTGAAGGTTCAAACAAATGCTTTACTTAGGCTCTGTCTGCTCAGCACTACAGTGCACAAAACCCCATATTTTTAGGGAGAGCAGACCCTGAAGCCAGTAGCACACTAAAATGCTCAATCTTCCATAAATATTACCCTTCCCATGACCTTCCTTCATTTTCCATGCTGGATTCCACTTCTGAATCTATTCATTTTGAATAGGCAGCAAAATCCTTCCCTGGAATAGACAACACAGGTACACCTTGCCAGCTGTAGCAGGTCGTAATATATATATATTATTGAAATATTGGCAGGGGTCTCTGAAACCACAAACAGAATTTGTTGTACCCAGAGAAACATTCTTTCTTTCAGTGGCCCAAGTAGCCAACAATTACTGAAAATATCCTCCTCCTTTCCATAATTTCAGAAGATAAAAGAGTCTTTAGTGCACAAGGAACATAACATATGAATCAACTATTCATAAAGACTTCTTTTTCCCGTGGTACCTTACAACTCTTCAGATGGGGGACCTCACAAAGACAGCAATTTCTTTCTAAGGGCATTTAACCCTTGCTAAAGGTTCCAATTTGTCTGCCTTCCACTACTAAGTTTTCCCTTCCCATCCTGCAACCACCTTACATGTGAAACCTCATAACTGCGGTGAATTTTCCATTCCAATGCTGGAAACACGGTGGGGAAGTGGTGGCAAGGCTGGGACCAGGTTCCTGGCTCTGGTTCTCACGTCTCTCTCCTGGTCCTTGGGACACAGAAGGAGTGACAGCTGTGGTACTTGTGAAGAGCTGGCAGGGTGGTACTGTGGGGGAGAACAGAGAAAGGTAATTCCCTGGCAACTCAGAAATGGAATTTGCGTTATTTTTTCCTGGCAGTCTCTGCACTCTGCCTCAGGAGTGATCCATAGCTTGTAAATTGTTGCTTATATCAGTGTGTTTACAATTTTAAGGGCTCTGAAGAGCTGTCATACATACCAGTTTTTTGAGTGCTTATGAGCTTATTTAGAAGTGATACGTATTCACAATAGTCAAATGACAGTGTGAATGATACGCTGTGCACTCAAGCAGCAACCAGGCTGGAAAACAAGTGCAAGAGATGTTATTGGATAGAAGAAAACATCTTGAAATGCTACAGCAATGAGTACAGAACCCCAAAAATCAAAGCTTTTGGAGATCTGGACTCTGCTGGTATTCCTCAGCTTGGAATTCTTCCCTTTTTTCTTTCCAATAAACCAGGATTTGGTGGTGTATTCATTGCACTGCTTTGGTGAGATACCACTTTGTAGGAAAACCCGTCCAAAAACCATCACTGACCTCTCCAATCCATTGAAGCTGCACGCTCTGGCATCTTCAGGAGTATCTTTCCCCTCTATACTTATTTTTCTGACAATTCAACTCCATGAATTTTCTCATTCTTGAATTCAGAGCTGGGTATCAATCACCAAGTGTGTGGGTACTGCAGTGGAAATATTCACCTATAGATTTGCTTGGAGTGGGAAGCTGGATGACTTCTGTATATTCATTTTGAATTTTTAGCTGTTTAGCTCTCTTTCTGTGAAGTTCTTCGAATAAGTCCATCAATCATTCAGTTTCATAAGAATGAAACACCAGCATGCGTTTCTGTTCAGTAAATGCTAAATTATGTTCTGACAATTTAGAGGATGAGGGAAGCCATAAACAAAAAAAAACCCCAAAAATGTGTAAGTGTTCTATGTACTTTTTTTGAAGGAGAAAAACAAGGGTTCTGGAATTCATAAAGAAGTCAGCCCAGTTATTATTCCTGAAAATACACTGGAACAAGCCTTAAAAATATGTCTTTCCAACTATCCAGATGATAAAAGATAAAGGGTTGTAAAAGATAATGTAAGATTGAAGTGATTTGTTCTCAGCAAATCCATCTGATTTCTTTCTCTGAAAGAATAACTAGCCTGGGGAAAGGGGTAAGATGTTGCTGAATTGTCCTGATTTCAGCTTTTGGTTTTGTCACACATAATGTCCTTGTGGGGGAAAAAAAACCCAAAACAACAACAATCAGTGGAATGTGCACAGCCAGAGAACTACACTGGGCACCATATTTTACATATCAAGAAAGCATATTAAATTGAGTGGAGGGTGACAGGAAAATCTGAAATTTACAGAACATGATCTATGAAGAAAAGTTGTGGGAACTGATAAACCTACAGAGAAATCATGGTGATAGTCTTTCCAATATGAGAAAGTTACGCAAAGGCTGGTGCTTATTGTTCTCCTTCCACTTGAGGGAATTCAAAAGAAACCAATTTAATTTTCAGCCAAGATGCATTAGGATGACTGGGAGGAAAAGTTTCTAACCACAAGGGGAATTGAGTAATGATGCAGACTTCATCAGAGGGTTTCCAGAACAGGGTAGACAGATGTTAGGGGGGTCTGGCACTACTAACGATTCCAAGGCTGGGGAGGTCCCACCTGGGCCCAGGTTATTACCTGAGAACAGCAGCCCAGGAGGAAAGAGTAAAAGCTGCTGCCAAGAGACTAAGAATGAGCAGTGGGTTTATCAGATGGTGATAAATAGCTCTTTCTTAGAGATGGGGATGATATCAGTTTCTAAAAAAATAAAGTCCTTTCATCCTGAATTGATGGTGATATATACATTTTAATATATGTAGGAAGGTACAATGTAAAGTGTTATAAAGACACAGCAGGCTAGTGATAGTCTATCACAGACTCTGTTTATATATTGTGATAATAGCCCTAACTTCTTATTTTAAACATCAGTTACACTGTGATCTAATAAAAGATTAGGGTTTTCTAAAGTAACTTTTACTAGATTTACATACATTTTTAGTTCACATACAAATTTTTGTAGGCCTCCTGAGAACTTACAATAATAGGACAGGAGAGAATGATGCAGAATTCATTTTAATTTGCTTGTCTTGGAATGCCCTTTGCTGTTTATATTACAAATTTCAATATACATCTCAGAGGATCAGAGCAAGTATAAATATCTATACCAATTTAAAAATGTACCATTTTTAGAACCTGTCATATATTTTCTGGTAAGGCATGCTATTCATCATCTTCTGAGGGCCATTTTTCTTAGAAATATGTAAAAGCATATATATAGCTAATGTACAGCCTCCCAAAAGCTGTAGCTGGGAACATAAATTAAGCCCAGAGTGCTCAATTTTAACTGTACCTTGCTTTTCCACAGCAGTTGGCTGTCTGGATCTGAGAGTGCTTTCAACTGTGAATGAGATGAGTTTCACAAAGTTCCAAAGAAGTTGATAGCTTTTATTTGGCTTATGTCTATTATTTCATAATATCATTCTCCAGAGAAAATGCTGATATTAAGATGATTACCCAGCTTGCTTCTGGAGCCTAAACTGAAAATCATGTTATGTCATTTAAAAGTTTCTTCTCTTTCTTCCCATCACCTCCTTAACTTCTAGTCCTGACATGAGTAGCAGAACAACATTAACATCATAATTTTTGGTGCTTGGAGACTTTTACAGCTTTTGGTCTCTCAGTGAGTCTTTATTTTAAAAGCATACCCAGATAACGTGTACTGAGGAATTACTCAGTTGTAGGACATCACTTTGGTGTGCTGTCCCTTGGCTGTTCTCATTTTCACTTGCTCCTTGGCAGTGACCTGTCTGCTGTCGCAGCTGAGCTGACTTTAAAAGTGTCTATCAATAAAAATGCACAGAAACATGAAAGGAAATATAAATTCCTGGTGGTGCTCAGGAGTGCTGAACTTTTAGTTCATTTATTGGACAGTTAAATATTGCCACTTTTGTATACTAAGAAAGAAACAAAAAAGGAAATCTCACTAAATCCAAAACTTCTCATTTTGTCTTTCATAAAAGCATTTGTTTGCTCTTTCATCCCCCATTCTCGCTGCCACAGAGGTCATCTGTGGTGTGTCTGTTGAGATCCTCAGCAGCCAAAATGTATTAGAGCTGCCACAAAGTTGATTAAATTGACTAAAAATGTGTCAAAAATGGCTAGCAGACCACTACTGCTGGGTTATTTTATGCTGTGCTACAGATTTTAAACAGTTAAGAAAACCAATTATCATCAAGAGAGCGTACAATACCATTTTGTTCTGTAATTCTACCTGTCACATTTTTATTTCCCATTTCATTCTCATCTTTCTTCATAATTGAATACAAAAATACTGAGCTGTAACTAGTTGTGCGACGAAAGATGAGAGGCAGACCCTGAACAGATCAGCGTGTGCGTGAGGAGCTGCGCCTTGTGAGAGCCCCAAAACCAGCTGGAAAGTGATGATTCAACCAGCAATGTACAGAGTGATGGATGGAATGGGCTGGGAGGCCAGAAAAGAGCTGAGTTGTGTGGCTGAGCTGCTCCAATGGTCACTGTGTTTTACAGACCAGTGCTTGTGCACCTCTGTATTGGGCAGTGTGTGTTGAGGAGGCAGCAGCAGCCATAAAACACTCAGCAATATCCTATATAGAACAATGAAGATTAGAAGAAAAGGACACCGGGTTATGTATTTCACTCTTTTGCTTTACTGAGAACGTGAAAAACAACAAAAAGCAGGTGGCCAGGGCAGCTGCTGTAACATCTCTTTTGACATAGATTGCATTCCAGCGCTTTTGATAACTCATTTTCCCAAGGGTGGGGTGATGAGGATGCTCCTAATATTCCATGATTTATTTTTTTTTTAAAGGCTTGCAGAGCAGGCAGAAGGCAGCCCTATTTGCTTGTCTGATGCACTTGGAAATCCTCAAGACACGTGGATGAAGGCACTTGCTTATGGGTATCATTCCCAGGTGCACTTTGCAATAAGTAATGTTTTCCTAGGAAGTGAAGTATTGCGTGAAGTTCTGCTGCTGTGGGTAATTCCTGCAGTTTGTAACTGGTGGGTTTCTGATTTTTCAAGGAAGGGACAGTCTCTCCTTATTTCTAATAGAAAAAGATGCATCAAACATTCTGTTTACAACATTGATGAGTAAAAGGAGTGTTTTCTGCCTTGGTCAAATATAATAGGAGCATTTGGGAAATTTTATTATGTCCTTGTACTTCTTTAGTCAAATACTTCAACTCTTTTTGGTTCTCATTTCTGTAATTTTGGTTCTGCTTCAGTAACCTGCACTGACTGCACTGTAAGGAGAAGAACCTTGTCCTTTTTTTGTGCCCCATTTCCCTGTGTGGTGTGGAACTTCGGGGTATCTTTCTGCATTTTCCATGACACCAGCATGAGTGTTGCTTTTTCTTTCTGACTTGCAATATCTCTGGATCATTTATGCCTTATTTAGAGTATTGAATTTTTTTCCTTCCCATCCATCCTTAAACTTCACCTCTGCCAGAGAGCTTCATGGGACTGAGGGAGGAGATGCTTTCCCACCATCAGAGTGGAAGCTGGTTTATCCCAAATCCATCTTTGCCTTGTCTTCTGGGGCTACAAGGAATGTCCAAATGATAAGTCTGCTCTTTCAATGATAAGATTTTCTTCGTTGTCTTTTCTTGCATTTAGAAGTGTCTAAACAACTTAAAACGAATTAAAGGTAATAAAAATAGCCAATAATTTATGCCCACATCCAGATAGTCTGACTCTGCAATTGCTCATGTATTTTTTGGAGGTGATTCACTTCTAGAATTTCTTTGACCCCTTAACTAGAAGAGAGGGACAGACTGACATAGCTGTAGCCACAGCTCAAGGTCAGTGTAATTAATATTATTTCATATGCAGCTTTTAATTCTAAGAACTTGAGGGGTAGGATCCCAGTTTATCCAAAACTTATAACTCAAGTGTATGAAGTCAGGAGGCAGCTGCCAGAGCTAAGGCTAAGAATGTACTATAGTGGGTTTTTTTTCTGAACTGGGGAACACTCTTATTCTCTCATAATATAATATTTTGCACAACCCAAACATGTAGGTCAAGAGGCCAGAAAATTAGCACCGAGTTATAATACTCCTGTAAGGGGTTTTGATGAAAATAAAACCTAAAACCATTCACATGTTTTAAATGGTTTCCCTTCCCTTCATTCATGCACTGATATAGAACAGCTGGTCATGAAACCTGGCTGCACATTTGTTATAAGGGAATAGATTACTAAATCAAATTTGTTGACCAATTTTCAAGTATGTGGCCTTGAGATATTAAAAAAAGAACCCACAAAAAAAACAGAGGCGGGGGTTGCCTCTCTGCCTAAAGAGAGAAGGGGTAACAGGCCAGTGATATGAACATTTTATGCTGGTGGGGTTTGGTGGGGGGGAGGGAATCTAATCGCTAACTTTCGCGTGAGTACCCGGCTAAAACCTCAGGGAATTTTATATAGTGCATGTTGTCAGTATTTTAATCATCCACAGCTGTCAAAACTCTTGTAACCCGCCTCTTCTATTTAAAATGTGTCTTCTAGGCATAAAATAATTAAAGGTGCAGGACCATAAGGTAGGCTCAGAGCCTCTGCAATGTGACAAAACTCCACATATGAAAGGCATTATTTCAGGAAGTTTTAAATATAAATTTTGTTTTGTCAGAAGGCTGCAGGGCACACATTTTCTATACTGTCAAACTTGATAGTAACAATATTTATATTTCAAATAAAAAGATTAAATTGCAGTCTTATGTGTTTCTGGTTTTCACATAGTTTTTACCAGTGTATCATAGTGTTCCATATCAGTGTGTCATCGAAACTTTTTTTTTTGCTGACACCAGTTTTGCTTTATTGTAATATTAAGTCTTGTACTGTCAGTCCCTGAATTGAAATAATGAGGGCCGACAGTAGTTTAGTTGACTAGCCTATATCTTCCCTTTCCTCCCCCCCCCCGCAAAAAAACCCTGAAAACAACTCAAAATAAAAATGAATTCGCTCAGAAAGGCAGTTGTAAAGGCAGAGGTTTGGAGCCTACAGATACAAAATGGCTTTGTGTGTGTGCACGTGTGTGTTTGTGCAGCCTTGTGTCATCCTCGTGCCCAAGACCCCGCCTTGCAGAGCTGCCTTCACACGCCTACCAAGTGGTGTCCACTTTGCAAAAGAATGAAAACTTTGTGGAGGATACAGATGGAAGAGGAGGGGAGGGCAACATAATTTCTGAATATTTTAATTTTTTTTTTTTTTTAATATTAAAAGAACTAACCCCAGAAAAGAGTGTCTTGGCCAGTTTGAGCTGTCTGGCCGGCAAGGCTTTTGTGCCACTGCTTTTCTTCTGTTAGTTTTGAACTTTCTGCTGGTGCCCACAGGCCCTTTGTTCTTCATTGTTCAGAGCTGGAGCCCAGGGTTGGGCCGGTGTCATCTGTGCAGCATCAGGGCTTGACAGAACAATGGGGAGAAATGGGAATGGGTTCTGGCTCAGGCTGGTGTTGGAGTGGCCAATTGGAGTCACTGGGGCTGGGTTTGCTCCTTTTGGGTCGAAATCTGAATATTTCATCACAACCCTTTTGTGGCAGCTTGCAGCTTGCAAAACTGGTTTTACCTCTGTGTGATGGTGAGGGTTTTTCCCTCAGTGTCTGATGGTGCTGGCTGATGTGTAAGAACTTCTCTGACCATGATTTGATTGGTGAACTGGGCTTATCAGAAAACTGATTAAAAATCTGGGTGTTAGAGAAATTCCTCCAGAGTTGCTATCATGTTAGGTGAGATATGGGCTTCATTCTTCTTTCTGTCACTTAAAGCCTTTGGTCTGTCATTGGTCCGGTCATGACTTTACAGCAACGAAAGTTCTGATTCTTTTACAATAAAATTAGCTTTGAGGTTTTTTGTTTTGCTTTGTTTAAATTGCTATTGATATACCTCAATAAACATATTTTGCTCTCTTCCATAACCAGTCAAGAAGTTTCTGGTCCGTGGTAGAAATTAGTTGGAAAGCTTCAAAGATTGTTGAAATGTCAGTGAAGAGGTTGTGTTCACTGAAGAGCAGACATGTCTCCTCCATGTGTACATCCATGTCTCTGTGCAACAAGATCCTATGTGCTTTGCAAAAGAACCTGCAGGATCAACCAAAATAGGAACAAAAGGGGAAGATATTTAAAAGTAAAGTTATGTACAAGTGGAGGACTTTTGTATGGAAAAGGGGACAACAGGTGGCACTACCTATTCTGTCCTCACAGTCTGATCTCAGTTAACACTCCCAGACACATTTTTTTCCAGTTTGAACTGATGGATATACAAATCAGGCTGTTGCAGCACACACATCTCAAATGAGGGAGCATTTGGAAACATCTGGTTTCATTACACCAGGTAACACCTGCATGAAATTACATCTGTGTGGAAAGTCCTTTAACAGAATTTAGTAATTAAAGTGAGGCAATCTAATCAAAGAAAGGCATAGAGAAGGTGATACATGAAGTTTTGTTCCCTGCCATGTAAATAAACTGCATTAGTATATTGGGTCTTTCAAGAAACAGTTAACGTCAACAGCTTGCAATTGCATAGATTTCATGGTAAAAACAGCCTTCCATACTATATCCCCAATATAAATTCTGATCTTCCAAACAGATCTCCAGGGTGTTTTTTGGATTTATTGCACTTAATAGCATATTGTGCGGAGTGTACAATGTGTGGGTCCGACTGAGTTTTACTGGGGGATTCTGTGGCTCAATTTCCTTTCAATATGTAGCTGTGTCCTTTTCAAATTTTGCTTTAAAGCCTTATGCAGACTTTGCTTTTTACTTTATCAACTGGTTTTTAAAACGTCAAGGCTGACCTTGACCTGAGCAGCAGCAAGGAGGAACGGGGGCTCTGTGGTAGTTGGGGATTCCTCTGTGTGTTTTCACTGTGCTGTACCTGAGCCTGGAACCACCTCAAAGTGGAGCCTCTGCAACCAATCCTTAGATCTCTTGTGATTCTCAGGAAAGGAGATGGTTTCTCTGTCCTGGACTAGGTTCTGTATTAGCCCTACATAGCATACAGGCACTTCTGGCTTTGTTTGTCTGAGATTTTACCATCTGGCAGTGTCACCTGGAAGGCATAAATAAAGCCATTGTTTCAGGGGTTCTGTCAGGGGCTGCATATATTTTTCTTGTCAGAAAGTGTAGAATAAAGGATCCAGCAGAAATCACAAAGAAAATTGCTGCTACTGTTAGTGATAAAGAATGGCAAGGTTAACACTCCTTGCTTTAGGATGAGTTGCAGCAATTCTTTATGGAGCTGACATTTTTTCTCATACTTTTTTTTTTCTCTGAAAGCTGAATTTTGGCCAGGTTAAAAAAAATAAAAAAATTACATGCAAAATTTTCATCTCGGAAATGAATGCCCTTGCCAAGATTAATAAGTTTTTCAAAACTTCCCTGGAGAAAGAATAATCCTTGGAGCGTAGCTGTAAGTCAAGGACTCATCTTGGAAATCAGCTTTTTGGTAGAGTGTTTCCTTGCCTGCTCTTGAGGGAGCATATTGTTAATCACCTGACCTTTGAACCACTGCAGCTGATTTGTTCAGGCACTTTCATCCACGTTAATCCAGATGTGCCTTTTTAAACCGTGTGTTCCTCCTGTTGATCGATTGATGTTCTCAGAATCCCTTTCTGTGCTCGTGCCCTCGAGGCTGGGCCACAGAGCAGGGCAGGATCTGGGGGAGCCAGGAGGGAGATGGGAGCTGGGGAGCCCAAAGGTCACCTTGCCAGCAGTCTCCTGTTTGAAAGGAGAAGGTTTCACACCGGTTGCCTGTGCTGATTGCTGCTGCTGCTCCTGCTCTCTTTTGCCACAACTGAGGGCCAAACACATCTTTTTGTGTAAGCCATAGGTAGAGCCAGGAGCAACCTTTGATGTGTCTTTTGCACAAGTGCTTCTAACATGAGGACACTTAATGCTTCAATCCGAGAGTCAAGTGAGTGCATGGCTCCAAAATACCCCACGAAAGTCTTTGCCTCCTTCTCCAGCATCTATAACTAGAATTGAGATACTGTTCCCTTGCTGTTTAAGAAGGAAAAAAAATAAAAAAAGATAAGAAAAACAAAGAAGGCAGTGGCAGTAAACTTTCTGCAGAGCTTTAGCCTTCCAAAGATTTAAAGGATTGACATTTGCATTACATTTTTCCCCCACTCAGTCCCCCTCATTAGCTGGATATCTTTATTCTCTAAATATTTACCACCTAAACCAAATTTACAGTTTAATTTGCTGCATAAAATCATTTATTGACTGATAAAGCTCATTACTAAGGCCTAGCCCAAGCTGTAGTCTGCCACGACAGTTTTAATTCTTGTAGCAGCAGGCTACTGCAGGAGAAAAACAATCCTGTCACGTTAACGGCAGGGGTCTGAATTATTCAAATACACTAAATCCTCCCAGAACAGTTCCCCTGCTCATAATTTGTCTTTTCCCACCAACAATTAACTAGCAATATTCAAAGTTAACAATGCCAACTCTTGAAATCTCAAGGAAAATGGAAATATACACATGCAAGAAAAGGTTTTTAGAGAAGAATACATTAAAAGACCAATGCTGGGAGACTTCTAGGGAGTATAATCAGTTAAATGGACCCAATGCTTTCTCTAGCCCAGGAGTAATTTGCTGGATATTTGTGTGTGTACAGATGGGTTTGGTGCTGAGCTCTGGTGTCAGGTGGCACAGATGCAGGGCTGCTTTCCACCTGCCAATGGCCCTTTCCATGGCACTCCTGAGGGCTGATGTTCGTCAGTTCTGTTGATCTCAGAGAAAGACTTTCCTCCCCCATCTCCTCTCTTCTGTCAGAGCTTTTGTTGTCATCGTGATTATGAGTTATTGTAAATAATTGCAGTCACATACTGGGGAAAAACCATGGAATAGGCAATAAAAAGAGTGAAAACAGAGATCTGTGTGGATGTTCCTGGTACAGGTCCTCTTGAAGAAGCTGAATCTGTCCCAGTAAGGAGACTCAGAGCATTTTTTCCAAGTCAGCCCACAGAATTTAGGCTGGCAGGTGGTCTTTATACAAGTCTCCAATTAGGGCAGTTTATGAAGTCTAGACAAACTGAGGCTGTCTGATCTGCTTTGGTTGTTAACCCACTGGCCAGTTGGATTTGCAGAATAGGGTTTAATGTTTTCATCATTGGTTTTCCTTACCAGCTCTATTGGGTGACGGACCCACTCCTGCATCCACGAACAAAGAGGGGTTTGAGATCACTCCAGTGACACTGAGGAGGGGACAAACAGGTTCATTCCACAGAGGACAATCCAATTCGGGTTTGTCCTTCTGTATATGTGACAACCACAGCCCATATATCACAGTCAGTGACGGGCAATAGGAAAGTCTTTAGCATTCTGGTGTCTCATATAAATATTGCTTCTACATAGCACTTTACCCTCTTTCAGAACTGTAAGTCCATATTTCCCCTGTCCCATTCATTTTCTCCCTTCAATTTCTGTGGCAGTTCCGGTGCAGAATAGCCTCTTGTGCAGGCCTTCAAAGTGAAAATGATGGCTCCAATTTGTGACCAAATAGCTTTGACATTGTCTGTACGTTTTCTTGAGTTTATAAAAGACTTTGGTTTTCTTATTTAATCCTTTGATGTAGAAGCAGTCTGAAAAATCAGTAATTCTTTCTGGTGCGCCCTTAGTGACAATTTCAACTCTCCCATGAAATTCTCAGTTTTTAAACTCATAATGTGTCTTTTTATCTCTTCCTACAGCACACAGAGTGCTTTAATGCTGTGAAATCTTAGATGTTGGTGAAAGTGCATAAAGATAGAAGGAAGCTAAAATATATAAAAAGAATATAGAAGATTGTGCATTATTTGCTGCTCATCTATATCAGCATTTCACAAGATGTGGGCCACAGCTCCTCTGGTGATGGTCTGCAAAATGACTGAAATTCCCCTTCATTCCCATTTAATTTAAAGGTTAAATCTGTGTTTCTAGTCCACTCCCTGGGTGGTGGTTGAGTGGGCAGTAGCACCTGCTGAATTGATATGTCTTTATTTGATCTGATATCTCCAGTGAGGAATGTACGTGCTGCTGAACAGAGGGCACTGTAGAAGGTTATGTATGTGTTTTCTGAGCAGCTATAATCTCTCCTATTCATACACCCACAGCAGTGGACCTGGACTTTGGCTCTAAAACCTCTCTTGCTGAAGATGAAAGGGAATTACCAGTAGGACTGGGGCTCCTACCCAGTTTGGACTGGCAGTGTTAGGACTGATCTCTGATGTGCGCTCGTGTGTGTGCTCTCCCTGGATGCTCGATGTTCTGATGTTCCCCCTGGTACCTGAAAGCTCTGGGGGTGCTGATTTGCCCCAGCAGCTGTGGCAGTGTTAGAAATGCATCCTGGCTGGGCACTTGCTCACTGTCCTCTTCTGTTCTGCTGACATGCTGCCATTGCAGCTAAAGCCATCCTTTGTGGTTTAAACACAGCTGTGATGGATAATCCACTGCAAACTCTTTCTTTTTCTTTTATAGTGAAGGTAATTTTAAAGCATCACCTTCTCTCATAGAGGTTATCCATGCTCACAGAAGATTACTTATCATCCTTATCTGTTTCCTTTATGTCTGTATTGGGTTTTTTTGACGGGTTTCTCATCTCACCTTACTGGAGTACCTGGAATACCTGTGGTGTTACCTATTTATCCTGCAACAGTTTTATGGTAAACTCTGAGTAGACTTTGGGCATCCTGAAACCAGATACCTTGTTCAGCTGTCTCAGATCAAGTTTATCAGAAGACATTTCAAGCAGAATTTCTTAGAGTATGCTGCAGGTAAAGCCTAGCTTCAAGCTTCCCATCTCCTTAGCTCCTCTTTCATTTTCTCAGACATTTTCTGGTATTTATCTCTGCTTCTGCTTTCCCATACCTCAGGGCAGTCACCAGACTGTTTAGTTTGTGTCTGGATGAAAAGAAGCATCTGCACCAGGTGCATCTGGGCGGTTCACCTGTGCAGTGTCGGTGTCCCCCACCGTGTTGGGAGCTGATGGAGCCGGTGCTCGCTGCCCTGAATCCATGGGGCACAGCCAGTTCAATGGAGCTGTGCTGGTCCCCACTGCCTTGGGAACTGCTGCTGCAATCCCAGATCACTCATTTCCAGCTCCCTTTGACCGTCTGCCCCTGGTTGTCACAGGCTAGAACGAAGCCGAGGGGAACTTGACCTGTGCTTGTTTATCCCAAACGTGCCCACAGCTGCAATAAACCCTCGCTGCTCTGAACATGCTGTTCCAGCTCCGCTCTGTGTCTGAGGCTTGGAGACTGAAGCTGGTTAATTGTGGCAAATGTGGTTTTCTGGGACATCTAAGGGTTATGTCACTTTTCTAAAAATCTCTTTGATCTTGAATCAAAAGAAGGGGGTGGGTTTTTAACGTCATCTTAACTGTGTGGCTTTTACAAATTAAAAACCTACTTGAAATTGGTTATACAATATGCGCTTGTGTTTCTCTAAGACTGATGAGACCACCTTTGACTCTAAGCTGCTTTTTCTAGCAGATCATCAGGAAAACTCTGGTAATGAACAGTTAGGAAAAGCTAGAGGGAGCTTTTGAAATAAGAACTGTGCTTTTCTCTGTATTTTGTGATCCAAGGCTTTAATTTATAATAAACACAATAAGGGCAGATATGAAGCTGCTAGTGTGCCATCTCATGTCAGTAAGAAAAGTAGTAAAAAGAAATACATATTGAATCACATCCCACTGATTTGGCCAGGATCTTAGAAATTACTAATTTTGGATTAAACTGATTTTATCTTACTACCTTGTAGCTCTATAAACATTTATAGAATCTCAGAATTTTTTTCTCAATTCTTTGCACCTTACAGTTTATGTAAGTTGTAAGCTGTGACTGTGGCTGAGAAGGGCTTTAAATTAATGGAGCCTTTCCTGTAGGTCTGAAAGGCTTTGCTACAGCAAATGCAAGCCTACTGAATACTGCTCTTGACATATTTCTGTGTAGATTCCTTTGGAGTAGTCTGTGGACTTCCAAATATCTCTAAAATACAAATGGGAAATCACCGGTCTAATTTATGAAATGGATTTTGCATTTTCTGAAATGGGTGAAATGTGTTAAAGGTGTTTTTACCCAGTCTGAAAATCAGGTTTTGGATTTCTAGACAATCCCAGACACAAAACAGTCTATGTTGCCCAAATTATGCTTTTGCTGTCAGAATTTTATGGTAAAAAAATAATGATGAATTCCTCTTTTCTAGAAAAATATGTTAGATGTTTCAAATAGTTTGTCAAATTTATCAGGGTTTGAAAGAAAGAGGAAAAATGATTTTTCCTTGAACATTAATAGATATTACTGCCCTGATTGTCTGGATTAAACCAGAGCAAAAGCGTTGGCGACACCCAGTTTTATGTAATACTCTTTTTGTGAAAGAAATGAGATTTCTTATTGTGCATGTACAAATTATGATAATGCCGGTCTGTTCTAAGCATAATTGATGATCACTGTTTGTGAGTAAGTTACTTGGCAAAATATCTGCATACAGGAAAGACTTTCAAATGTCATAACCTTATTTTAGGTGTTCTAGCTTTTAGGTTTCCTTTTGGGTATTCTATTCACAGCCACTGAATATGCTTAATTTCTCTTAAGTATGTATACATGAGACAAAGATTACTATTATTCAAAGCAACCAGTTCTTCCGTACAACTAGGTTTTGAGGCTTAATTTTCCGTGAGATAAACTCCCCAACTTCTGAAAAAATCTGTCTTAACATCAGGACTTTGATTTATCCACCCAGAATGTAATGGCAAATTTAATCAGGATTAAAAAAAAAAAAATCAGAAGCCAATGGCATCCAGTATTTCTGTGAGTTTCTTTGTAGATGGAGCTGCTTATTTTAAAAGCTGAGCAGGAACCACTTTGAAAATCTGCCTGGTACTTTGCTCTCTCTGCTGATGTGGGAAAGTAAACGATCTGGCTCTGCATCACTGCTGGTGCCAAAAAACCTCCTGGTCTTCCACTGCTTGGGAGCTGTAGGCACAAAGTGCTGTTGAGATAAATGCCCCAGAGCAACTGCCATGATCTCATGTCTCTGTTGGTATGACATATCCTTGTTGGCTCCTGCAGCCCTGTTTGACTCAAGGCTACTGGGTACACCTCATTTCTTTTATCTGAGCTTCTAAAAGGCTCATCTGATAAGGTCTGAGCAGCTTATGTGCACATCTGCTTTGCTGCACCTCAACTTCGCTCTCTCTGTCCTAAATGGAACTTTTCTGCCCTCAAATTCGAGAGCTGCTCTGTGAGGAAGTTGGTCTTCTGTTCCTATTATTAAATACATGGGATTCTTTGGGGGCACATCACAGAGATTTGAGCTTTTCTTGTGTTGAATTCCGCTCTTGGATACAAACGCGCAATTCCCAGAGTGATCTGCAGAGAATTAATCTGTCATTAGCAATATTGGGTGTAGTGCCTCTAATTCCCATGCACCACCCTGAAAATTTCCACCACCCCCACAAATGGAAAAGAAAAAGAGGACTATTCCATTTATTCTTTTTTATATGTAAATGAGACTTAAAATAATTGTTTGATAATGACATGGGGTTTTTGTTGTTGTTTGGAAATATCTCTTGACAATAATTTATCCTGCAATTATTGTTGCTTAGTCCTATCCTTATAATTAAGGCCAAGAAAGTGTTGTTCATCACCTCATTAAATGCTTTCTCTTTCAGGATGCCTGACTCCCTTTAACACAGCCAAGAGCTGATAAAGCCACTTGTATGCAGAGCTGGCTGCCTGCAGATCTTTGATCTTTTTTTCCCCCCTTCTTCAAGAATATGACTTTGTGAAGTAGTTGGTGCTGCAGTTTCAGTTTGTTGTTTTAAACAGTTCAGTTGCTATAAATACTTGTTCACTTTGATTTTCAATTGCCCTTGTAAGACAATTGTTTTCTTGTTGGATTCCCACTGAATAGATAGCCCTCCTGCCTTTTTCTTTTTTTATAATATAATTAAACTATAACCTTCTTTTTAGGCTTTTCCACAGCTCACTTCTTCCTGAAAAGGTGAAATTTTAGCCCTAACCAGTGCTAATGACTGAAGAATTCTTTGCACTTGTGTTATGCATTTTCCTTGGTTTTAATGGTGGCAAAAGGGGTGAAGGAAATGTCCTGACAGAGGCCATGCAGGAAATCAGAAATATCTCTTGGACCTTTATCAGAATTATTTGACAGAAATCTCACTTCATTCTGTTTTACTTCTCCTCCTTTTGGCTTTTTTTTTTTTTTTTTTTTTTTTTTTTTTTTTGCCTTTTTTTTTTTTTTTTTTTTTTTGCATTGATTGTAGAGCTGTTCCAAAAAATCTATTTCTAGAACCTTTTCTGTTGTCTGAGATATCAGTGGCTGTGCTCCTGCAGAGACTCTTCCCCCTGTGAACACCTTTGTGCACCCTGAATCCTCTGTCATCACTGAGGAGGGTGATTGTGGAAACCTTAGCTAAGGGCTGAAGAAGGGAAATTTTAGCTGTTTTTAAAACTCAAGTACCTTAAATGTCCTCATGACCTTCCATCCGCCTAAAGAAGCTCTCAATTGTGTATCTAATCTGTATTTCACTTCTTTCTAGTTAAAGGTATATTTTAAATAATATTATGCTTTAGGATAAATGAGCTTTTTTTGCTCTTTCAGGACTCAGGATGAGGAGCAAATAAGAACCTTCATGAAACTCCAGCTAGGAGGAGAGAAGGGTACATCCTCTTTCTGTTTCCTGCCATGCCTTTCCATTCCTGGAGTGTTCACATTTCTTTTGTTACACCCCTTATATGGTGACTTTCGTTCTGGAGCTCCTTTTTGTCTATTTCTCCTCAGCTTCTCCCAGATGGAGCAAAGACCTTTACAAGTGTGAGGGACATACAAATGACACGACCTGAATTAGGAAGGGGCCTCATCCTCCCACTTGTGTGAGCATCCCATTTGTGAGCAGAGGTAGGGAGGCTTTGAGCACGTTCCACATAAGGAGTGTGTTTATAAAAATGTGTGTGGGGAACTAAGTGCTCTCCTCTGGGACATTTCCTCTTCCAGACAGTTTAATAACAGAAGGTGAGATTGCTCCTTACACCTCTGCTTCATCTTATCCCATGGTAAGATAAAGTAACAGCCAGCAAATTAATAAGTCCATGGTGCTTTATATTAGGCGAGTGCCAGTGCACTACACTGGCAATCATTTATTGACTATTATTCAGTGCTTTGTATACCTTTCAACTTCCTCAGTAAAATTGCCTATCAATGACCAAGCATACAAATGCAGCAGCACAGGTTTGGGGTCATGAGTCATCCTTCAGTTTCCAAGGGGCTTCTCACCCACTAAAGTTTGCTTTCTGGTTCAGGGATTTTGATGAATTAGGGCCTAATAGCTGGGTGGAGCAGAGGGATTATTTTGGTAGTGATGAGTGCAGGTAGGGAAGCTCCTGAAACGGAAAGGAACGGCAGGCATTCCTGGCTGAGCCACTTAACTGATTAAAATGACCCAGTGATTCATTTAAATAAGAGTTTACTTGCTCAGGCTTGAAGTGCCTAGTAATAGTTGATCTTGACTATTTGTTTAATCTAATGTAAGTGACTTTCGGTGTTAGAACAAACAGCTGTTTTTACACCTGAAAGACTGTTGTTTAAAATAAGTTTAAATTGCACCCCATTACTTTCTTTCTTATGCATTGTAGTCCTTGGCTGGAGAAGACTTGGATGTTTCTTCTGCTTTAATAAAATGCAGAGTTGGTGGCAGGGAATAAAGTGAGATTGTGGTGGATAGGAGTGGGACCACTGGTTTTGTGCTGAAGGAGGGCAGTGCCCTGGCACCAGCAACCACTGATCCTGTGAGAGGTTTGTGTTCACAGCCCCTTGTGATGGTCCCAGGACAAACTCTGCTGTTCAATTAAGAGCAACAACTTTTGCATTCATGCAGCAGCTGAAGATGTTCAAGGAGAAAAAGTCTTCTGGAATTATTGTTAAATGTGAAGCCACCACTTGGAGCAGGAGACTTTAGCAGTTGGGCAGTGCTGGTCTGGTCCCGTAGATGTCAGTGACCCACACACTGCAAATCCTCTCCTTACAGGATCTTTTGTCCCAGACATTCCCTGAGCTACACAAATGAAAGGAACTTCCAAATCATTGACTGGAGAGCCCATCTCATATTTACCCCTTATAATGTGCAGCTGGCCAGCCTTGCTTTTATCACTGCAGCCTCTTAAATGAGTCACTGGTGCTGCGTGGCCGTGTGTTTCAGTGGCTTACAAATCCTGCAGAACCCATGAGAGCAGCTTCAGAGTAGGAGCTACCTGGCAGCATAAATCTCTCAGACTTTAGCTAAAATCCAGTCCAGACAGAGTGGTGAATTCCAGATGCTCACGTGTGCACCTTGGCATGGGTGTATTTGCACATGGAAATAGGACTGTGCCCCCAAGAATCCTGCTTTTCTCAGCTCATATGGGCTACACCTGGGCCCTGCTGACAGCGCAGCCATGAAGGTTCACAGGAACAAATCTCAGCTGTCACTTTGCTGTTTGTTCCTGGAAATGTGTGAGGGGTACTTTTGTTTCTTATGATGGGAGACCTAAATGTTGCCCCAGGAATTAATCCATCACATGAACAATCAGTTGTTTGATTATTTTTTAAATTTCTTTTAACATCAATAGATACACAATAGAAAAAAAAAAATCTTTTTCAAGATTTGATTTGACAATCTGAAACCAAGCTAAATATTAGAAATAGAGTAAAATGTTAAGTACTGCCTTAAAATTTAAATTGAGGAGCTTGAGATTTTCACACATTTGTTCTTCCTTATTCAGGTCACTGGGCAAAGGATCACCCAATTTACTTTTGCCCTGTCTGGTCAAAGAAATGCTCATTTTTGGTATTTTTTTCATCCCACAATTGTTGGTTTTCTGGTGTGGATTCTATGATGTTAAAACTGATAGAATAGTTCTGACATTTTTCATAATCATTTGTACTCAGATGGTGAATTAAAAGTGGTTTCTGATTTGGTCTGTGCCTGTTGCACTCTGTGATCCGCTCAGGAGGTGTAACTGGAAAAGCCATTTCTATATCCCATATGCATGAGGGCCAGGCTTCAGCACGAAACTATGAAAGCATTTGATACTCTTTTTGATAATAAAATCTTGCTTGTTTCAATGATTGAATAAATATCTTGTATATGGATTATGGTTTGTGCTTGTCCAAACTGGTAATTTCCCCTTAGAAGTGAAAGTTGCTGCTATCCATAAGTCACATAAAGAGGTGCTCTTTGACCATCAGTTCAGAAAATCTTCTGTTGGCCTGATTGTGATCTTGCCTAAATCAGTCATATATAATCTTTGTAATGATATAAATCCCTTCTGTTACTCCTGACTCATCCCAGGAGAAGTGAGAGGAGAATATGTCCTGCTGCTGTGGTGACTACCTGAGTTGAGCATGATGTGTCTTCAAGGAATATTTCACTCTGGTGAAAAATGGCTTAAATTTCTTTTTCTGAACCTTGTTGGGATCAGGATGAAGCTGATCCAAGACAGATGTTTCTGCTGTCCAAGACATTCTGTCTATATTCATCTTTAGTTTCCTGTATGACATTGTAAGTTTTTGAGCAATTTTTATTTCAGTAAAATTGAGCATTGCCTTTATCACTTTCACTCTTATTTGTTAACTTCATCTTGCATTCACTGATGACAAGCAAGGCTCCCACTGACTTTCGTAGTGCAGAGTAAAGACTTTAGAGACGGCTGAAGTCATCAAATTCAGTTTTCTTTTCAGGTACATGCATGTCTTTGATTCTCAGGTTATCAATTATGAGAAATTTCAAAATCTCCCTTAATCAGGATTAGCACAGCCAGGTTTGCCAAGGTTCTGTTTTGAAGCAAGTTTGCCAGTATGGGTGAAGGCAATGTTTAATTTCCATGGCACTGTGTGACTTCCATGGAAAATGCTATGGTAACAAATATATATAGGTTGTAGTGTTACTGATCTCTTATGAATCATTAGTGTGTCCCACCAGCTTATTTTATTTAAACCATCAAAGATTAATAAAAGAGTTGTGGCTTTCAGTGCAATCGTTGTGGACTGCACTGGAGCTAAAATTCTGGTGGCAAAATTCCTGAGCTTACTGCTTTCCACTCTCAAGTTAAATTTTAAAAACCATTATGATGATTAATCCTGGCTAATTATTATTGTCATGAACACTAAACCAAACGTGGGGCCTCCAGACTGTCTCATGTCATGCTGCCTCATTGATTATTTTATTCCCTCCTTGAAATATATTATGGGAAGAGTAGCAGACTATAGTCTTCATGACATGTCCTCAAGTGCTCTGGGAGTTAAACATCAATTTCTATTTGCATTAAATGAAGGGGAAAAAATTAAAACAAATGTCCAAAACCCAGAATAAACATAATAATCTAGGATTCCAAAGTCTGGATCCCATGGTGCTTGTTGGCTTACATACTTTGTGGCTTGTAGCACATATGGGGGAGGAAAACAGCTGAAACACTTCTTTCACATTTCAGTGCTCAGCCAGCATAGCCCATGTTCATCCTTCTGCTCTCAGAGCCGTGCACCTTAATTACAATTCCAGGTAAAGAGTTCTGGGTGAGGCTCAGGTTGAGCTCTGAGTTTTCTGTTTCTGCCTTGGTCAATGAGATGATGCTGCAGTGGAGAATGAGCTGTTCCTTCAGTGGCAGGGATGTGACAAGAAATAAGGATTCCTGTAGTGCAGTCATTATCCTAATGGACTAGTTCTCTCTCTCTTTTTTTTTTTTTTTTTTTTTTTTTTCCCTCCTCCCCCCTTCTCGGCCTCCCCCTCTTCCTCATTCTACTTTTCTGGATGTCTTCTGACCCTCTGTAATTCTCAGGACATTTTATGTGTTTGTGGGCAGACATTGCTTCTGCTCACACTCAGGTCCTTCCATTTCACTTGGATCAGCAGTGCTGTGGGTACTTGGCTCAGGAACATGATCCTCTACAGCTTCACAGCACTGCTGCCACACATGCCTGTGAGTTTTCTACAATCAAAGTTGGTTTAAGAATTCAGGAGGGAAGGCGGTGATGCGCCATTCCCCCTGCTGTGTCTGGAGCAGGCAGCTCATTCTTGAGAGAGCCTTGTGGCTGCAGGAGAGCTGCATCTCCTATGGGTGCTGGTGTAATCACAAGGGCTAAAATTATATATTAGGTGGTGGAATTTGATCTGCAACATGCAGGGGCAGATTGTAAATGTGGCACACTGAGGAGTACGCCTGTCAGATTTGCATGTCAATATTCCATTGCTTGGGAAATGTGTAGGACATGGATTGAAATAGAGCCTTGGGGAAACTGCAGTTTTGTCCAAAGAAATGAAGAGATATTAATTTCATATAATTGCACAGATCCTTAGGAGGTGCAGCCCTGGAACAGGATCCAGTGTTTTCTTTGTCAGGTCCTGTCAGAGACGGCAAATCAATCACAGTGCACAAACTTGAATTTCAGCTGGTACATCCAGTCTCCATTGCACCTGTGCTGTTCCTTCAGCCCTCTAATTAGAACATGGAACACTAAGTTTATGGTTTTTAAAGACAAGCATGAAACATAGGACACTTGAGTAAAAAAATAAAATTCAAGTATGAAGCTTGAGTTTATATTAATAATATGCATATGGTCTCCAGATTAAACATTTGCATGTCCTCTGGGACCCCTGTAAAGCAGGCAGACAGCAGAGGTATATACTGCTAGTCTTCCATAGAAAAAATGGGTGGAAATCCAACTCTGCTTACTTAACAGGGTGGCTGGTACAGCAGGGCATCTCTATTAGTCTGCTACTAATGGGAGCAGTAATGGGAACCAGGTCAGAAAAATGCATTTCTTTGACTAAGTGAAGGATGTAACCTCAACTTTCATATATGGATTATTATAGTGAAGCTGTTAGCTATCTGTCATCAACCAAACAGCTATTTAGCTGATCAGGAGAAAATAATTAAATCATGATGGTGTGAAAACATCTGAAAAAAATTATGCCTAAAACCTAAAATGTTTTCCTCTAGACAGCAGACGCTAGGCAGGTACTCTTTGGGAAGATTTAATTGTTTTTTACACTGTTTACCTGAGAAAGTTGTTAGCAATTCTTGCTACTCAGCTTTTTCATGGTTAGAACACTTTCCCCCAGACTGAGAAGCACATCCTTGAAGTGGAGTCTGTGGGTAAAACCCTGACATTTCCCTTCATTCCTCACTACAGTGCTGGTGGCCATTTGCAGGGGTTTGGATCTTTACCACAGGCCCTTCCTGGGCCCAGGATCTTGACTAGTCAGTGTTCTAAACAAATTATTTCACCCCAGGGTGGTACCAGGTAGCCCTAAGTCGATGGGGAGAGCTCCTGAATTCCCTGCCTTCTTTCTCTCTTTCCCATGAGCAGCAAAGCCCTTGCCCTGTGACATAGGGGCTGTCTGAGGAGGAGGAGGCACATGGCTTTAAGAAACGAGCCTGCTGCCTTGCAGGGTGTTACCTGTTGCTGCTTAGCAAGTGTTTGTTTCTTTTCAACACTAATCTCTCTCAAAATATTTAACTTAAAAACCTTGGAGGCTTCCAGAACGGAGAGAAACTGGCCGAGCCAGCTTAGGGCAGGCTTCCTGGGAAGGGGGTGCATGGGAAAAGCCTGCTTTTGGGAAGATGTGCAATAGGATATTACTTCATTTCTCTCTGGATCAACTCCTCCTGAATTCAGTCCATTCCAGCTCCGTGTGCTGTAGTCTCAAGGGAAGGATCAAGTCCTATAAATTATTCTTTATTTTTTGCAGTGGTTTTCTTTGCTCACCCAGGGTTATGGGACCTTGCTCTGGGTTCCCAGTTGGGCTGGTACGTCTTGTCAAACCCAAAGTGAAAGCAGGACCTGCCCAGTTCCCAGGCTGACCCTGCCCACGCCTTCCTCAGCTCTTCTTGCCCAACACTGAATCCTGAAGCCGTTTGACCCTCTCCTCCCTGAACCTTTGTCCTCCAGCATCCCCCAAAGTGCTGATCCCTGCAGCAGTTCCTGTCCTTCCTGCTGCCCCGTCTGCACTGTCCAGCCTCCTCCGCCACCAGCTTCATCTTCTCTCCTGTTACCCTCCTACGTCTTCTCAGGACTTCAAAACCCTTCTCCTGCCTGATTCCTGCCTCTGGCTGTCGTCTCACCACCTCCTCTGCCTCCACGTTTTTACATATGATTTAACTACATTTCAGTCCCATGATCAAGTGAAATGGACGGATGGGGGCACAGAAGGGCCCGTGACGTGGCTTTGCTCTAATCTTGGGCTTTCCCTGTCTTTGCTCCTTTGTTTGTGGTTACCCCTTACCGTGCTCCTGCGATTTCTAACACAGATGATAAATTAGGACAGTGGGGACTGTAAAAGATAAGGTAATAACAGAAATGAAATACCAGGCCAGGATTTTAGATGGAGTAAATCAGCTGCTGATCTAAACCAGCTGGGGATTTGGCCCACTCTAAAATGAAACTGTAGGATACGAAGAATCCATATAATTATTCCCCAAAGAACACTTCTGTCATGGTGCCAGACTGATGTTTCTATTCTTGTTTTTAAAATGATGTATTTTAGAAAGTGATTGTCTCACTATTGCCCACCTGTGGTCACAATATTGGTTCTTTCAGAAGCGAACATGCCAAGTCCTTCAGGCACTCAGCAGTGCCTCTTGAAATGGCTCCCTTCAGCACCTGGAGTTTCTCTTAAAAACTGCAAATCCAAAAAAGAAACAAGACCCACATTCATTTCCCTGCCCGAGTCTCGGCAGCGGCAGAACGCTGCACCTCAGAGTCTCACGGTCAAATTCTGCCTTGAATTCCGGGTTGTGCTTTTGAGTTATTCACCTTCCTGCAAGCCCCCTTCAGTGCTGAGCTGTTAAACCCAACCCTCTGCCAAGGAAGGGTTTTTGTGGGGATCAGTGGAGGTTGTGCAGGGTGGGAAAGTGTCCCTCGTGCTCATGGCTGGGGTGCTGTGCTGGAAACGTGTGCGGGTTTGGTTTGTGTCATGCGTCTGTGTGCACCCAACACAGAACATTCAAGGATGAGCCCCTCTATTTCTTCCAAAATTTGGTGGAAGGCAGCAGGTTGCCCCTTTCCTTTTGCAGGGAAGATGGCATTCATCAGCATATCTAATATCACCCATTTTTTTTCTCAGCTCCAGTTTATTTCTGTGTTTCCTACCTTGCATGACCAGGCAAGGAGTGAACCCAAAAGCTTGAACTCTGGAGTGCTATGAGAGCTGGGCTTTCTAGATGGCAGTCTGAAGTCTCCTATTGCTTGTGATCTCTATCAAAATGCAAACCAAGGAGATAGTCTTTACCAATCATTAACAGCAAGGCTGGCACAAAGGGCTAAGTCTAGTAATCATACTAAAAAAAAAAAATTAACAACTCTCGCTGTAGGCTTAGTTCAGCCTCACCAGCCATGACATGTCCTTTCTTGCACACAGCAACGAAAATAGACCCAAGTACTGAAGAAGGAAAAAAAAAAAAGAAATAAAAGAAAACCCAATTTGTTCCCTATTAAGCTGCAGAAAAGCTTAAACCCATTTCTATTCCAGTTAGTAGCTAAGTGAAAATGTAACTACTTTATATATTTCACTAGAATTAAACTTAAACCTACAGAATTAGGTTTATTAATTTCTGTCAGTGCTCAATGGGGAAATAAGAGTGCCCATTCATTAAGGATACACAATTACTGCAGACAAAAATGAAGCACAGTGCTATTAACCATAATAAAAATGTTGAACACTGTGGAAATTTTCATTAAATAGAATCTATTCCTTATATGACTCTACTTAATCCTTTCTGTCTTTTTTTCCCCCCTTTGTGTTCTCCAACTAATTTTATTTTATTACTTAGCTCTTATGTATGTTTCTTAATGTAATTATGATTAAATATTTTTAGTAGTAAACACTATTATTTCATAGAAAAAAAATCTGTCCCCACACTTACTTCAGCGAAAAGTAGTCTTTGGAAAACAATACAAGCATTAAGTACTTTCATTATTATTAAAGCTCATGAAGATAAAAAAGAAACCTACAGAAAATAAAAAACTCTATCAGCCCATCCACTAAAGTAGAGCTGACTTTGTGGAGATCCATAGGTGGAGCACACAGGTGGACCAGAATAAATCCATTGAAATCAACTGAAAATCAGGGTGGTGATGATGACTGAGAAAAATTAAATATTGAATAAATACAGAATGTGTTTAGGCTTTGCTAAAAGCATTTAAGCCAAAATAATTATTTGTAACAACTATATTCTCAGATTTTCATTATCTTCACATAATGCTTTGAGGAATCACCGATCCCTCACGTAGACTTAGAATTCTTTATAGGAAACCATATGTCATCTGAGGGACACAGCTTTAATTGCTTGAGAAGGATCATCAGTTAGTAACTATGATATGGATTAGCTGATGACTTCAGCTCATGAAACTCTATTGAAGCCAATGGGATTATGATCATTTCCAATAAAAAAAGACTTATCTCCACTTGAGTTAAAAATGAATGTGACAGTGCCTGGTTGAGAGGGTGACCTGTATTTCTTGCGTAGAAGTAAATGAATAATAAATAACTATGCCCTGTTGATCAAAGATATTTATTTAACCTGAGGGCTACATTATTAAAGACCTCCTTTGGAATGTCAGAGAAGATTTTGCTGATGTTCTTGTATTCCAGGGTCTTGGGCAGTTCTCAGACTGCCAGCACTGCACCCACAGCTCCAGCAGGTCTGTAGGTCTGGGGAGTGAGGCCACAGAGGGACTTGGATCCCCAGTGTTCCCATTAGGCACAAGAGATGCTGGATCTGAAGGCTCAGACTGGACTTTGGCTTTGGATGACAGGGATTATTACCAGAACTCACTGCAGCCAAACTGAGCATTGCCGTTATTTTGGCTCAGCACTGTGCTTCAGAGCCATGCTCCAGACATTGAGGGGTTATTCCCTACAGCATTTGGGGCTTTTTTTTTTTTTTTTTTTTTTTTTTGTCTGGCATCATTTAAATGATAAGTCCTGATTTAGTAAATTAAGAAGACAGGCAGGAAACTAAGTGACTATACTGTATATGAGCCATGTGGGGCAAGTTGAATCTCTCTGGACAGTTACCTCTCTCATGGACCTTCTGGGGCAAACCTGGGCTCTTTTGCTTGCTGATGCTCACAGGTCCTGGTGAGGGACTGCAGCTGGCTCACTGTGATTTTTGTGTGTGCTGTTCAGAGGATGCAATCAAATGCGAGCATGAAAGATTTTTGACCAACCAACTGCTTTGTAGGGACAAGTGACTCTTGTGCTCACAAGCAAGGTGGTCTGAATGTGGTCATTTGCACTTAGGAAGGGTTGTATCAAAAGCCTTTTCAGAGTTAGTCACATAGCTTATTTATAGATCTTTTTCTTGGATGACCTGATTGATGATATGCAGATGGTCAAGGGGGCATTAGATTATTCTAAAGCCTTATTGTGCCCAGAGCTGTTTGAAGTCTAGTTGCTTATTTCTCTCTATTAATGGCACCTTTCAGTTTGGTCCTTGGTTGCTGGCTTGGATGTTCTGACAGCATCTGTTTCTTTATCCCATCTCATCAGAGAGCTGAATAGGACACTTGTTAGACTTTCTGGCATTTAAGTACTGGAAAAGAAGGCACCCTGAGATAGAAAAGATGGGAAACCACCATGTCTGTCCACCTCCACATTCACCAATAACACAGCACAAAACTCTGTTTCCATGATTTCTGTATTGCTTCTGTAGGAGTCATTTCCACTTTGGGATGTCCTCTGCAGTCGCAGCTCTGACCCAGAGAGAGATGGTCATGACCTTTCTAGTTCTTGGACTTAATAATGGAAGAAGTGAGGTGTGGAAACATGTAGATGGATTACAGCCAAAACAGACTGTTTTCTGAATAGACCTCAACTACTTAGCATTCAGTAAACAGCTTCAAGACAGGACAGTAAAAACTGCCTATGCACTTATTACCTTGGTATGGTTAACTAGGCAGAGTGTAACCACAGGAATATGAGTGCATTTCAGTAAACACACAAAATGGCTTCATTTTCAAAGTACAGTAGTTCCCCTAGGTATTCTAAAATCTATTCTTCTGTAGACAAATATTCATTTTCTTTCAGCATTAATTGTAGCATTGTTGCGGATAATGTTTCCTGCATTATACTCAGCTGCCTCATACTGTGGATAAGAGAAATCAGATTGAGAGCAAGAACAGAAAATACTAAGATTGCAGCTGCGTCTCCTGGGGAAATTATTTGCCATTTCAAATGTCATTCAGCCTGATTCATTATTAAGGGGGAGTACAAGACACCTCCTGCTTGAAAACTGGTCTGCACAGAAATGGCAAGCTGGTTTTATTGTTGCTGTCCTCATGATGTAACCCTATCAAAATATGCGCAGGTTCTGTTTTGTCTCCACTTTAAGCATAACCTTTGGTATCCTGGGTAGTGGCTAAATTAATCTGCTCCCTCAGAACAATGCAATTTCAAACACAGCAAACCCCTCCTGTTGTTAAAGAACATTTATCTGCTTTACTTTCATTTGCATTTTCCATAAATTGAGTAGCAGGAAGTGTGAAACACCTGAAGTTCAAAGTCTCTGGAATGCACAGATGTTGATTTTCATTATAGACTCCAAAGACTGGCTCCTAAGCAACACTGCAGAGATTTTTGTGTAACTTAACCACCTTCCATTCGTGTGCTGGGACTCTGGGAACTCTCCAAAGAGCAATACAGCAGATTCCTGCAGGACTGGGAATGACTAGTGTGCCAGAGTGAGAACTGAAGTTATTGTCAAGTAACCTTTTGATTAGCTGGTGGGATATTTCCTTAGTGTGGAAAGGGTTGGGTTTCTTTTTAAAGATAAAGATAAAAAATACCAAAATGCTTTTGTTCTTTTACTACACCTCTACCCAAAGGTGTGTGAGTGTGTTGGTGACTCTAACTGGAGGTTGCCCTTCTCTGACTTTGGTGTTTATAACTCACAACAGCGTGTGCACTCCATGCTCCCATGGCTTTGCTTGTGCTGCCTGCTCAGATTTTCTCTTCTGACATAAACTAAGGGATGCAACTGCCCCCACACACATTCACTGGGGCTGAGTCTCTGGGGGTTTCATGAATTTTCACTCCTGAAACATTCACACAAACATTCTTGTGGCATCTCTGTCTACACCCCTATTAGGGAGGCAGATCTGTGCCTGGTGAACCTGGGTGGGGTGTTTCATACTTTGTGTTGTGTAGAGCAGCCTGGGATTTAGAAGACTATAAATTTATAAGAGTGGAGCTTTTCTTTTGTGCAGTGTGGAAAGATGAGTGTTTAACCTGTGGGTTCATGTCCAAATAATAACACATGGTTTTCTGCAAGAATTATCCAATGCAGGCTTGGCACAAAATTTACTTCCCTTCAGCAAAGGGGAAACTTTGGTTTAAAATTCCAGTCCTCCCTTTGCCATCTACCCCAATGCAATCAGCAAACTCCATCTTGGCTAAATGCATCTAAAGGTGTATATTATTCTTTATTGTCTGATGAGTGGAAGAATTTTCTTATCATCCTACAGCTTTGCCTCTTTTCTCCTTCTGTGGAAGGAGACATTCAAATTTAAACTTTTGGATTGCAGTTATAGGGCAAATAAAACCAGTTACCAGTGACATATTTTTGCACCTCCATCTGAAGGTTAAACTGTTTTGAATTGCCCAGCACATCATGTGTAGATCTAATGTGAATACTGTGTTTGAATTGACTAATGCATTTCTAGAAAGGGGGAGAAGAAGACAGAACTAAAATCCCACCAGCGTACCATTAATGAATAGTTCCCAATTTTCCTTTCTTCTTTTTATTGGAGACTTCCAAAAACCAATTTCAAGCAAGATATAGACAAAGTTGCTTTGCACTAACAGCAGTGTTAAACTGTCTACTTCACACTTCTTACCAAACCCATGTCTTCATGAGGGAATGAAAAATCCCTGCAAATGGTTCTGAAGGATTAGCAGAGGTGTGAAATCTCACCTTGCATAAGAAATATCTTTCTCTCTCTTTGTCACTTCTGTGTGATTTCATGGTTGTGAGTATTGACTTTTCCTGTCAGGCATTTGGGCAGTGGATGCTGACAGATGTCTGCATCACTCATCGGAGCAGTCTTGAGGATATGACCCATGCATTGAGAGGAGATAGAGCCTTGCATTGAATTAGAGCCAAGAAGCACTCAACAGAATTGTGGCCAGGTCAACTTTGCACTTCACTGACCCTCAAGAGGTCGTTCAGGCCAGTTTAAGTCTACCCAGAGGGTCGGCATCTCTGGGAACCACTGTAGCATTCAAGAATTAGTTTATTCTTTAACTCACAAAGCAAGGACAGTATTTCCTTTATTCAGTGTAGCCACAGCTGAGCTCCGTTAAAAATCATGAACATCGGTGGATAAATTTCTTTAGTTCAATAAGGTGATAAAAATGGTGAGTGCAAGTTTGCACACTTGTCCTTTTCTTTCAAAACCTTGTTGTGATGATCTTGGCTACCTCGCAGTGCTGTGCTGTTAAATCATCCAACAGGGAGTGATGCAACACCAGACATGTGCAGAACCTGCTTGAATGGCACACAAAATTGCTGTGCTAGTTCATGGGGATGAGTCAGAGGAGGAAGTGGCTGCAAGAGTATCGCACAAAGTATAAAGAATCTGAGGTAAAAAATGTGAAGAAGAGTGTTAGGGGTGAGGATGCTGGATCTTCACATACAGATAAAATAGTGCTGAAATGCTGATGAAGTGAACATCATTTCAGAGCACATGAAACCTACAATTTACATCAACTAGATGTGAAGAGGGAAAAGAACAAACACGAACTATTATGGAAGCAAGTTCAGCCATATTTGTAAAGAAGCAAATCTTGTGATGGCGCGTGCACATATTTTAGTGCGTGCTCTGCAGTATGAGAACATTTACTTCTATTTGAAATTCTGTAATTTGCGTATTTGTTCTGAGCAATAATCAAAAAAGAGCTAGCTTGTGAAGCATTTGGCCATCTAGTTTTCCTCTGTTGGTGATGATCTGCAACTGGAGGGGGTTCCTGCAGTAAGTGCAGAGGGTTTCTAAGGCCAGCTCCTGCTGCAGTCAAAGCTCAATTCAGGTCTTTTTGGTCAATGTTGTTCTGAAGGGGCTCAGTTGTGTTGTGTCACTCGATGGACTGATGGTGTGGTGCTGCTGCTGAGGATCCAGTTCAAATGTGTCCTTGCCTGTTGATGTTCCTGTTTCAGTCAGCTGACTTTGCACTAACCTTAGAGATTGTGACCTGAGTGAAAGTATAATTTGTTTCTCTTCTATCACTGCTTGCCGGGAAAAATCACCTCCTCTTAGTTTTTTGTTCGTTACTGCTGATAAGGCATTCACAAATCCTTCTTTATTAAAGGAAACTGAGGGCTGGTATGTTCCAAGTGACATCAAGTGAGAAGGAATCAGTTACATTCTTTAGAGTGTCAGAGAGAAATATCAAAATTATCAGGATTACCAAAATCTCCTGAGGGTTTTTTTTGGTAAAACAGGTTTATTTTTATAAATGTAAAACATGGTATCAGTTTCGGCAAGATGGGATATTTAAGAGTCCTACAAAATGTTAAGGCACTGTTTTAATGAGACTGTAAGAAAACTGAGGCTGTGTTCAGTTTCTCCCTGAGAAGGAAGAGATCACACAGCAAAGAGATTCCTGCATTTCTGGAAAAATGAGCAGCAATAATTTTAAAGTATACCACTAGGTATAGTGAGAATTGTCTGTGTCTGAAATATATGTGAATATTGAGTAAATACTCAGTATTTTTTAAAAAATTGAAGACAGGAGGCAAGCCAATTCTTTTTTTTTACAAGCATCTCAGGTATTACCAGGGACCAGAGCAATTGAAGGAACAGTGATTCTAACCTAAAGAGTCTTTCAATTTTTGTCATGTCGGGTAAAATTAGACACATAGCAAAGAATTAACAGAATGTTTTCAGAAAACTGAAATTAAAATAACAAAAATCTTCCCCAATTGATCTTGCTTTTTTTTCAGAGAAGTAGGAGAATACAATGAATTTTTGTTTGCTGGCTGAAAAATCAGAACTAGACACAAGGAGTTGGGTAATACTCATGGAACAAAAATATGTGTTTTTCTTTCAAAGTTTAAAAAATAGTATCAGTGTAATAGAACTGAAAATAATCTGCTTTTGGGAACTGGGGTGTTTGTAGTATATCAGATAAAACAGCTTTCTTGGATTTTTTTCCTGTGGTCTCGTTGTTAAAAAGCTTTTAAATTTATGTTGTTGTTTTGGCAAAAAATATGAAATTGATGAAAAATTATGGCTGACAATGCAAGTTGGAATGAATAACTACACATATATGTTGATTTTAGCCGTTGATTTTGAATAGCAATAAATCTAGAATTCTACCAGCTCAACTTATGGGAGGCTTTCAGCACAGTCAACCACAAAATGCAGTGGAACCACTCACAGAGTGTAATTAGAGCAGATGCTGGTATAACATCCAACTGCTGTTCACGCTTTATTATGTTAAATCCTGCCTTTCCTGTTTATTTGGGCTTTTTTTTTTTTCCCCTAATACTTACCAAGACAGCTTTTAGAAATTCCCCTCTAAAAGCCCGAAAGGACCTCGCTATTTTATTCCAGCTCAGAACAGATTTGTGAGTGTGTCTATGTGTGGGATTTCTTCTGTACAGTGTATTTTAAAAAGAAAAGCCATATATTTGCTAGTAATGAGGCACCTCTAACTGGGAAGCATCAAGAACAGTTATGATTGAATTCAGTTTACACCGAAAAATTCAGGTTTCTTCCCAGGTTTTTACCTGTGAATGGGCCTGACATGTTACTGCCTTTCTGCTATTCCCTCTCCCAAACTTCTCTTTTTGATTGTAAATTGAGCTTTGCAGGGAGATGGAAACTCCTTCTCCAATATCTTGTGAAGCAGAATGGGATCTTAGTCTTGGTTGAGATATCAGGTCAGTATTATGATATAAATAAAAAGTAAACAGAATGAACATAAGTTGAGGAGACTCATAAATTCATCTCACCGAATAAAAACTCTGGGTTTTTTTTCTTTTTTTTCTTCTGAATTTATTGTAAATGGTTTGAAATGAAACTCTCCAGCTGACAGAAGATCATTCAGCATTAGCTATTTAAAAACTTTCACTGAGATGGAGTGAAATAAATTTGTTATTTATGAAGTTCATCTCACAAGTTCCCAATTTGGTGAAAACTGTTTTATTTTGCTTCACATTTGAAACCTGCAAATAGCTGAGTTAATTTAACTAAAATGAGCATTCTCAAGATGACCTGTAAAGGGGAAAAAAATCCAACCCAACTGTACTTTAATCTAGAAACCATCAAAGCCTTCTTGACACATGTATTATTGTAGGGCTCAGAAAAAATAAACAGTTTATGTAGAAGATTAAGAGAGAGTTTGGATTTTGCTTTTGACATATCTTGTCTCCAAATCTTAGCTGAGGATTTATTAGAACACTATCATGTCAAAGCTACCTCATTTATATGATAACACATCTGTAATGTTTTACAAGTGCAGCAGTCCTCGTTCAGAATGTTGCTCTTTAAGTCCTAAATTACAGTACCTGGAGAGGTATGCATAATTATAGTGCATGTTAGCAAATGATAGGATGCATTTTCCCCTAGGCTCTCTGCATTAATCATCAGCAGAGTGGGTGCAATAAAATCATAATTGCTTCTTCAAAAGTTATAATCTAACTTATACAACTTTAAGTTAGTTGTATGGCAATATGATATCGACTGTCACAGAGCAAGCCCGTTTCCTTCATTTCCTTAAAATTAAGGTAGTGTTGCTCGGTGGTGAACTGTAATTAGCATCATTTTCATTTACAGATTTGGGTTTTAGATCCTGAGTGAGTGCATGATGGTGTAAGCTTGATGAAACCACGCTGATTTACATGAGCTGAGGGCCTCTGGGCTGATCTCTGCTTGTTTGTTGGGCTGCCTGCAGTCAGCTGGGTGGATGATTAACCTCTTCTGTCTCCTTAACCGGCAATTGCAGCTGAAAAAAAGACCCTGTCAAGGGAAGGAGTTATTTTACATAAGAATCCCGGTTTGTGTTCTTCAGCTTGGGTCTGGATTTTGCTGCAGAGGGGTGAGCTGGTCCCTCAGCTGTGCCAGGGAGCAGTTTGACTCTTCCAGCAGCAGTGAGGGCTGCGGGAGGTCTGGCACCTCCCTCGCTCCCACCTGCCTGCTCAGGTAACTTCCCTGGTGTCAGCACTGCTGATGCTTTGACCTCACGGTGATTCAGCTCCGAGTTGTAAACTGGCAGGAGCCTGGATCCCTCCCCTCTCCCCCGTGGAATGGTTTCATGTTAGTTTTGCTTCCTGAATTCACTCATTTTCTTGTCAGATGAACGGCAGTGACCCCGTGTGAGGCTGTATAATAGGTAAGCAGAGGATGGAACCAGTTAAAGGTACTCGCATTAGCTGTCATAAAGCCAAGACTACAATCAGAGATCAAAGCAAAGCTTTAATTATTTAGGAAACATCATTGATGTAATCAATACACCTTACAAAAACAATTTTTTGACTCCAATTCATTGTTTCTTAGGCTGATACATATGCACACACACAGAGGCATGACATGCATATGTACACACATATGTGTGTATATAAATATATATATTTACATGCACACAGATAGACACACAGGCATAAAATGAAGTTTCCATTCTTTGAAGTTTGGCCAGCTTTTCCATGTGGTTGCAGCAGCTGTGTCCACAGGGCCTATCTGAGACCCAAGGGACTCGGAAGGGTAATGGATGTGACAGCAAAGCAAGTTTTTTCAGTTTTGCACAATCCTATTCCTTAAGATCAGGTCTGTAAATTAAGATGTGAACCTACATATTGAAGGATGGATCCTACAAACAAGGCGTTCTGGCCCCAATCCAGTAAAGCACTTTAATATGTATTTTAACATTAGGTGCGTGTCTTGTTACGGTATGACTTCAAAGGGACATCTTTTGCTTAAAATTAAGCACATGCTTAAACATGTGCTTAAGGGGTTATATATTGAATATATAATATGAGGTTGTATATTTGAATGAGCGATATCCAAATGGCCGAGCTACTGCTGGAGAGCTCAGCACAGCGCCTTGCTTCTTCGCTGAGCAAATACAGTCACAAAGAAAAGAAACAAACAAAACAGAAGCCTCCACCTTTCCTAAACAAGCTCTTCCATTGTTGGTTTGTACCTAATTTGCACAGCAACATCGAAGCTCAGGGTTCTCTCCACAGCTTGGTGCTCACCATGGTGGGCGTTGCGGCGTCGATGTCGGTGGAGCGGCTCCTGCTCACTCCTGCTCCCAGGGCTGGCAGTTCCCCCGTGGAATGCTCCATTTGCAGCCTGCTCCTTTGCTGGCAGCGGAGAAGATCGAGGCTGTGGCCATTTCCCCCAATATCCAGAGAGCAGAGGGTGGGTGTGTTAAGGTGCATCCCCAAGCTGTAACTCACAAGTCATGCTCTGCTGCTGCTGCCGTCCAGCTTCGCCCTTTCTGTGCTTCCGGTTTTATGGGCACGGCAATTACACATCTAATACTTGATTTGCATGAGATTAAGCTGCACGCTTGTGAAACGCAAACTGGTGCCAAACACCCTTAAAAGGGCTTAGAAGCATCCAAAAATAATGTGTTTCGCCCCAAGTGAAGTATTTGCTGAAGTGCAGAAAATGGGAAGAGTTCCTCTCCACAGTTCTGTTATAACGAAAACTGTTATGTTCAGTTTTTGAAGCAAACCGTCCTTAAAGATACTAGGCTTTTCCCCCTTTATGCCAGAAATACAAAATATAATAAATAGAGAGTAATATCCTACCAATCATAGCATCTTTACTCAATTTTCTAAGGCTTTTAAATCTGAAGATCAAAATTTTGTTTCTCTCTCCAACTTGCTGGTGTTAATAACCAATACTGTTAAGTTAATTTCTGAGAGTTAAAAATAGGTTTTCATTAGCTAAAATGCACCATGCAGTCGTGCATTTAAATTCCATGCAGAGTTTGGGGGAAAATAATCTTAAAAAAAAAAAAAAAAAAAAAAAAAAAAAAAATTACTTCATTTTTGTATTCTGAAAACTTGGTGTTAAATTATTTTAAAATGCACCCCAAGTCACAAGAAGCTGCTGTGTATCAGGTCACACTGCCACCTCCAAAATCATGCTTATCTTTAAATTTTCCTTTCATAAACATTTGGCAAATATAACATCAATTTAAACTGTAATGACCACATTTAATTTTCATTTTAAATTTCTTCTGTTACTATATATTGGTATCCTGGTTGATGCCAAGTCAGCCAGCCACAGGTCTGTTTTTCATTTATGCATTGAACTTCTTTGGGTTAGACATGCTCAACAGTCCTGGTTTAATGCATAACCCTAATTATAACTTAGAATTAAGCTACTGCTGACTGCAGCATTTTCGGCAGGGGAATCAAAGAATGTATCTAATGAAAAAAAACACAACTCCACCCCTCACTAGTACCTTATCTTTACACATTTTTTTATGTTCCCTTTTTTCTTTTTTTTCCTTTTTTTTTTTTTTTTTTTTTAGATTGAGCGCATAATACAGCTATAAACCAGCAGTTTAGATAATATAGTCAGCTTGTCAGTTTATATATGTCTACTCTGAGCTTAAGGGTTTTCTCTTTGCTTTGAATTGGGCCTCACTTCTTATTAAAATGCTACAAGCTTTTAAGAGATTGTAGTATCACAGACCAGTGATAGCTCAACATTCTAATATATCATTATGTTGGACCGATATCTGTGCACTCAAAAATTGCATTACTGTTTAAGCTGGTTGAAATATTTTTGCAAAATGTTTGGTTTTGGATGAAAAATGCCTTTCCAGCCATGCAGAACTTTGATGAGGAAATTCTTAGAATGTTCTGATGAAAATGACTTTGGGTTTTTTTATGGAAAAACCAAAAATGCAGTTCAGAGTTCAATTGCAACAATTGAACTGGGGTTTCCCCACATTTTTATGGGGAGTGAAATATTTTTAAGGACAAGCTCTTGTGGTCACTTCAAGCTTGTCTGAATTTCATATATTGGATTGGATCATTGGGAACCCAATGGACAGGAAAGGCAAGGTCTTTACTCCCAAAATAAACCTGTTCTTATTAACATAAGCAGGTTTTTAGATGCAGGGGATGATTAATGATGAACCACATTGCATGGGTCAGAAGGAAATGTGACCTGGGAAGATGCAACCATCCTGAAAAATATGGCCAGGAAGAACCTGGTGGGCCAGGAGGAGCATTGTGCTCCAGTGGGACTCCAGGATGGGGTCACTGAGGCTTGAGTGGGGAGCTGAGATAGAGCAGCACCACCCAGGAACACCCTGTATTCATTTCACAAAGACACAACTCTCAGTGAAAGATGGAGGGCAAGTGAAAGTCATTGCAAGGTACCTTTGTGCACCAGCCTTTCTGCTGTGCTTTCCCCACAGTACCTCTGTGCTGCCATGGGGCCAGGGAATCGCTCTCCTGTCCAAGAAGCCTTGAAGATACTGCACCTAATTCTGCTCATTTTCACTGGCTTCACCTGAGGGTAACACCTCCATTTCCTTAGAATTAGTCCAGATATATGCTGGGCTTTTTGGCTGAGATGAGAATCCTTTTCCATTGGAATAGGAGACGGTGTTTTCATTCCTGTGTCAGTTCTTGCGCCTGCCTGCTGTCTGCAGGAAACTCATCAGTAAGAATTTTACCCTGCGTGATAAAATACTGATGTTTTTCTTCTTTGGGAACAGGGAAACGAAAAAATTCTGGGTTTGTGCTAACATTCCACTTGTTTTGCGTGGGCATTCAGCTGCACTGCCAGGAGCTGGGAACGTTTACAGTCCTGGTGTAAATGAAAGCAGACAGAAGCAGTGGAGAAACAGGCTGTGCAAGCCTGGGGGCTTGTCCATGCACAATAGTAGCATCAGTTCAGCTGCAAAATCCATTTAGCTGAACCAGTGTATGTCTCTGATTGGACACAGTTAAATTGGTTTATAACCAGCTTACATCAAATTAGTTTAAATCAGGAAGTTACCATAATAGCTGCATCAATCCGTAATTGTCTAATTTGTGTATAGGATGGTCGCAAACCAGTAGCCTTTCCTCCATGCGGGCTTTTGCACCGCTTTGGATAATTTAAAAACTGTTAGACCAGCAAAACTTTTGTCTGTAGACAAGCTCTAAAGCCCAAAGTTTGTGTGAGCTGGGGCAGGGAGTGAGCAGGGGCTCTGTGCTGGCTCTGTGCTGCAGCATGTGCTCTCAAAGCCAGTGGAAAAGGAGATGACAGACACTTAATAGCAAGAATGGGACACAGGACACTAATTTTCCAAAACAGTTTATTACTCTATATGATGGAAAAGTATGAGGTAAAGAAGTTCAGGACTCCTTGCTGTGACCCTGGGGTTTTTATGAGCTGTGTTCACAAGCATGGAGAGGTCAAAGGGAAGGTGTCCGAGGGCTCCCTGGGCTGTGTGGGATCACGTTTCACCCCACGAGCTGAAGCAGCTTCAAGCCTTCTCTAGGTTTAGTCAAAGGATAACAACACCCAGCAGGCAACGAGGCTGGTGAGACATGTTCCATCTCCTGAGCTGCTCGGGATGGAGCTGGAACAGGAAATGCTGCTTTTGCTGTGTGTTAATGGTGGCTCAGAGCTGTTTGGGAAAGACAAGCCCCTCTGAACGGCAAAGGTAGAGGCGGCTGAAAGTGTGACATTGTGGAAACAAAGGCAACAGGAGAATGACACCACGAGTGGGGTTATCTCAACATTTCTGTGACTAAAAATGGCCAAAATTGTTTTCCAAATTGAGCTCTTGCAGAGCAGAGAGAAAGCCTCTGATTTCAAGGGTTCCTAAAATACTTTTGGAACGAAACTCTCTGAACGTTCTGTGGGTGTTGATCGCTGGAGTGCTCGGTAGTACTCGAGCTCCGAGTTCACACCATTAAAGCTTTGTCGACATTACTGAAAGCGTCCTCTAACACACTGAAGCAAGCTCAAGAGGCTGTATTTATGTTCTCAGGCTGACTTTAGGGCTGTTGCTGGCAAGCTGTCAATAAAAGAACTTATTAGTCAGGGAGACAGCTTGGAATGGAGAGTTGTTTAAGCAGTTCACTTATGAATGGGACACAAAGGTGAACAGGAGGAACTTTCTGTGTGTTTAGCAGATGGGAAAACCAAGAAGCAGTTTTATCAAGGTAACTCTGTTCAGGATGCCCAGCAGTAAATGTGCCAGATAGCTTTTTTCCTGAGAAATGCTCCTTCAGTTCTGCAAGTTTATCTGACAGAAGCTGGTTTATCCTGTAAGAAATAGAAGAGAAAATTGGTTTGATGTTCTTCCCTCTTACTTTTTTTGAATGTGTGGAAGAGCTGGGCGGTGCTGTTTTCTCAGCAATAGAAAATGATGCATTTCCCCTGCATGAGGCTTCTGGATATTTTCTTACTTCATAAAAGTATATTGAGATGCCATGGTAAGTAGTATTGTACCCACCAGATAATCCTACTGGCCTTGAGAGCATCATGGAATATTACTTCTGGTAAAGGGTAACTTGCAGAGGAATAGAAACAGCTATGAGTAATAGTACAAATCTAATACCCAAAGAGCAGTGCTTGGAGAAAGGAGCAGCCTGCTTTTGTAAGAAATATATTTCTTAGACTATGCAAACCATCTTTAAAGGCTGAAGTGAAAATCATGGGAAAGAGAAAATGAGTGGAAAACAAATGAATCCCTAAAGGGACTGATTGACAGTTTGTGGGAATCGTTCATTTGCTCCTCGTGGGTTTGTGTTGGCCTAAGAGGAACTAGTGATAAAACAAAGACCTTGGCTCACTGTGGCTCAAACCCAAATACGTGTACAGCAGCTAATGTATAAGTGTTACCCCATTTACAAGTGGTGGATGGCTTTCCAAAAGCTCCCTCCATGTAAATTTTTGTCAGCCCAAAGCTCTGAGAAGGACGGCACATCTCATTATCCTGTTCCTGGATCACGGTGTGGTGATTTGTTTTCCTTCAGGTTTTGCTAACACTGGTGGGGAGTCAACCCTCCTCACTTCATCCTGAGAATGGCCTTGGCCTTTTTGTGTTTGCTGTGGGAAGGCTGGTTGCCAATGTGCAGTTCTAAAGTCACATTTTCACTTGCATTCTGGGCAATACCTCCCACATTTTGGACTCTGCAGTACTCAGTGTAAATGGTTCCTTAGAGCTACTTTGGCAGCCAAAAAAAGCGATATTGTATTTAATTTCTGGCACTGCCACTCGCTGAATTGCCGACACAGCTGTAGCAGACCTCCAGGTCTGGATATATCTGGCTAAAGCAGAAGATCCCTGCATTTCCTGACTGGACTCTGTGTAATCCATGCCATTCAAGATCCGATCTGGGGCAGCCAAGCAGAAACGTGACTCCTTTCTGCCAAAGGCATTTCATTTCAGCAGTGATTTCAAGGTTGTTCTGGAGGAAAGAAGGACAGAGGTGAATTCTCTGAGAAATTAGTCTTAGTAAAAGCTAATTTAGGCCTTCTGCTAGTAGGGTTTACCAGGAAGATCCGTTGCGTACAAGCCAAAACTTAATTTTTTTTTACACCACAACTTTTGAGGAGAAAAAACCCATCCCTACCCCCAGAAACACATTTCTACTTCCCTTGGATCAGGCACTAGTGTTCATGTGGCTGGGTAGTGTGATATATCAGGAGACTGGTGTGGTTGACCTCTAACTGTGGAATTTTAAATTTTTATTTTATTTTTTCTTTTTATTGTGCATAAAGGTAGTGGCGTGAACATGTTGGAGGCCTGGGAACCACTTGTTTCAGCAGCAGTTGCCCTTATTCACCCTGACTTGGATCCTATCCCTACCACAACATTAATAACTTAGCACACTCAAAGAAAGAATGAAATGAAGGAATATGAAAAAAGGTACAGGGCATGTTTCCTATCAGGCTTCATCTTTTGCTTTCCTGGGGGTGCCACCGTGGTAGCAGATCTGACTTGTGTCCAAAATGAGTGTTTGAGAATTCATCTTCTAGGCAAAAAGGGCCTCTGCTTTCAAGGCATTTGCTGTCCCTAGAAGCCATCCAGGACAATTTATGCTGGTTCTCAGTAAATTCAACCAGATTTGAAAAATCTCTTGAACATTGGACTCTCCAGGATGATTGTGTCCTTTGGCTTAGCTTGGCATGGATGGTGACAGGCATTGTAATATACTGATGCTAACACTGACAAAAACCTGTTTTAAACTAGAGTACAATGCACGCAAGGAAATTGCTGCTGATTTAATAAGTACTGCACTGTTAGCAGTGGAAAATTTAGGTCCAAGTGGGTTAAATTCCATAATCTTGCTGTGAAAAAAGATGGAGCTTCTTTCCATGCTGGGCTCCACATCATGTCACAAAAAAAATGCCTTTAGTATCCCATAACAAACTCTTTTGCAGGATAAAATGCCTTTCAAGATCAAGGCAAGCTGCCACAGGAAGGTGTTTGTGGGGTTGCCATTCACCACAGCATGGTGATTTGGGGCTGCTATCCCCCTGGAGCTGAGGTGAGCTGGCAGTAGAGCAGTGATCCTTATGGGGTCACCCCACTGCCCCTTAGAGGAACAAGCAGGCTGGAAGAGCCCAGCCACCCAGTTTGCTGTTACTGGAGGTGATGGTTTTCCTGTGGACCCAACCATAGTGTTTTAGCCTATGACTGAAGTGACCCTAACACCATAAATAGTATTGCAGAATGCCCTCAGCCTTGTGAATCATCTGATGTAATTCTTTGGGAGTGGGCAAAGCAAGGGAGGCACTGCAAGAAATGGACATTCCTTGTGCTGTTCCCATATGCTGGCATGTGAACCTGCCCTCCTGAAATCCATAAAACCCACAAGCAGGCTCTCAAAACATTTAATTTGAAAGATCTCTGTTTAAATAGTTTTTGACTTATGCCAGGGCAAGCCTGTCCTCCAGTTAATTATGTTCTGAGCACACAAAGAGAGCTAGTGAAAACAGTCACTTCATAACCATTTTCTTTTTGTAAACTCAGAGTACTTAGATCTGCATCATTTAATCATAATAGAGCCATATGCATGCAGCTTAACTTTTCTGGAAACCAAAATTAGCTAGAAGACATTTTGGCCTATTTCTGAAATGCTTGTGTATGGGGAAAAGTGCTCTGAGAACTTCAAATGGGTATGAGCTCCCAGACCTGGCAGGAGTGGAGAAAAGTTCATCTCAGGAACACTCCCATCTCTGCACAGGTCATACATCCTTAGTGCAGTTTTAGAGTGAAGTTTACTGGTGGAGTGGTTAACTAGCACAAAGAAACTAAAGAAGGGGCTAAGCTGCTAAATGTATGGCACAGATTAATCATTTTATGGGCCAGAATCTCAGGGTGTGAATACCTGGTCAAAAAAAATTATTTTAGTTGTTGCAACAGGACCCTTAAGTGGAGCAGAGGAACATTTCCTAATTAGATATTTACATATCTTGCAAATATTTGAAAAAATATAGCAGCCTCCTCGATGAAATTCAAACCTATTTGCTTAACGAGGGAGTGCTTTAATTTGCGTGTCTGTTTAGATATATCTCTGGGTACCTCGAAAGCTCAGAAGGAGGCACGTGCTGGAATCATTGTCTCAAAAACGCTCAGTGAACAGCCAGGGCAGGGCTCACATCCGGGGGAGATCTCCGGCACATGCCCCACGAGCTCCAGGGCTCAGCGCTGAGCCTGCAGTTGCGCTTTGCCGGCAGGACCCTGCAGCAGTCACAGCAGCTTTGTTCCAGTGCGAATGGCGTCTGAGTCAATCCGGCATCTCCCGGTGCTCTTTGATACCCAGCACTGTGCCAGAATCCCAGCTGGTGTAGAGGGAGGGTGGTGAAACTGTAGGGCATTCCAAAAAGTTCCTAAAAAGCTTTGGGTAAGCTTAAGGAAATAGTGTAATGATATCTTGATAGATATCTTGCTAGCGCCCCACTCCCCTGTATAAAGCTGTCAAACTTGATGCAAAAACTGTTAAGAGCATTTTCCAGTATAGCCTTAGTTTCAAAATAGTAATTATTAACAGGGCAGATACACTGAGTGTTACATGGATGAAACTATTAATTAAAGGTCACTTACAGAACTCTCTGTGGCTGCAGAATTGCAACACAAATTTGCAGAGGAAATAGACTTTAAAGGCTGCAGCCCATCTTGCAGCCAGCTGTTGGCCACCGGCTGAATACTCCCTTGCAGGAATAACATGGAACATACCTTGGGGAGATTAAAAGGCATATTTTTGGGATCCCCTCATTTGGGTGGGATTTTCTGAATTTTTGCAGTAATTCTTTGCCCAGCTCTCAGTTCAAGAGGGTTCAATAAGTTTACCTCTGGCTACTGTGGCTCTCTGTCATCCAAAGAGGCTCTGGCCAGCAATGCTGAGCTGCTCCTGCCAGCAGCAAGGATTCCTGCTCAGGCAGAGGGGACTGGGACAACTGAGTCTCCTTTAAATGGAGAAGGGACAATGAGTGAATGAAGAACAAGAGGATGATGAGGGAGAGGAAAACAGTGAGAGAGGAAAAGAGTAAAAGAGACTAAAGCCAGGGAAATGCAGCTGATTGCAAATGCATTTATCCTTTCTCAGGAAGTTCATCCTGGGAGCAGCCCCCGAAGGTAGCGCTGGTAACTGATGCTACCTGGTCTAGGTCTAACTTGCTGTCATGCTGACATGTATCAGGAAATTAAACTCCCTCTCCCTTGCCAGTGCTTCTAAATATTGATTCCTAATTCCACAACCTGGCCATTATTTGAAACTAAAGCTTGCCGCAGAGGAGAGCGTTAAAACACAGGTCAAGGACAAGCCTGCCCTCCATGCCTGCAGCCACTTCCCAAGTGCTTCATGAAAGCCGTTGTGCCATGAATGGATGGGGGGAAAATAGAGCAGATTCAGCATGAATAAAACATGACAGTGATGTGCTAGCAAACTGTGATCTATTTTGACTGTGATAACAGTGTAAACCTCAATGGGTGAGGACAAGATCACAGTGCACTTAAACCATGAAGTCAGCTTAACGTGACCACGGTCCACTCCAACTCCTCTGTCACTCCTGCCAGTTCCGTGCAATGTGCTGTGACTGTGATGTGCATCCAGTGAGAGCAAAGTGACACATGAGCGTGGCGTGACAGCAATGCCAGAAACGATTTGGTGCTTGCTGTTTGTGGCCAGTTAGCCATGTGAATGCAAAATGTATGGGGCAGTTTGTAAGGAGCTGGTACTGATCATTTGTATGAATGGTTTTGACTGAGGAGCATTTGGGTTTGAATGTCTGATACAGATTCCTCTTGTAGCAAGCCTCGATAAACGTTTGGTTACCGCAGCTGTTGGCTGGAAGGTTCTTCTTATTTAAAGTGCTTTCTGAGATTTGATCCTGTCCTTTTTTGTCTTCACTCCATGCCATACCACAGTGGCAGATTATTAACAGAGATATGTATGGCGATCGATATAATATAAAGATCAACGTGTCCTTGAGTTCACTGCACATCATTTCATAGGGAAGTGTTTTTTCTCCTCTCCATTTGGCTTGATTATTCAAGAGTTCTTTAACCACTACAACAGAATCCTTTTCAGAAGAAGAACGTTTTTCTTTCACCCTAGTTGCTATGAGAACATGAATCATCTCTTTAGCACAATAGCAACAACTGTAGTGCCTAAGTGCATCCACTGATTTTTTACTGTTTGTTCTTTGCTCTCAACAAGATAAGCTGTTGTTATTTCTTTCTTCTTGAACAAGCATAACATGATTGCTGAAGTAGTCAGAATAATTGGACCAAATAGTGAGGCGGTTAATGTAAACAGAAAGAATTTATCTCTTTCAAGTACAGTAAATTGTCCTCCAAAAATATGGAAATCTTGTCTATTTCTTGTTGTGCCCTAGAGCAAATTTTGTTGAGTTTGTTGTCACATCATTATTTTCGGACTCTGTGAAATTGCTAATGAGGAACAGGCTGCTTCCAGTGGGATAGTTGTGCGTGTTTAAGGCTGTGGTGAGATGTTATAGTCCGAGGGTAAATCACGAGCACAGGAGAGGTTAATGCCCTCCTTGAACTCCACATCCAGGAGAGGTGTCAGTTACCACCCAAAGCTGCCAGGGGGTGGATGTGGGAGGATGGTGCTGGCTTCAGCTGCAGTGAACTATCTGCTGCAGAGAGGGTGTAAACTGAGCAAGCTGATGTGCAAGCTCTTTTTGTAGCTGTGATGGGAATGAGTTCTGCACTGGAGGAAGAGGATGTCAAGAACCATTTTGCGTTATCATTAAGACCCTGAGCTGTTGCCGGAGATAACCTCTAAGCAAATCCTTATATTTCCTAAATATCCAGTAAAATGAGTAATTCTCATTGAAAGAGGAAAGATTTTTCTGTGTACTTTATATGTTCATTTTCAGGCTGGTCTTGGTCGCACTCACTGTCAAAGGCAGTACTTTCACACCATTAAGTCTGCTTGTATAAAATGGCTTCTGTGGAGAAGGATCCTTGGAAAGCAAAGGGTGGTGGACATGTTTTGACAGTCTCTTGGTGTTTGCTAATCACTGCCTTCCTAAAGCCTTCCTTCAAACCTCCTCATCCTAATCACCAGAGATGTTTGTGGAAATCAATGCTGTTGGTAGATGAGAAAAATGGGAGCCTGTGTCAGGTGCAGATGAGATTCTGGATGGCATGAGGCAAGAGGTGGTGAGAAGTTTGTGAAAGCACTGAAATGATTTGAGGTTGGTGGCTCTTGTTAGAACTTGTGTCTGATTTTAGAAAGGAGCTTCTACTCCATCCTCACTTGGCACATGTGATTTGTATAATCTATGGCCCCCTTTAAAGAGGGGGATAAATGCCATGCAAATATGTCTAGACAGGTGAAATATGGCTAATGATCTGTTGAGACAATTTTCCCAACAACCCTCTTAGATTTTAATTATTTATAGATTTGTAATGACATACTATGTTCTTCTGTTGCACAGGTGAATTAAAGGGGGAAAAAATGAAAGCTTACATAAAACCAGTGTTTTCAATAGTATCAAATTATTATGCCAATAAAACATGTAAAATCTGTTGAAGATCAAACAGGCATTTGATGTGCTGATTCTGTTTTGGAACAAAAAAAATAATCCCCGAGTGATTGTTATCTGGTACTTGTAGCTTTGAATAGATAAAAGCAGTGGCCCAGACCTTGACTGGAGTAAATTAATACAACTGCATTGACTTCGGGGAAACAATGTGGATTTATACCAAGTGATGGATCTGTTCTTACAGCCTGATAAAAATCTAGAGGTTAGGCTTCTTCATCAATTTTTGTCTAAGAACTAAGGAAGGCAAAGATAATGGGGCTACAAGTAGGGATATGATTCAGTATTATTCTGATCTTAAACTTCTAACCTCAGGGGAAAGAGGTCTGAATACTTGGCATGGATCTTGCTTAAGTTTGATGAACTGCTTAACCATTGTATTTAATTGTTTGCAGCTAGTATTATACTGAACTAAACTAAGATTATATGCAATTAAGCAAAAGAAGAGTATTGCATTGAGTGGTATTTAGAGTGCCTCATTAATTTGTATTAGGCTGTTAATGTAGGAAAATGCACCAACACGATTTAAACATAAAAATACCTAGGTAATCTGGCAAACCACACTAAGCTTCTAATCACTCTTTCTGAATATTTCCTGAAAATAACTAGAACCTGATTAAACTACTTTTATGCGTCATGTTTTTTTCAATGGAAAAAAATCTTGAGACTCCTATTGACTCAACAGCAAGAAGACAGAAGAAGCTTAATGCAGAGGCAAGCAGTGCTATTAAGAGAAATAAAACCTAAAAGACATATATTAAGAAATTACCCATGTGTAGTAGTAAAACCAATTGGAGTGAACTAGATTTTGCTGGCTTAATCATAATTTGCAAAAATTGACCTCAAATAAATGTAGAATCTTAATGAAATTTAGAGATAATCTAATGAAATCTAACACTGACTATGAATCACAATTTAATGTCAGGGGTATGTGTGTTTTGGTCTTGGATTTAGTGAAAACTAGGGTTTGGGAACTCAGTATATTGTATTGAGTGAAGGCCTTGCTATGTGTCATCAGAATGAGCAGTAAAACATCTAAAAAACTTCTAAAACAGCTCCTTTCCTAGGAAGGGGAATCTTGATTGTTCTCTTTGCAGAAGAATTCCTTGGTACAGTCACACTTTGTGCAGTTATATGGAAACTTATGTTGGTAGCAAAGATTGTTTCACAAAGCTGTGATAACCTTTCTTATGGCAAAGGAAGATCTGTTAGTGACTGCTACAAAACACATTTTCGAAAAATTGTGAAGCACTTTGTTTTACAGAACATAGGGTCTCCCATAGTTTAAGGTCTATTAAAAAAAAAAATAAATAAAGGGAGAAATCTATTTAAAATTAGCCATTAGTGGATATTCACTCTCAGCATTGACTAAAATTTTCAAGAACTACGTTTTAAATCATGGACATATTATGACTTGTCTAATGTGCAGTTTATACGTCTGGATCATTAGTAAAACAAATATTTTAACGCTTGTTTGAAATCTTGAATTCAATCTAGAAATGTCATTGCTTAATCTGCTTTTCAGTTCATGTCATCTCCGTGTATTTAATTGCTGTTACCCGTTGTGGCTTTCCTGAGGTCTGAAGCAAAGGCCTTCAAGGACCGGCTTTGTCAGCAGCGGGGCTTGGACTGGATGCGGCTGTTCCCAGGTCCTCAGCAGCCTCTGTGCGAGTAGCTGGGAATTCCCCACTGACAGAACAGATTCCTGAGGTAACAGGGCTGTTGGAACATTTAGGATGCAGCTTGGAGCCCCAGGATATGCGGTTAGGACCTGCTTTTCCCTGGGAGGCTTGCTGGGTTTCTTTAAATACTTTGTAGGAGGGCAAAAGGTGGAGAGTGGTGTCTCTGTGCTTCCTGGCTCCGCAGTGCTGCTGCCAGGGGTGCAACTTTTGATTCCCACCCCTGGGACTGCAGGAGTGTCCTCTGCAGCCCTTCAGGTGCCTGAGCTCACTGCACGTGGCTCTCGGGTGATATCACCCAGCAAGAGAGAGATAAAATGTCTGAAAGGCTCCAACTGCTACAGAAATAAATCTTGCTGATTCTGACTCAAGTAAAACATACAAATTAACATAAACTCAGTATCAGCGGGATCTTAATTTGATATTTTTCTTTTTTTTTCCCTCCTTCAAACTTTTTAAAGATGTGCTCATGTTTTAAAATCTCTCTACATAACAGAGACCTGGTTTTCCCACCTCTTGTACACGGCATCATCAAGACATAAAGTATGTTTCTGACCATCTGAGTATAATAATGAGGCAGCTGTACAGCTCACTTTTGTTGTTTATACCTATCTGGGCTGAGACCTGTTGCAGTGTCCTCTGGATGAACCTTTCTCATCTCAGACCCTGCAATTTGATGTCTGCTCCAAGCATTGGTTAAAGACCAAGTTTCAGCAGTTCATTTACTCTGTGTGAAATTTAGTGGGTTTAAATCATCACCTTTCTGGTGAAACATGCCAGTTTGAGGCTTGGAGATTTTGTGGCTTTGTTTTAAATAATGTCTGGGTCTGGGCTTCAGCCTTTGGCTTTGAAACCTGTCAGTATGTTGCACAGACTTGCAAAATAAATCAGAACGGTTTATGTTATCATAAACCACTGAATGGGGGATTCTTTGAAAGAACTAAGAGAATTACAGGTATATATAGAAAGATATAGGGTGTGTGTAATTGTACAAGCTCAGTGAGGGGAAGTCTCTGTAGCTGTTTGAATTTCAATGGCCTTTGTGTACACCTCAACTAGAGTTTATTTTTTTTTTTTTAATTTTAGCTTAGCTGTCAGTCCTTCCAATTCCAGAATCGGAAAAGGGATTTTGTCCCACTCCAGCTCTCATGCTAGAGTGTTTCTGATGAGTATGCATCCTGTGCTGTGTCTTCAACTGTAATTAATTAATGGATGTTCATGTAGGAATTCTTTTCTCTGTGAAACTGATCCCTACCAAACTGTCCTTAAATCTTATGTGAGTCTTCTTTTCCTTGCAAAACTCAAAGTCACCTTCACCCTGTGTGGAAACTGGTCTACTACTCAGCTCTTTTTTACCTATTATTTTTCTTTTTATTTTTTGATTTTCTTTTATTTTTTAAATGTTTCTGATTTGAGATTTGTCCCTTGCTTGTGTTGCTGTCAGCCTGCAAAACAACCAGGGAGTTCTGCTGGAAAAATATTTTTAGGTATGCAAAATTACTATCGGAGATTTGCCACTGACCATGTCACTTTGTATGCAGCATATCCAGCAAAAACATTCATATGCCAAAATAGCTGTGAGCTTACAGGGTGTTAGCCTGGGATAACTATAGCTTTACAATCTAGCTTGTAAATTTTTATCATGCACACAAGCCCCCATGTACATGCATAACTCATAACTTAAACCATGTTATCACTACCACACAAGCTAGTGCTGTAAAAATGCAACGAAAGCTAAATTTAAATACATGTGTAAGTGCAAAGCACTCAGCTTCTGTAACAAAGGTAAAATTGGGCTCCTGTGGTAAAGATATATGTCCTTAATTTAGCCTGAGAAATCACCAAACTCATTGTGTTGATGGTATGACCTAAACTAATCTTCTGTCCAGATTTTCAAAGATGAAAAAGATTCAGAAAACTAATCTAGTGCAATGCTGATAGCCTATGATGGTTGAGAGGTTGTAACATTATTTTTAAATATTGTAATATAGCTGATGTGTGATTTTCCGTAATGCAACATCAGTTGTCTGTTATTTGCTTCTGACTATATTTACACGGGAGAATAAGGCTAAAAATCTCAGCAGGTCTGTTAATACTCAAGGTGCAGGTTGTCATAAATGCTGGTAATGTTTTTCTATTCCTGCTTTTTTCCTGTTATTACAGGTTTTTATGAAATATACAAGATGAGTGGCAACATGAAACATAATGCAACCCAATATTTTCTTGTTTAAAGCTGCTCTTTATTTCTCTAAATCGAATGGGAGTGCTACAAGGCGCCCAGGCCCTTTAATATTTTGTTGTTCACAGTAGCCTACATAAACAGAGTGAACCCTAGAGCACACTACACCTTCTATCTGTACCAGTAAGTGGTTTTATTCCTAAAGCAAATTAAACACATCAAAAAAAGCAGTCTGGAGTGATGAGCACTGGAATGGAAGCCCGGTGTTGGTGAGGATGCTGCGCTCAGTTTAAGTTGGTTAAAATCCCATTTCACTGGTTCTAAGAATATATTAATTTTTCCTGGAGGGTTTTTTGGTCTGAAGCCTATTCCATACTAAAGAGCTGGTGGTCTTATGGCTGGGAAAGGAATTTGATACTGAAGAAAAGTCTGAGAAACTCCTGCCTGGAGGGGCTGGAACCATCCTGATTTGAAGCAGGATAATCCTTGAAGTGTTGAGGTATGGACGAGAAATTTTTTTTGTTTCCTTTAGTATAATTTTTCTTCCTTTGAGAACCTGGGCTGTAAGTCTTATGTGCAAAATATTTTAAAGGCTCCTTTTCATCTTTGTGTAGAATACTTTTTTTTTTTTTTTTTTTGTGCTACCTACCTAGTAATGCTTGCCAAATGTTTATGTGCTATGTAGAAAGACCTCAAAGAAAGTTGTTCCAGGTCTGGGAATCTTACAATGCAGATATAAAATATAACAAGCCAGATAAGTGTGGTGCTGGTAGAATGAAAGCATGAAATGGCAGTAGCAGTGAGAGTGTCTGAGTGGAAATACGAGTTTCATTCTCGGTCCCTGCCTGTAGAATATCTTGGATAAATTTCCAGGACTGAAATCTCTACTATGATCCAAAACCTGGCCACAATTGATTGCTGTAGTCTCCAGACTCCTCCTGCATGCATCATAAGAAACCAAACCATCAAGTTATTTGAACAGTATAACATTTGCAGAATTCCAAGTTTTCCCAAATAGCATCTTGGGTGAACCACAAGAGATGTGTCTTACAGGACCACAGTCTGCCTCAGAAAACCTGGGGAAACTCCACTGTCTCAGATGGAAACTTCAAACGATCCAGGAATTTTGAATCTATTTTTCCCCTTTTAAGCTTTTTGGACTGTTTTATTTAAATGCTGAAGAATTAGAAAAATGTTTCTAGTTAATGATTAGATTGGGCATATGTCAGGGAGACTGAAAACCAAGTCACTGCCTGTGTGGCAGGCAGACTATTTTGTACAACTTAAGTATCTGCCACTAAAATGTTGTCATCCAGCAATGGTTACCACAGCACCAACAACTGAAATACCACAGCTGGTATAGAAAATATAATAACTAGTTGTCACAGGAGATTCAGGATAGGAAATAAGTGTGCCATCTCCCAGGATGGTCTTTTTAATGCCTGTTTTTATAGGCAGAGTTCATCCCTGTACTGTTCCTTACTCTGCATGTTGCTTCCAGCAACAGAATCCGATGGGGAAAGCAGGAAAATGAATGATGGTAGAAAGTCCTTCTGTTCAAACAGACTTTTTCTGGAACAGGATAGACATGTGATGGAGTCGCTATCACACCAGTCTTTAACAGAACCTTGGATGTCTTTAAAAAGGTTGTGTTCCCATGGATTTTAGGCTTTACTCATCCTAACTTAATATTCATAGTGATCCTTCTGACCTTGGGTGGTTACTCTCTCCTTGTTGGGGTGGTTTTTGTAAGTGACTGCATATCATACGAGCGTTCCTTAAATCAGTTAGAAGGAGATTGATCTACTCGTGTTTTTAATGACTCCACATTCTCAGTAATTTAAATCTCAGTCCACCAGGACAGTGAAATGACCTGAAAATATTCCCAATATTTCTTTTAAAATAGCAGCTGTTATTACAGTTCTTATAATAAACTGTTACTTTTCTTTTCATGGATCAAATTAGTAGGATACCTATTGAAATTTTGCTCCAAAGAATGTTTAATTTCCTTTGTCTTGACACCCAAGTTTTACTTCCAGTAACAAGTAACTGTCAACAGCAGAAAATATCCCCACCCAAACCCCGCTAATACCCCATCAGTTTGAAACTATCAGAATTTCAAACCTTGGAAATGAATAAGGGTATGCTACGCATAAAATCTTTCCCAGCTTGAGAAGAAAAGTTTTTTCTATTCAGTTTCGAGGATCCTTTTTCACTTGGACCTTTGTAGTTTTGTTTCCTTCTGAGAAGGCAGGAGTTCAATCCCCCAACTTTATTCCAAGATATTGGTACTCTGAATGAGTTTAATAAAAAATCACAAATGGAGCATTGAAACTAGGATTTAACCACCTATGTTACACCATCCCAAAATCTAATACAAACCAATTGTGTCTAATTTCCACATCTGTAAAAGAGAAAGATTCAAAGGAGTCATTCCTGGATTGCACCAATGAGAGGTCAAAATCCCATTCTCAGGATTATTACAATAATTAGATCCAGATTCTTTCTTGTGTCTGAAAGAGGACTTCAGGCTATCTAACATCACATTCTGTTATTAAGCTGCTAACAAAATATTTTACTCTAAAAATGTGTTGGATGTTAAAATTCCCAACAATGCTCACAAAATATGGCTCTTATGCTGAGCTTAATTGAATTTGGTTATTTATTATGCAACATAAAACATTTATTATATGGAATGTGTTCAAGAACGTCTCCATTTACCATATGTTTTCAAAAATGCTTTACAAAGAGCAAATTGGAAAGATAAATCTGCGAAGTGAAGCCACCAAGGGTCAGGTAGTCCAACCTGAGGCTTCAGACCCAAGCAGGGACTACTCCCTCTTGAGACACCTCACTGCTCACACTGGGCTGTTCTTTTTCTTTCTCCAAAGTTGTCTGTGTCCCTTCTGCTGTTCCTGTTTATCTGTTTTTTTACAGAGTTTGTCCAGCATAACCACCCAGATTTTGTTTAGTTGCACACGATTTTCCATTTCTTCCCTCTCCTCTTCCTCGGTTTTCTGTTATGAAACGTTATGGTTGGCGCTGTCCTGGCATATTCCAGCTGTGAAAAAGGCACCATCTAATCACTCTCCATTTGTTTTGTTGGCAGCATGTGAACAGCAGGAAACCTCGTGTGTGTGGCACAGCATTGGCTGAGACCAGTGTCTAGGAAGCACAGGGAAATGGTTTCACTGTTGTTTTGGATTCTGCAAAGCTATTTACTGCTCAGCGCAGTTTTGCAATTCCTGGCAACTCGCCGTAAACGTATGGTCTCACTCTGTTGTGATTCCAAGACCATAAGTATTAACGTTTCTTTAAATGCTCTTTCTGCTTTTCCTTTATCTTAACACTAGTTAAGATGAATATTTGAGTGAAGGGAAAGGAGGTGGTAACTGCATTTCACTCTTTTGCAATAAGCTGTGTGTGTAAAATAATACGAGTAACATCCTAGGGCTTTAAATTTGTCTGGCATTGTATGTCATCCTGTGATGGGTAAAAGAGCTCAAACTTAAAGCTTTGAGCCATTTTGTAAGGACATTTTTAACTTTTTTCGATGTCTTTGTACTTAGATGTCAAATGGCTACTCTCCCACATTTATTTAGCAAATCCTTTCCTGTAAACACAAATAATTTTTCTTGTTTATTATATCTGATCTGATATAAATGCACACATGGTCGGTTTTTTTCAACCAGGCTTGAAAGAAGACTGTCTGGGTAGAGGGGACATCACATGCAAGTTTGCCTTCTGCCTCAGATTAAGGCCAGTCAGTTCCTAGAGAAGTAAATAATGGGAAGATGCACATCCCTGAGAAAAATGTGACACAACACAGGATAGAATCCTTCCCAGACACTGGTAAATCTTCTGTTTGGATTAGCATAGCGATATCCGGGGATTAAACCTTGCTCAAAGTTTTCCCTTAAGTTTCTATTTGTACTGAAACAGTAATTTGAGTCAAAATATATTTGCTATTTGGTATATAGTAGAAAAAATGTCTTTGGATATTTGAGATGAATCCAGAGGTAAATAAATTCAAGTGATCTCTAACTGAAAATGTCCTGTTTCTGTGACCTGAAGAATCTTTTAGCTGGAAAAATGACTTCTGGTAATTTTAATTGATAATGGCTGTTGAATCATGGAAAGCTTGTTCTTCTGAAAGCAAAGACCAGCATGTTGGTGCCTGAAGTTTGGTTCCTTTGTTTCCTGCTGTAATATTAATGAAACGACTGCTGGGTGCAACTTCAGCTGAGCTGCTGAACTTGAGCAGTTTTCAGATGAACTTCAGATGGTGAAATCTATGTTTAGTTTGTTTTGTTTATTCCTCAGCCGCATGGTAACCTCTCATTGACGTGGTGACAGTTGTTGACTCACAGCTACCGTGGTTTTGAAGCAGTGGGGTTCTGGCCTCTGTACACCATGAGGAGAACCTTCCAGTTTTTGCTCAGAAAATAATTGTGCACGAGGCAAAAGGTCAGTTTTGGCTCTATGACCCACGTGGGAAGGCAGATGGCTTTGTGCTGTGCTGCTATAACCAGACATTTATTCGACTTTGCCATGGGGCTCCTAATACCAGGAGAGTCACTTGCTGTAGAGAATAATCGCACATTCAGTTTATAGAATAGTTATAGGAAACTTAAAAACTCTTTTCAGTAATATGCTTGTTCCCATAAAACTTTGGTTGGATCAAGACAAAACTGAAACACACTGCTGTTTGAACAGAAACAGGAGTAAGTATCCCACGCTAGGTTAATTTAATATTACATTCAGATGTTCTGGAATTAAGTGGTGGAGCAGATGGGACAGTGATGACCAATACTTAATAAAATAAAAAGACAGATGATACTTTTTAGCTTATTTATTTTTAAGAGCCGTCAGGAATGGCTATGGATAATAGAAAGCCCAATTTTGCTCTGGTTCTTTTAAGAGTTAGGTTTATACTTGTTCATATGTAAATCCCCCCTCCTCATAATAACATCTTAACACTACTCAATTATCCACATTCATTTCACTCATTGTTAGTAAAAGTAATTCTCCTTACTTTCTAACGGGGTTAGAGGTGTAGCATAGCTCTGGTTTACAGTAAAATTCTGTGAACTCTGCTTTTCCAGTACATGGAGGATGAAACTGTTTGGCAACAAGGCAAGGCACATATATAAAGGCTGCGGCAGCTATTAGGGAAGCCGGGTAAATACTGCACTATTTATTGGTCAAATACATTTATACAAATAAGTTGTCATTTAAAATGGCTTTTATCTTGAAGATGGAATTAGCCATAGGCCAGGGGTCCCTAATGCCTTTTCTTCTCAGATTTACATCTGTTATAGGGTCTAAATGACCAAACATGCTCTTCTGTTTCTCAGATTTCCCAGACTAACTTAATATGCCAAGGCAGCCACGTCTGCAGCCCTATCTAACCGTGGAATTGAGGGTGAGAAAAACAGAACCAAATTCACAAAAAGCCATCATTAGGGAAGCCACTGGTGGTCAGCCAGGGTTGAAACAGGCCTGGTTTTCAGGCATGTCCTGATGTTCTGGGATCACCATACCGATGAACAGTTCTGCTGAAGACTGGCTTTAAATTTAAAAGAACAGAGACCTTTTGGGTACAAACCAGAATAAGATGGATAGTGGCAAAGCCAATTGTAGCAACGTGATGATTGACAGAGGACAAAACAGCACCTGAGAAAGTTAAATTTCAGGGAAAAAAGCCCCTGTGTGGAAGTTGGGGAAACAAAGCAGAAACATTTCTATATAAAGTGACAATGAAGAATAAAGATCAGAAAGTAAAGATAAATCTGTTTTACTGTTCCTCTGGGAAAGGATGAAAAGCAAGTAAATGCTGTTGACATGAATAATGCCTTAAACACTGGGGTAGCTGATAAATGTTCAAGTTCTGTGAACTCAAGCAGAATGCAGTTGTACAGGCGGTTTCTTTTCTAACCTGAAACCACAATATCCAAGAAAGAATAGATAACCATCTATTACCTAACCATAGGGCAGTGCATTCTTGGGGGGGTCTGGGAACTCTAAAGATGATCTTGTTAGAGAACCATAGCATCTGCTCTGCCGTTAGTCCCAGTCCCATCCATATGAGTGAAAATTGTTCAGAGATAGGATGAAGTAACTTCTATGAATCAACAAGGAGGAGAAGAGCTGTGAGAGGTGGTGGAATGTAAATCCTTGTGCTGGAAGGGCTGGAGGCATCTGTAGTAACAGCACTCTAAATAGACACTGTTAGCTGTGGAGACACAACATTGCCTTGGCTTATTGCACTGCAGAGAGTCAGTGGAATTGGTTTTCAGTCCTTATTTTGAAGGATATCTGTGTATTCTGTTTGGAAACATTCCTAATTTGAAGGAAATGAAGGTTATGTAGATCTTCCTAGTCCAAATTCTCTCTGCAGAAATCGCTTCCCTGTTGCTTTTTGCTTCTATCCTCATAACCAAATGAAAGAAGTTAAGTCATTAGTACACCTAGCCGGTCTTCAATATTCTTTGTACAAAGTTATGGGGAAAGTAATCAATAAATATTTTTGTTTCTTTTAGTCTCTTGGTTGTAGTGTGATTGCACTGGAACTGAGAGCAGAGATCCATCTTTAATGCTGCTTTTTCCCCGGTAGAGCTTATGAGCCTATACACATTGTTTACTCAAGGGGCCATAGGCAGCTAATCTTTATGGAAATAAAGGACAAAAATATTCATATCTAGTAACGTTTACCTAACTTGTTTTTTTCCCCATCTAAGTAGGGCAGGTAAACACATCCCTGATTTAGAGTAAATCACTTGTTTGAAGGATTTTATTATTTTCCCTATTCTTTTCTGCATGTCTTGAACTAAGAAAAATAAATCCATAAAAAGAATACATTAACCTAATATAGGTGCATTGAATATCTGCTGCTACTTTCTGCACGGTATAATTCTCATCTGATTTACTTCAAAACATTGTGATCCCAGCTGTAGAATAGCAACAACTGCAAACTAAAAATACTTAGAATTACTGAGCCAAAAAGCTGGGCTTTTAAAGAGCATAAAATCAACTGGGACCAGATGGTATAGCAGGAGAGCAATTGCTGGGTTTTAAATTCACCTCTTCAGAAGTGAGATCATTAAAAGCCAGATAAAAGCTGGAGCTATAGGTAGAGTTCCGGAGTGCAGGCAGGGAACAGAAAGGTTCAGTCACCAAACAAAGCAGACATTAATGCACATCTTTGGGATGTGGAATCCTGTATCATTCCTCCCACCACCAGCAACATCCCAAAAGGGGAAAGTGAATATATTTTGAAGCACTGAGGGCCTTCTGCATGTGAACTGGAAAGAATGACCAAATATTTACTGAGTCAATAGGAGGTGACACATTTTCAGTCATGCTGTCAATAAATAGTTGAGGATGTTCAGAAGAAACTACTTATTTAAAAAAAAAGTTCGGACTGAATGATCAGAAAGGTGATTTACTGGAATTTAAAAGAAAAGATAAATAAGGGCAAGTCTCTCTAAATTAAGTCTCTCTAAATTAAGTACTAGTTTTCCAAAGGACAGGCACTGATAAATTAGTGAAACCAATGAAGTCTGTTGAACTGAAGAGCTGCTGAAGCTGGATGTGGAGGAGACAGGGAATGAGCCACAAGATCTGCCGGGACTTGTGTCCCAAAACCTGGAGCTGTGACCCTTGCGTTGTGGGCTTTCCTGCTCTCCTCATTTTAACATAATGTGCTCTACGTTGGCAGGGCAAACATTTTTAAAAAGCCTTATTAGAACAAGCCAAATGCTTGCAAGGAAAATTTAAAATCAAACAGAAAAAACAAAGCCCCAAAACAAATGACTAAAAAGGCAGATGTGTATTAGAGGTAAAGCCGTAAATAAGCCAGAAACAGAACTTCACCCTGCTCACTGATGACCTCTTGACAGGCTGGTTTTTGCCCAGCTAGCAGCTGCTTCATCATCATATTTGGACCACACAACTGCCCAGTGGGATGCTTTCTTTCCCTCCTGCTTCTCCTTCTGTGCCTGGATCCATGCTGCTGCCACCCTTCCCAGAGTAGCACTGCCGCTCACTGATCTTCTGGCCCAGCAGTCGTAGCAAAAGATGAGCCTGCAGCTGAATCCCTCCTGTGCTACCTCTCACCTTGAAGCCATCAAAGAGAGAGGAAACCTGGTCCTGAGGGAAGGGGGTTCTCTTCCAAACGGGCATGTGCTGGTGGAAAACCTTCACAAACCCAGCTCCCAGGTGAGCAGGGCAGTTCAGCTGTTTTGGAGGTGTGTGATCCCAAAGGGTGGTGAGAAAATAACCTCTCTGCGGAGCTAACTGGGAGGCAGTGGGTGTGAGATGTGCAGCTCCATTCATTCTAGCCTGGCACAATTACTCTGCATCTGATCCAGCCTCCTCGGAGAGGGGAGTTATTCACTTGCAAATCACGATAGGAACAGAATACCACGGAAGGAATGAAACTGAGTTTAGCTGAGTAATGAGAAGGGTGGAGAGAATCTTGTCTGTAACACCATGGATGGGAGTCTTGCTTTTTTTGCTTTTATCAGATGGATGACTATGAAATGCATACTAATCTATCAGAAGGGCAGGAAATAGGTAAATGGTTTTAAGACCTCATTTGGTTAATGAATTAAAATGTAGAAGAAAAAGACCCTGTGTAGATATACCCACTTGGTCATTTATCACTGCAGGCACTCCTAGCAGCCATGCCAAATTCAGGCTTCAGGTTATTCACTAATAGCCATAGGCAAATGAAATTAGCATACTGGTGAATAAATTAACCGGAGTTCAGTAGGAAGCTTCTGTATCCTACTGAAGTGCAGTGCAGAAGGGTTGGTTTGGGGTTTTATCCCTACAGGGTGTGGGTAATACACCAGAGATAAACTGGCTGTGTGGAATGAGCAAGGTACCATGGAGGTGACACCTGTAGACTGAGAAATGGGAACCTGGCCAGAAACCATGGAAGTGAGGAGGGAATTCCGTAAGCTCTGTGTTTGTTCCTCTATGTCCTTTTGGTAACATCAGAGACCTGATTTTCAGATGTAAACATAAAGTGTGTGTGTGTGTGTGTGTGTGTGTGTGTGCGTATATATCCTAGTGAGTGAGGGGAGTGTTTCTGGCCAAGGAAGGACTCTCCTCTCATTAAGGCTGGCTTGTTTTCACTTGGTTTTCTGAGTAGCAGTCCCAAAAAGAGAATGCTGTGCAGTACCATTATTATTCTGTATTATAATGTCCAAATTGTAGTGAGAGTAAAAAAGATGACATGACACAGACCTGAAATATCTGATGTAACACTTCCTACTGGGTAAAAGATGAGGAAGAGGGGAAAAAAGGGTAAACAGAGGAATAAAGCAATGAGATGATACATTTAATCCTTGCAAGTTCCCCTTGAAGGCAGTGTTATTCAGAAACTATTCTAATGTTAGGAATATTTGATGGCTTAAATATTTTTTGAAAAGGAAGGAAGTACCATGTCTGTTCTGTTGGGAAACTCGTTAGGTGTTTGCTACCAAGTGAGGTGAGACAAGGTGACGAGTTTGACAGGTGTAATTCTCCCGAGAGCCACAGTGGCATTCTCTCTGCCCACGCCGGGTGCTCCCTGGACTTCAAAGGCATTTCCTATTACTCATTGGCACTGGGCCCTGCTGGCATGTTTGCTGCAGGGTGAAAGACTGAAATAAAGGAGTAGGTGTAAGGGATAGGTATCCTTCTTGTGCTAACTATGCTAGTCCAAGAGGATGGATAGAATTTCGCTGGGCTTCATGTTTCTTTCCTAATTACCAGAATTGTGAATTTGGTTGTTAATTTTTCTTTATTTTTTGGTACCTAGAGAAGATACCAGTCAAAGATGGCTTGACCAAATGGCTACAATGTGATCCTAAACATGGCAGAATTTTCTGTATCTAATGTGTCTGACTTCTGGTCAAGCTACCAGATATCCACAAAAATACTGCTATAATCACTTAATGTATAATGAAAAATTGCTTCACTATCATGTTGCAGAGCTGGGTACAAAAAGGGGCTGATGGCTCTCATGGCATGGGGAAGATTGTCTGCATTGTGTGGGGCCCTAAGGAAATTTGATCTTCTTTATATGAGGACTGAGAGTACAGGGCACAAGTCTTCATTCTTTGACCTACAGTGTGGTTTTTTGCTGGCCTTTTTCCCCTCCTAAAATCACTTCTAATTGGGAATATCTTGAATTTTCCTTTTGCTGGCCATAATTGTGACAGCTCTGCTGCAAAAACAAACATTCCCTGTGCAGCACAGTCCATCACTGTGAGCCACTCAGCACTGTTGTTGCAGTGATATAAATGGATCCCCATGCAATGAGATAGTGATTAATGGCAGGTAGAGCACAGTCTGCAAAGACATGGTACTGTATTTGTCACCCCCCCAGAAGTTGTCATTTAATGCACTCTATCAGGAGCAGTTTTATGTAATGGACATGGGAAGATCCATAAAAGTAACATCTGAGACTGCAGTAGGGCAAGTATTGATTTATTTGTTACAATAAAATTTTTGTCATTACTATGCAATTGCTCTATCTCTGGAAGAATTGATATATGTTGTTGGATGTTACAACCCACTATGCAAAACTTTTCCTTTTTTATTTTTCTTTTTTTCTCTCTCTTTTTTTTTTTTTTTTTTTTTTTTTTTTTTTTTTTTTTTTTTTTTTTTTTTTTTTTTTTTTTTTTTTTTTGTCTTCCATAATTTCCTGTAACTCTTCTAAGGAATCATTATTCCTTATTACATAGGCCTGGCATGCCACCCTATTTAGATAAATGCCTGAACAAGTGTGCAGTAAATATTCACAGCAGCTCATGTTTCAACTATATATGCCACTAATTAGATAATTTAGTGGCTCAAATAAATAAACACAAAAATAGAACAGACCTGAAAAAAACAGGGAGTAAAATGTACATCCACTGTTGTTCTGTGGGCCAAGATACCAACTTTAGTCTGTATCAAATAGCTCTAATATGCTGTAGATGGGTAAAATAAAGAAGGATAAACAATGAGAGCAGAAAGAAAACCCTGTCTCACACTCAATTACCAGGTACAATAACAAATGATCAGGGAATATTATAAATAATGACTCCTCTGGTCGCATGTATTTATCCATACATTTTTGGCACCTTTCTCATGGAAAGCTCAGGGAACGTGCCAAGCAGAGTGTACCCAGGATTTCAATATCCAGAGCCCTTTGTTTACAGACCTCAAAGCGCTTGTCAGAGGGGAGAAGCATCATTGTCTCTCATTGACAGAGGGAGAATAGCCTGTGGCTCAGCCAAGGTCACGACACAGAGCTCCCATGCAAAAGAGCTGCTGGGGTTTTCTGCCCGGGTTTGCCTTTTTTAGGTAAATAATGCAGCCCTTAAATGTGCTGGCAGGAATCATGGCTTTGGTGCTGGGGACTCCCACATGAGAACTCAGATGATGTGGGACTGATGCAAGAATGCTTTTTCCATACCACAGATCTTTTATTTGCAGAATTTTGACCTGTTGACAGGTTTAGTTTTCCTTATGATTTCTTTACAACTTCATTTATCAGCCCTGTGGTCTTTAAATTAGATTCTCCTTAGATTAAACCCATAGATTCTGAAACTGCTAAGCAATTCAATTAAGCAGGATGGAGAAAATAGGTGGAAGTTTTCTTTTGAGTATCAACTGTTGCAGGCACCGGTGACAGTACCTGTGTGAAGGCGCCTCAGAGCCTCAGGCTGGCACAATTCAGCCTTGTTTATTATTTGAACACTCCATCTGATTGGCCAGATATATTTAGGCACGTACTGTTTATCATTTTCATTGCTATTCCTGATCCTAGTAAAGAGCAATTTTGCTCTTGCAAGTTTTTGGAAGCAAGTGTTAAGTGGGAAGGAATCATAGTTTTCCCAAACCGCTTTATTTTTATCTTGCTTACCTCAGTAACTGATGGTGAGCATCCTAATTTGCTGTTTCCTCCTTGACTGTATTTTTTTGATAGAAACAACTAGTGATTCGATTTGCCCTAGTATGCTCTCCGGCTAGACCATATTTTCTTGTGTGCTTTCCTCAGGACTTACCCAGCGCTTCAAAAAGAACACGTGCAGCTTCTTCCCGAGACTTTGCCTCAAAAGTGAGGTGTGTGGCTGGCGTCTGTGTCGGGGGCTGCACCACTCAGCGGCACACACATACAGCGCCTGCCTGACAGTGATGTTGTTCCCTTTTCACCAGTTAGGATAAAAATCACGTTCAAAATCTGCTCTAACTTAGCACGAGGGCTCCAAGCTTCCCTTCAATCAGTGCAGACAGTTTGGATGCTGAGGTTTCAGTCTGAACTGGAAGTTTTGATGGCTGAAGCAGTGTTTGCATTGCTCAGTTGGAGCACTGGGATTAGGGTTGAGCTTGCTTGGAGAGAGCTGAGGGCAAGGGAATTAGCCTGGAAGCAGCCCAGGTGGAGAGGGGCTATAAGACATAAATCAGGGGCTGTGTGAGAAGGTCTGGCCATGAGTGTTCTTTGCTAAGCTGCTCCTGGAAGACCCTTGGACTGAACCAGTAAAAATGGGGTGCTTTGAGGACAGTGTTCCAGGCTTGACTCTGTCTTTTATCATCTTAAGGGCTTTAAGGTGGTTTCAACATTGATTTTCATGTCTGAGTTTTTCCATGTTGGATTTTCATTATTGCTCAGATAACACAAACTACAAATATTTGTGGTTGCTGATCAGCTGATGGAAATATGAGGATTGCGTGACTTGCTGCTCAGTTCCATCTGAGGATACTCAGTATCAGTTGAGGTTAGGATCCAACAACAGCCAAATGAACACTCAGGAGAGGTCAATAAACTGCAAGTAAGATCTCTTCTAGATTATCTTTTTTCTCTGTTTCAAGTTGTTTGAGATGAACTTTTCTTCACATTTCACACTAAGATACTTGCTAGCATTTTATCATTTATAAACTGATCAAACCCAAATCATTTACCAGTCTATAATGCTCACGCCTGTGCTGCTTAACATGAAAACAAAAAAATATGTAATAAATAAAAGACTGATTTTGGCTTCAATTCTCAGCATACGAGGAATATACTTTTAAGTAGTGAGATAATTTCCAGCTATCCAGAGCTAAGCAGAAACATCATACCTCTTCACTAAACATCCGTGGTTTATATGAAAATATAGATTTCCTTTAAGTGCTTTACTTAAGTCTTTGGTAAGTCATATTTACGTTATTATTGTTTATGTTCCGAGAAGTCAGTAGAAGGACAGCATTGTTGCAGTTTATGTGGTTTTATGATTCACACTTGATGAGGTCGCTATCAAATAAGGGAGAAGAAACCACTGACGGGTTTATAGCTGTGCTGTGCCATAGGACACATGGCAAGAACACAACAGCACAGGCAGGTCACTGTGATTTCATATCCCCAAACATGATTTTGTTTTGATCTTCTAAAATCATTCTGCACAGGAAGGCATCATTTTGGCCTGAAATTTGGCTTTGCCGTGCCGTGATTATGCTAATATTGTTAAACATCATCACAGCTCATAACTGCAGATTGCAAGGCTCATTGTTTTGGAGAGACTTCTCTTGAGTCCTCAACCAATCCTAAGTTAAAGCACCAGCAGAAGAAAAGTGGATCATAAAATCTCAAGGTGGTGGATGGTGCAAGAGGGAAGCATCTGGTTCTTATGATGATGTAATTGGGCAGATCCAGATTACCAAGGTTTAAACTCTGACCTTCCTGATACTGATCATTTTTTCCCCCTGTGGTGTCAGGAGTTTATTTATTGCATTGTCACATTCTGTCTGCTTTGTCCAAATTTCAAGAAAGTACTTGGGAATCTCAAAGTGTGCTCTCAAGTGTGATGCAGCGGACACTGTCAGACCAGACAGACAACACAGGCACAGCAACAATCCCAAAGTGCCGTAACATCTTTTTGGATCAAAATTGTTTCTTGCAATCATAGCTACGTCTTTTATTTATGCTGCCTCTCTGCTAAAGGTAACTTTGACTAGGGAAAGAACTTTACGCTGTTTAAGGCCCCAGTTTAGATGTCTGGGTGCTGCTTTGGGGATTGACATTTGTCAGTGTTAAGTTGTGCGCTTGTTTCTCCATCTGCCAAAGGTCGATAGGAATCAACTGTGCTGCTGGGTGAAGGATGTAGTGGTGGATGACTGTTTCACAGAGATGATTGAGGTGAATTTCTTGTGGTCAACCTCTCTACGGGTTGTTAAGCAGGATCTGCTGCTGTTTGCCATCTTTTTTTGATGTCTTGTTTGGGCAGATTTGGACCACAGAGGAAACTTGCAGCTTGTCTGGCTGTACTGCTCTGCAAAATATTTATTCCTTTTTCTCTTTGCAACTGCCTTGTTAGATTATTAAGACTCTGCAGAGGTCTCCAGAGCTCAAGTCTCATGGTGGAAAATTCCATTCAGAGTATGCTGTGAATTCCTGCTCCGATATAAGTGCTGCTTTGGGTGTCTTCGGGGAGGATGTGTATACTTTCTTATAGCTTCCTTCTAAATTGTGTGTAGGTGTATTTGTGACTTTTCCCAAGGCTGATAAATCAAAGCAAAGATGCCAGGAAGTTAATTTTAATCAGATGAAATACAAAGTGCTCTGAAGCTGGTTTCTACCAGCCCTACTGAATTTTGGATCAAACTACATAAGAAATCTTAAGCATTTCAGTATAGAGCATATAAAACTGCTGGTGCATGGAACTGAAACTTGTTTCTGCACCAATAAACTACCAGGGAAGATCCATGGTCAGAAGAACATCCCTTGACTCTTTTTTTCTATGAACAAGAAAGGAAAAGACAAGGAACTTGTACCAGGATAACTTTATGAAAGCAGGGCTGGATAATGCAGGGCTTGGTCTGCCAAGTGTGAGGTTTTTAGGTGACACACACCGACAGGAAAGGCAGGGTGGTTATGGGATGCTGCCCAGATCTTGGGCTGGCACTGAGCAATGGGAAGGGCAGGAAGAGCTGACTTTTGTTTAGAGCTGGAGAGGGAGACAGGCGGGGTCATTCAGCCCTCCTCTGCTAGGCCCAGAGCTGGAGGGAAGGGAGAGCATGTCAGTCCTTGAAAACATTTTTCTTTTGGCTCTTTCCAACAAGATCCTTCCATGTGTTTATTATCATTTGGATGCTTGGGGATCACCGAGTAGGGAGTTTTATCTTAGACTGGGTTCACAGGGCTTGGACTTTGCTCCTCGAAGCTGGTGTCAGGAGCACTGTGCAGAGATTAAGTGAACCATGATAATTTCAAGATTTTTCAAATCTCCTGTTTGATATCTTCCTCTCCTCTGAGTTTCTTTTCTCCACACCACATAGAGAAAAACTTAAATACATATTTTTCTAAGAGATTGCTGTCTAAATTTTCCTTAAGTTAAACCATGTGTTTTGTTGGAAAGTTTAGATATTTATCTGTTTTTCTTTTTTTGTTTTTTGTTTTTTTTTCCTTTTTCCCACTTATACTTTTACCCTCTCCTTAGGGACCCACAAAGCAAAACACCAACGTCTCTTCCAGACAATGTTAGAAGGACAAGAGATAAAGCAGGGTTATATTTGCTTTCAGAAGAGTTTAAGATAACTTGTTGCCAAGCTTTGCATCTGTGTGGATGAGGAGCAGTGGATGCAGAGCCATGCACGTCAGCTCCATGGGGAACAGGCAGCAAAGCTCCTGCCTTGCTTCTCCAGGGAAAGTGGACAGTGTAGACAGCAGCAGAAAGATTGCCCACCTCTAAAAGGGTTGGAGCTCTCAAATTCTCCTTTAGTAAAAGCTTGCTTTTCTACCAATGAAATAAAGGGCCTTATTCATGTTCCTGCTGGCTGTGAATTTGGCAACTTCCAAGAGCACGATATAATTTCTATTTTTAATAACTTGGTACATGATTAGAAAAAGGAGGAATATACAATATGTAACAGACCAAGAATAGATGATATTTTCAGATTTAATTTTTCCTTTCTGGGTGCTGATTTTCTGGGGGTTGTCCTAAGCATCATCTGCATAGCCATTTCCCAGTAGGAAAGGGTCAGGTGTCTGATAGATCTGCCCCTTCCCTGAAGGGTATTTTTGAATTGGAAATGAAATCCTCTCTACCTTACTGATGTTTGTCAGGAGTAGGTGAGCAATTGTAAACCAGTCCTACCTGGGCTGTTCCCTGTAACCAGATTTTTCTTACACTCTAAAGCAACAATGCAGTTCTCTTTACTTTCTAGCCTAAGATTCACATGGGAATCCAAAATCATGGTAGGTGATAAATGTAAAAAATATCCGAGTGACTATTTCATCTTCCTTCCTGTGTTTTGAGATTAAATAACCCTCATTCTTCACCAACACAAATTCTATACTCCTGTTATTTCAGGAAAATTCAGTTTTTTCAGCTGTGTATCCACCCAGCCAGTAAGCTCTGTCTGTGAAGCTTTTATGAACAGGTACATATGGATTTCTAGAACAAAACAGCCATAAACTGCAGTGACACTGGTGACAACACAGAACGGGAACTAAATTTAGTCCCTGTGTAAAGGTGACACTCAGCTCAGTGGCATGGGTTGCATTGGAATATTAAAAGTTAACATGTGAGAAACATGCAGCTCACTAGTGGTGTAGCTTTGGGGATGATTAGGGAGGATATTAATTTAAGTAGCTCAGGACTTAATCCAGGGAGGTAATATAAAAGGAGTTGGGAACAGCAATCAGGAACCCAGCACTGCTAGAGAAGATGTGGAAACAGCTGGAGAACAGGGCCAACCTCACTTTTATTGTGTGTGGCAGTGAGTGGCATCAGGGATAAGCCAGGGAATACTGAACTCCTGCTCAGTTTGTGGGGTGTATTTCCTGCTCCCGAGACCTGTGCTGTGATTGTCACCTAAATGATAGTTCATGGACAGCAGATAATCCTGTGCATTGGGTGGTGGAAACTTTTACTTTGCTTAGCGGAGTGAAACAACTTCACTGCAAAGAAGAAAGGATTCAGGGGGAGGGGGATGAATTAGTCTCACTTCACTGAAGCAAGTCATGCTACAGAGCTTTGCACTATCTGAGGAATGGGCTAGTGTAGGGATAAAATGATGGGAGTATTATCATTCTGCCTTTAACTGCTGTAAAAGGAAGATTTTGTTTGCTGTAAATTTATGGCGGCATATAGGAGCGTTTATGCGAACAGCAGAAAGCAAAAATGCATTCTGTAATATCCTGACCATGTGTGTTTGCTAGGCTTAGCTTGGTTTTCCCATGACTGAATTTTAGTTTCAGTCTACTCCCCCTCCAAATATCTGTTTTCTTCTCCCCCACCTCTGCTGGTTACTGTGTTAAGTGTAGTGATGTACTGTGAGAAGTGCCTTTGTAACCAGTCTGTCTGCAAAGGAACATGTCCAAAAGAAAGGGATACACAGAGCATGAAAATCCTGTGGAGACTGATGACTGTGCACACCAGCACACAGAGATGTGTGTTTATACAGGGAGGAAAGGAGAAGCCGAGCAAGAAGTTTCCAATGTTGGTCAGTCGTGAGAACTGACCCTGTAATGCTTTTTGAGGCTCTTTGCATGTGTATCTTTGATTCTCTGTAATGAGTAACGTACTTACAAGGGATTATTTCATCTCCCAGGGGACAGCCTGACCCCTCTCACCTCCCGTTATCGTGGGCGTGAGGAGCCACGGGGGAGGCGAGTTGTGTTTCGCCCTTCCCTGAAGGGCGTGTGCAGGGACGGGGTCTGGCAGGCTGAAAAAAGACCAGCAAAAAATGAATTCTCCGGCCCTCAGTGAGGCTGTGGAGTGTTTAATCCTGGCTGTGTGGCTGTGGGTGCTGGGCCGGGCAGCCCCTGGGACGGGGGGCTGAGCTCAGGCAGTATCACCCATATATCTATACATACCTGCACCTTTTAGAGCACCAGCTGCAGCTCACCCAAAGGCACGCCACTGAAGTGTGTGCACATTTATTAAGAAATGCTTATGTATATTTTACACCTCTTTTCCTCCTGATTTAAATGTCCTGATGAATATTTATTATATCCAATTAAATTTTAGTGGCATATTTGGTTGTAGGGAATGAAATCTTTATTATTATTTACATATTCTTTTGTTATTTGCATATCTTTATTTATGTCTTCAGCTTTATTATTAATGCACACATACAACTTTTAAAGTAAAGACAAAAGCTTTGACTAGAAGGAGGCTTAAATGCAAGTGTTTACACTGCTAATATCTGCCAGAGAAAATACAGAACAGAAACTCGTACCTAAACTCACATGCTCGAGAAGAGACATTCCTAACGTGCTATTCTCTTTTTTTCTTCATGATGAATTTAAAATACAGAAGGTTGGCATGTGGGAAAAAAAGTGAATTTTCTGCATCTGATCTAGATCTACGCAATGAATATCTAAGAAGCAAGCAATTTGTCAGGAGTTTTCAGACTAAAGCTCCTATAGCACATGGCTTGTAGGGAGCAGTGATTTACAATTCCCTGTGAAAGCTTTTCTGGGCTGAAAAGCTAATAGATGATGTTGCTATTTAAGTGCTAAGAGAATGTTTTCAGCCCTCAAAGGTTAGGATCAAATAAAAGTTGTGTTTCTTGGAACACACAAGGGAACGGTTTTATCCTGAACTGATGTGTCTCTGTTATTTATCTGTTGGAATTCATTGGAAAATAAGCGTTTTCACCAGGGAAATATTTTATTTTAGCATGAAGAGCCATTGAACACATACATCTGCCAGGGGTACAAAATTAGCTGTGATATTAAGCTCCTGCTCAAAGGTGCATTGGCAAACATTCATGTGGAGTCCAAAAACACTCGTTACTCTCGTTTGATTCTGCAAAGCTGCTGCAGGTTTTCCGTATTAGTACCCACACAGCTACCTAGTGACTGAGAGACGGATTTAACACCTTAGAGATGTGACAATTCCATGAGGGCTCTTGTGGCCTGTCTCGATATGGAGGTCTTAAGTACAATTTATGAATTCTGGTTGAAGTTATGAAGTTGCTGGTATAAAAAATGGGAGCGTCCTGGATTGCTGCAGGTAGTGAATCCATCATTTTCTCACAAGGTCTGTCATGTTCTGCAGTATAATGACCATGGAGAGTCACTCATTTTAATGCCTTTGTTCTGAACAGGGAGTCAGGAGAACAGATTTTCCCCCATAAAACCAGGAGAGGGAAATAAGGTCTTTGGTAATTTCTTGGACAGAAGCAAGAGGATGAAACATTTGTTGAAAAAGAAGTCATGGAGGAAGAAGAAACACAGACAGAGCTCTGAGGAAGGAATAAATAATTTCCTAAGAGAAAAACGCAACCTAATGGCAGGACGCAGAGTAGGCCAGAGAAAGCTGGCAAGTAGAGCTGAAAAACTCTCTCTGAAAAGAAGCCATGAGACAGCAGAAAAAAATCCTCATCAGCTAATGAGCTCAGATTCCTGTCCAAGGAATTCTCCAAAGTGCTGAGGAACTGGAGAGAAAGAAATAAACATAAGCATTGGTTTTTTTGTTTATGTGTCTTTTGACTTCATGATAAGTGACAGGGATATTTTGTACTTGGACACACATGAGGATGTGCAAAGGATCATAGTGTTTAGAGTTTGCAACTGCTAATTCTAAAATCCTCTGGCTGAGGAGGATCCCCTGATGAATAACCACCCAGAGATGACATTGCACTGTCTCCCAGCAGTGAGTTTCTGTTCTTTTTTTTTCACTTTTAGTGTAGAGGTGACCACTTTTTGCCAGTGTCTGTTTTCCTGTAACTATTGAGGAGCTCTTAGAGGGTAGAGCTATGGAGCACAATTTGGGTTTTCTTTGCTGACAGCCCCTCTGTGCAAATTCTTTTTGGCAAACTGGAAGTGTGGTCTGAACCATGCCTTTTGCATCTGAAACAGAAGAGGTGGGGAAAGCCTTCACCACACAATTAACTTCATTTTGTCACACTGAAGTCTCTGTTCCTTTGCTCTGCCAGCCAGACTTCAATGAACCTCGGCGAGAGGGCTTGCAGTGTGTTGCTGAACTTGAGAAATGACAGAGGCCTCTAGCACAGGGTGTAAAACATAATTCTTGCCACTTCATCTCTTTTCAGTGACAATATAGTGGAAAGCAGTGCTGAGCACACAATGCAGAGTCACTATTTCCTGTCTCTGCGAGACGTTGCTTTAAAATTAGGTGAGATGCATCGATTTGAGAAAGCCAGGAGCTGGGCCCAGAGGAGGTGAAAGAAGAGATGCTACTTGCTCTGTTAGAGCTATTTACTGACCGGCTTTTATATTTGTCTTTTATATTGCTGAGAAATTCATACATTGTATTTGCCTTTTGTGTACAGCTCTCAACAAGTATCCCTTTGTCAGCCTCACAAAGGGCAATAAACTCTGTGTTGCAAATAAGCCTCAGTAGCTGCTGGACATTATGACTAATTGTAATGCAGCATATATCCTTGAGGACTATAAACCTATATTAAAAGACAATGCTTGAGAGAAAAGCTATTGAATTGAGATAGTACTCATGTAACCCCATGGGGGCTCAACGGACAACAAGGAGGCCATTGATACCAGCTCTAATACAAAAAGCCACACAGACAGAGAGTCATCCAAACCAGTATGGTGTGTGGATGACCACATAGTTCAGTTTAATGCTGCTTTTGTTTTGTTCTCACTTCGAGGCAGACAACACACACTGGAACATCAGAATTAGTTCTGTTTAGATTGCTGCAGAGGGAAGGAGCGAGAAAATTAATGGAGCAGTGCCCCCCTCACCTTCTCTTGTTGTGTGCCAACTTGTCTGAAATCTGCCCAGTCTCAGGGTAAATTCTGTAGTAGAAGTGAAAGAAAACACTGTTTTCTTTCTGGTGGGTTTTTGTTTGGTTGGTTGGTTATGTTTTTTGGTGGTTGTTTGTTGGTGGTTTTTTTTGGTTGGTTTGGTTTTTTTTTCCCCTCCTGATTTTTTTTCCTTTTTTTCCCTTATGTTTGTGGTGGTGGTTTTTTTTTTTTTTTTTTTTTTTTTTTTTTTTTTTTTTTTTTTTTTTTGGTGGGATTTTTAAAAAATTATTATTTTTATTTCTAAAAGACTGAGAAAGTGTTGAAGTTTCTTTTGCTATTTCTCTCTCTCTCTTTTTTTTTTTTTTTTTTTAATTTCCCTTGCATATTCTGAATCAGTTCAGGTCTGATATAACAGATCTTCTGAAACTATCAGGAGAATTTTCAGCTAGGATATGAAAATGTAAACAGTCTGGGTATAACATGCATTGCAACTGAGGGTGGAACTGCTCAGAAGCTGGGAGAGATTTCATGTTGAGGAATCCTGGCCTTGGCTCTCAGCCCTTGGGGTCGTTTTATCTTAGGTTTGGGTACTCCAATATTGTGTTAGTCCGTGAATGAGTTGCCCTAAAATCACTTCCATCACTATTCAGTGATATTTTTCTCTGCATAGGTATAATTATTTAGGTTGTAACCTGTGCGTCTATGAGCACAAAGCCTGTATTTTACTGAGACCTGTCTGAGATACAGATGATTCTTGAAACTGTGTTTCACTCTTTGTTCCAATATTAGGAACAAAAGTGTTGCTATAATTTAAAGATGACCAAGCCTGTAGTTAGAGCCTACTTGATAACTAATTAATGATATACTTCACCCAGAAGAATCCCAATCTATTGCTTTATTAGCATTTTCAGGAAAACCAAGGAAGGGTTTGTAAACAGAAACAGAGCAAGGACCTACTTTCTTTTATTTCTTTGTTTTATTTACAGATAATATCCTCTGCTAAATTGTTTTCCTAGGTATCCCTGCTGAATCACTCAGAAATCCTTTTAAACTCTGTGTAAAATTCCTATCAATTTGCACTATGGGAAAGGTCAGAGTTCTTTTCCCTCAGTTTCTTTTTTTTTTTTTTTTTTCTAATCAGCTTAGATTTGAATTTTTCAGTGCCTTTGTAAGGACAGTTGCTGTTGCAATGGGTGTGTAACTGCTGCCCAGGACAGACAAATGCACTTCTTCCAGCTGGTTTGCTCAAGCCCTGTGCGGGACCATGTTTTTCTATTTCCTGGTATCTTCTCTCTGTCACTGGATGCCTCTCATTCTCTTCATACTATTCTTTTTAACTTCCCCCCAATGTGATTTTATTCCTTCTTCCATAGGATGATTTTTTTTTCCCTGCTGTAGTTTCTCAACAGTGTCTGTGTAGCAACTCCATCTGCTTTTGTCCTGTGAAGGAATTGCCTCAAAAGAAACACCCTGAGTGGGAATTATGCTTTTATTGGAGCCAATATTTTACCCAGTGAATTAGTCCCAGTGGAATGAATAGGACGATTTGCATGCTTAACATTAGGCACACTGAAGTCCTTCACTAAATCAGGTCTAATGTGCACATTGAACTTCCCCTGACTTAGGAGAAATTCTGCAGTCCAAAAAAACCTGTGATTTAAAGCCACCATGTGAAAACCTGGCAATGTTGTGGCCAAAGCTGACTGTGGTGTCTGTGGACCCGGGGTGGTACCTCAGCTTCTGAGTCCTTAGACAAATACCCCAAGAACAAAAGACCTGCATTCAGGAACCATCCAGAAAATGAACCCTGCCTGTTATTGAAGGATTTGGTATTTTAAGAGTTAACCTACAAATTCGAACACTGTAATTTCATATGAATTTCATTTCTGCCTTTTTCTTGTTAAATAAATTTATTTCTTTTTAAACTGACTTCAAGAAAGAATAAGAGGGAAAAAACCCCCACCTTTTTGTTAAATTAGCTTAAAGCAAACAAACTAAAACTTCTCAATGTTGTCCAATGCAATTCATTATGCTGGTGCAGTACTCTTTTTTTTTCTTCTTCTTTTTTTTCCCTTTCCATTGCCTGAATAATGTTCTTTGAAGACTACATCATCAATAAACCACTCTGGTGAGGTTTAGAGGGCCTAGAATAATGAATAACAATTAGGGGCATTTAAAAGGTAATATTTTTTCCTGCAATTTGGGAATTGATTTATGAAGTTGGGGATCCTCCAATTTCATCAAATAAATGGTTTCTTAAACCAATTCTTCTTACCGTCATGGTAACACCTTTAGATCTGGCGCGCTTTGCAAGCTTTCTTGCCAACTTATTGTTTTTGATGCAAATGAAGCATCTCAACTTGCAAAATTAACAGAATTCCTGTCTAAAAAATGTTATACATTTTCTACGGCCCAGTTAAAGTAGCGCAGTATCAGTTTTACAGTGAGAACTATTCTGTTGGGTTTCATCTGTGTGAGGTTATGCTTATTTTTGAAATTAAAACCGCAGATATTTTTTCTCTTGACATTTCTTCAAAATGTGTTGTAATTTGGAGGCCTGATGCGCACACCTTAAATGGACCCATGCAGTGAGCCTGGATAAGTGAGTGAAAGGTCAAAGTCCTGCTTAGCAGCTCGGAAGAGCAAACCATGACGCCAAAACCAGTAAGGGAAATCAATGAGTGGATGTGTAAAACACATGGAACAAAGTATGAAGGGATCAGGGGTAGGATTGTGATAATCACCCCAGTTACAAAGAAGTGTCCACATCCCTAAAAACAGCCATGGAGAAGCCCAGTGTGGGCAGCCACTGACGCTCAGGCTGCCTGAATGACCTTCATCTCCAGCTCAGTGCCAGCGAGCTTTGATTCACCTTTAAACAACCAGTCCCTGGGATGTTTCCAGTATCTTCCTGGTGGGTCTCCTAATGGAATTAAAGTAGAATACCTTGTACTCTGGTAGGGTTGAATGTATGGATAAAAGGATTCTGAGGTAATAGTATTTTTTACAGATATTTAAACCTCTTTGGATGTACAAGCCAGAAGAGGCTCTAACCACTTTGGTAGAACAAACCTCCCAGGCAGAATGTGTAAAATTTTGAAAAACATGAAAATATCCCCTTCAACCCCAAGAAGGGTGAACAACACAATTTGCAGGAAACAAATATTTAATGCACCCAAAATTATTGCTTATAGTGCACTACAAAAAAAATCTGTTTCTTCAGACTTCCCTCCCCGCTTCTTGTGTTGGGTGATGTATTGAACCGTCACCCTTTTGCTCTTCATCACACTGCTGATTTTTTTTTTTTTTTTCCCAGTGGAGAATTCTCAGCCTAGGTGGTGTATTGGTAATGCAGAGGAGTGAGGTGGAGGAGGAAAGATGTTCCTGGAATTTCCCAGAATTGAAGAACAAGGGCAACATCTCCCAAAATTCTTTCACCGATTGCATGCTTAGGTAGATCACCTCATGTTATGATGGCCCAGCCCTGAGGCTAGTGGTTGACTGTTCCTTTGTAGCCAGTGCGAAGGAACATGAGAAGCACCACCTCAATGTCTCCAGGGCTCTGACTGTGGATGTTCATGCCCTTTCTTATTGCAGCTGACTCATACAAGGATTCATAAGATTTCTTGTACTTCCTTTCTTGTTGTTTCTTTCTTTTTTTTTTTTTTTTTTTTTTTTAATTAGGAGGCAACATCAGCCTAAAGTATACAAAGCTAGGTATTTAATTTGTATTTGCTTGTTATGCCCTAATCCTACCCACTATTTATTTAGACTCATGAAAATATGAGCAATTAAATTCTGGGTCTTTGTGAGCATTTTGGGGCCCTTTGGAGTATTTTAATTCCAGCTCACTTTGAGAGACCAAGTGTGATATCTGCAGTGGGTTAGGACAGGAAGTGCTAATTAATTTTGAAGGATGTGTTTGGTAGAAATTTGATATCCGTGGCAGGAGCCCTTTGAATCATTTTGGTGGTGGGTGTAGAGCAGCTGTCTGGTCAGACACAGGCAGGGGATTCTGCCTTGCCTTTCTGGGGGCTGAGGTACACCTAGAGCAGCCTGGACTAAAGGGGGTGCCTCCCTCATTTCTGCTCAGTAGGATGCAAGGAACCACTCCCAGAAATCTGATGGTAACCACAAAAGCAACAGAAAATGGAAATATGTTTTACTCAGCCAGGACTCTGTCAGTGTGTCTTGGAGAAAACGGGACAAATGTTTGGAGATGCCCAGTTGGAGAGCAATGTGTAGAATTGCTAAATCAGATTTTTTTTTTTTCCCATGTGGCACTAGATAGGTGGTCTGGAGAGTAACTAACTTTGTGCAGGCTGAGACTTTTCACACATTCAGGCTTGTGTTTTCAGAAAGGGAAAAAGCTAAAACAGTTTTTTCATTTTGAAAAATCTTTTCAAATGCTGTTGCTTTGAGGAATGGTGTGGATATCACAGTATTTATGAATCAACAACTTTAAGGAGCTTAAATATGAAAAAACAATATCTTCTTGTTACTTCTAAAGTATACTGTTTGGAGAGCAAAAAGCTTGTTTTCCCCACTGCAATTCTATAGAGTGAATATCTGTCACTGCTTTTCATCAGATCAGCCTGGAGCTACTAAACCCTAATACCCTCAACAGACAACAGCCACAGTGCCAGGGAGGGATTGCCTGGGCTGCAGCTTCCAGAAACATGTGAATAACCCCAGCACTGTGCAGCTTTTTGTGCCTCTCTTGCAATTTCAGCAGGAAAATAAGAGTAATTAGAAAGCTCCATTTGGCACCAATGCTGCTAGTTTGAAAGTGACCTACTAAGCTGCAAACCATTCTCCCCCCCCCTTCTCCTTTCTCCTCCACCCCACTCACAATCTAGGTCTAAAATCTGGTCATCTGTAGCGTGGTGCTGTTTGGAGCTGAGCTGCTGCACTCCGTGCACATTCCTGTTGTGTTTAGAAACTGTTGATAAAAGATCTCGCAATATTTATGTTGGACATATCCATGTATGTCAATACTGCCATGTCCTCGCTGCTGCCAAATTCTGTCTCTTTTTATTATTTTGATATATGGTGGGTTATTGTAGAGCACTTGCTTCTGTACTCCTTCAAATGCTTGAGTTATTCCATAGTTCCTCTCGGAGAGTCATTTGCTGCAGCTGTGACATTACTCATCCCTTAACCTAATTAGCTGGGTTTATTTACTCTGGGAGGAGGGAAGCACAGGATGCAGAGAGAATCATGATCCAGACCATTCTGCAAGCATCACAGTGAGTTGTGCCTGAGGAGTCTTCATGAATCTGATTTTGGAGGTGTTTGCTGCTGGAGGGGGACTGTGGTTTGGTTGCTGCTCTGTGGAGGGTTGTCCAACATCTCCTTGATATAAATAGAGCCATGGGGAGAGAGACAGAGAAAGATGAAGTAGCTGACTCAATGTTTGACTGATGGGCCAATGTAATGAAAGTTTTGCATTCTTTTTTAAGCAGGAGTAATAGGATAGCAAAGGAACACTGGGGGATCCATTAGATTTGCATACTTATAATCCATCATAGTGATGAAATTAATTCACTTGTATCTTACTGCATGCACGGCTTAGGCAAAAATGGTAAAAATGACTCTAAAGTATGGATTTGTCAGTATTTCAAGCATTTATATGTAGTAAGTATGCAAAGTAGTCCAATACAGAAGCAATTGTTTGAATGGTAGAAAAATTGAAAGATGTCTTTCCTCAAAGGAAGTAATATTTTGATTTAATGTTGTCTGATCAGCACAAAAGTCTTTAAATGTAAGGATTGCTGGTCATCTGAATATCTATATTCAGACCTACATATTGATTTAGATTTCTAAATGTACCCAGCTCCTCCAGTCAAACTTTGGTTGATGAGAGTGACATACATTTTTTTCTAACTGTACTTACAATATTTGTTTATTTTGAGGTAGATTTAATGTGCCATATAATTAACTGGTGCAGAGAATTAAGCTATAAAGCACACTATTATCTCTCAGGCTTTTTCCAGGGCTATATGAGATTGTCACATATGGCATTGGTTGTTGATAACTAACCTAATGAAATGATACCATCACACAGAGGCTGTTTCTCAGTATCCGTTCCCACTGATAAGTTATCTGTCTTGATATTGATTTGACATATATCTGCTCTGTATGTGACTGTGGAAACTAATGACTGAGGTTGTACTGAATATTCAGAGATAAATTTTCAGATGAGCAAGGGACCAGCCTTCCTATTTCTCAGAAGGTCTTTTTTTTTCCCCCCTGCCTGCTAATGAACCGTGGGTGCAGGCATTAGCTCTGAGACGGCTTTTCATGATTGAAGATCAGATCAGCTGAGGGCTAATATTTGTGCTTGCGATGCATCATCTGGAGGAAACCAACGGTGTAAGTACTGATGGAAGTTTGGCAAAATGGAGGGCAGCTTTCTAAAGGAGTCAGGCTGGAGATAATGCTCCTTTCCTTAAAGTACAGCTTGATTTCAATGGAGGAACTCAACTGAAAATTGTGAGAAGTGCCTGCTGTCATTGACCACCCCACTCGGGATCTGGAGCACTTGGAAAGGAAGGAACCAGCCTGGCTTTGCAGGATGAGCAGGCCGTTTATCTGTGTGCAGGCCAAAACATCAGCAGAGGGAAAACAGAACATGCAGGTCCAAGACTGGGTGTGACTGGGGCTGGGACAGGGGAAAAGATGTGATTTTGGGGTCTCGATATCCTCAGCAGGTGTACTGGCATGATGCCACTTGCTGCCAAAGCAGAGACAGGAGAGGTGCTAGGGCATGGCCAGGCTGCCTGACCTCCACTCCTCTGCTGCCTGAGCTTGGCCCACGGGACAGCAGGCTGGGGATGTGTGCTGTGAGTGCAGTGCGCACAGAATTCCCTTTCTGTGTTCGCTCCCTGGGCCAGGCAATAATTTGGTTGCATTTCTTCCCCTGAATCTGCCCAGTGTGCCTTTGGAGGGTGACAGCTGGTGCTTTCACTCCTTACATGCAGTCATATCTGTCAAACAATCCAGAATACCTTTGAATCTGGTACAGCGTGTCAGGAGTGCGGGGTCTCCCATAAGGCAGAGCTCTAAGAAAAACACCAGTAACATGAAACCCCCTAAGTCAGTCAATATGATTTTATCACACAGCCAGCAGTGAAAGAGAATGGGAGCGAAAAAACCCAACCCAGGGCAGTACAGAGTAAACAGCATCCCTGTTGAGGTGAATTGTCCTCTGGAGAAGCCTCTGGAAAAGCCTTGGTGGAGCAGCTCCAGCCTGGGTTGTGTCTGTGCCACCTTGGTGCAGTGGGAGCAAAACACTCCGTGCTGAGAGCCCCACAACTGCAGGGCTCCTTAGGGAGGGATTCAGTCAGGATTGCCACGAGTTCGAGCCCAAGGATTTGTCAGAGATTGTGGCACTCCATGTGTATCCCTGGAGCACCTCCTCTGCTTTCCAAAGGGATTTGTGTGCTCCACAACCTCCTGTGCCATCAGCCAAGGCATGGTGGGTGAGGACAGTTGAGAGGAGGACTTCAAAAGTGCCCCCTTAATGCAACCTAAACTCCTAATGAGGGTGTGTTGTTTGGAGTTGGGCAGAGAGGATTGGAATCCCTTTCTCTGGGTTCATATCTGGGGTCAACAACATCCCGAGGGGTGAATAGGTGATGAATGCTTGCATCAGCTCCCACAGCACTGGTGCCACTTTAGAGAGCTCTGGTTTTCAGTGCTCTTGTTAGCTCTGTAACCTTTCTCAACTGCCTTTGCCCAGCCTGCTGCATGCTGCATTCTTTCCTCAGTCCATTGCATTTTGTTTCTGTATTACACCATTTTTTTAGTGTTTCCATATTTATGAATTCATCCATCTACAATAACAATTACAGTTGGAATGTTTACTTTGCCTGATAACATTTACAGTTCATCTACTGGGCAAATACTTGTTATTCTTTGCTTATTTTTTTAAATATATATTATTAGAAGAGCTTTTGTAAAATTTAATTCATTCCTCCCAAATATGTTCCATTTCACACAATTGGCAGGAACAAAAAAACAAATCAGAACAAAACAAAGCAGCCTCATCTTCCCCAAAGAAATACTAAAAAAAAGGGAAAAACCGGAGTTGAGGAAGGCACCAGAATGATAAAGACATAACCAAGGTCTAGCATTTAATTTTATTTTTTTTTGACTGTCTGACATCATCAGGTGCAATTATGGGTGACTTACGACCCCATTTTGTTTTTTATGAAGAAACCCAGGGCTGACATTCCCCTGTATGCCAGACCAAGTGCTTGGTGCCCTTGGCTGTTCAGTGATGATGTTCGTCACAGGGAATCCCTGACCCTCCATGTGAATCCAGAAGCCTTGGGGAGGATTTTTTGTTTAGACACAGAGGTGTTTGCCCTTGGTGCAGCCAACAGCCTCTGCCTGGTCCCATGCTGGGAAAGGAGAGGGATAATAGGTTGCTGGTGCCCATGGCAGGGTCACACCTCCAGCTGATGCCTTAAGTTTTATCTTTCATGTTTTTCAGGTTCTGTGCTGCCCAGGGGTGCAGTTCCGAGCCTCACATTCAGGGTCACTCAGCTCTCTCCACAGAGTAGGGAGACAAAACAAATCCTTTTCCTGCTGGAGACCAAGGATAATGTTACAAGTTTTCAGGCCCAAAAGCACAAACAATAGTGGAATGAAGGGAGGAACAAGAAGCATGGGACCTCACAACCTGGAGCTGTAACTGGACAATTAAACCCCAATATGCAAATGGGCAAAAACTTACAAAAGTGTGAGACCTCGTGACCAGTGGACCATTTTTGTGACCATTTTAAGTCCACCTTGGGTGTAGCCCTGGCCAGGGCCTAAAGGCCTAAAGGCCTTTCAATAAATATATACTTTATTCTAGAGCTCTGTCCAGTCTCTGTTCCAGGTCAGCCTTCCCAAGGCACCACAGCCACTGCAGGAAATGCCCCCGAGACTCCTCTAGGACGTGCAGTGCCTTCTCTGCTGGCCCTGGCACCTCCCTCACCCGCTGGGGTTAACTCTGACCTGCACAGGGCTGTCCCCCAAAGCACCAGGCAAGGACCACGTTGGTTCAGAGGCAAACACTGGCATTTTGTTGCCCGTGGAAGTCTTCTCCAGCTGTGGAGCAGCTCCACGAAGCAGAGCGTGCAGTGGCCTGTCCATCCTGGTTCAGTGAAGTGGTTAATGCTCTGTGCAGTGCATGGGATTTATTTAGTGCAGCTAGCTGAGGGACTCGGTTTTAATGTGCACTGGAAGGATATTGGCACACGTTTTTGGACTGCACTTTGCTCTCTGCCTTGATGAACTAAGCAGATACTGTACCATGAAAGGGAAGAGGAAGCTGAAACTTGGAATAATGTCCCTGTTTGTCTCACAGCGTGCTGCTGCTCATGATGTTGAGCTGGCACCAGTCCTGCTCTGCTTGGAGAACGCAGCCGTGGGCTCTGGTTGTGGGAGGATGAGCCCGTTGTTATCTGGCAGGGCTGGTGAGAAAGGAAAGGAAGGTTGATTCTGGCCAGATGGGAGATACTTTCCCAGTGTGAGAAAAGCGTGCATGGAGGCAGATTATGCTCTGAACAAAAGAAGCAAGCAAGAGCCCTCCAGTTGGTGTGAGGGAACGAGGAGTGGGACAATAGGTATTGCCAGGAAACACCTGGCTTCAGGAGGAAGCTGAGGGGACCTTCCAGTGAATGAAAACCCTTGTTGTAAAATGTGTTTATTGACAGTGAATAAAGCACGGGGCAAAGAGAGTCCAACCCTTTGTGAGGAGAGGGGAATGCCCTTCCTCTGCACTGTGGTTTCATTTCCAAAGTCTCAGATAGATGTGTCCTTTGAGGTTGGATCAGTCAAGAAACTTTCCATGTGTTAAGTCTGAATATTTGGGGGAACAAGCTCATAGTGAGGAGCACAAAGACTGTACATTTGAATGCTGGAAGGAGTCTGCTCAGTACCTTTGGAAGGGAGGTTTGACGATAGGAGAGACCAAGACCTGAATGTTCATCTTTCCTGGAAATGTTACGGCACTTATGAGCAGACAGGTAATAACAGAGGAGTTACCTACTTAACACATGCTCAGAAGCTCTGCATTAAACTTCTAGAGGACAGTAACAGAAGTGAAGAAAACCTCTTTAAATGAAAAGGTGTGAAACAATGCAGATAAGGTGGTGCAAAACTAAAAAAGCAAAGTAAAAGTGGAGAACAAAAGGGAGGATTTCCCAATAGGTTAAAACAATAGCAACGTCTTGCAAGTATACACAGAGCCAGAGAGGGGAAGGTGAGGGGACTGGAAAGAGAATTGGTGCAACCCTTGAGGGACACAGGCAGGGAAAGTGGCAGGCAGGCTGGGCTGTCCAAATGTCCACAACTCCAAAGGGGCTGGAGTCAGCCTTAGGGTGGGGACATCCAACAGAGGAATTGTCTGAGAACCATCTTTCGTCTATTTCATCATGGACAGAAGATTTTGCTTTCCTGCTTTTATCTCTCTGTTGCTTTGAGAATTTCTGGTGGTTTATATTTTCTCTGTTTTTATGTAAAAACAAGTAAGGAAACAAAAAGGGAAATTATTTTTATTTCCCATTGCATTCTGACAGGGAAATGAGGTAGATATGGAATAAGTATCTCCTCACCTCTATCATGATTTTCCTTTCAAACTTTAAGGACTCTTCCTACATCTCTGTTTGCAGGTATAATCCAGAATCGATTTAACTGAAGATCATAGGGAATGAAAATCATCTCCATCCAATTCTGGATGAATAAAGGAAATTTTCCTGCTCTGTTTGCACTGTCAGAGATATTGGTGGGCATTGCCACAATCCACATGGTTTTCATCACTGCAAAGAAGTTAAATCCACCATGTTTTTACCATGCCAAATAATAACAAGAAATCATGCTTTAAGTATGCACCTGTGTAAGCTATTTTTATGAGACAAAAAGGCTTCCTGGTCCCTTGTGGGATCATTTATATGATGGAAATAAGAAATATGGTATTGTTTGGCTGGGAGGATATAATTCCTTAATTACCTGAGGCATGTCTGAGTTATTTTGGAAAAGCTGTTATGAACAGCATGGTATCAACTCTGTGACTGTAAAGAACAAGAACCAATAATGTAAGATCCAATTTGTTCTGGCAAATAGCAACCAGGGTCAAAAGGGTTGGGGGGGGGCAGTAAATTGAAGAATTTACCCAATGGCAAAGTACTCAGGGTTTTTTTCAGAAAATACAGTTTCAGAAGTGTTGATGCTGAGGTGCTAAAGGTAATAAACTGAGGGATAAAATAACAGGGGTAAAAGAAGTGGTGGTGCAGATGGTGCTGGTGCTGGAGGGGAAGAAGTGCTGCCTCCCTCCCAGCAGGATGCCTGGGCTGCTGCAGAAGGGTGACTAAGAAAAGACTTCATCCCTCTGCTTTTGAGTGTCTTTTTTCTTAATTGATTTTCTAGTTGTTTCTTTGGTGGTTTGTTGGGGTTTTTTTTGGTTTTGATTTTTTTTTTTGCTACCCAAATGTCTCTGTGTATTGATAAGTTACACCTGTTGGGTGTCAGATCTTACCTTCCTCAGGAATTTCTGACAGTCCTACAAAACTTCTCTAGAAATTGGTTTAATCCATTTTAGGGACTGTATGGGGTTTGTGTGCTCCTTTGGGTTTGCCCAAACAGCTTTGCCTTTCCTGCCTCCCATTATTTTATATTTCTGTCTGTCAGCTCACCCTAAGACAAACCTTACTTGGCCATGCAGCAGTAACTTCACCATCACTGTCACATTTTTGTGCAAGAGAATGGTGAAAAATAAAGTCACCTTTGGTCAAAGTATGACTCTTCCCAATGGGAATTCAAAATGAGGTTTCAAAATTGTGGCAGAGGACTGTGGATAGAAGAGTTTGTTTCAAGTGTTTCCAGTGATAGTATGACTGAATGTATATGAATTTTTTTTTTTTTTTTTTTAAGAATTACAAAACTATGAATTTGTGATGAAAGGCTTGATGGCTTTATGAATAAGTGCTAGTTGATGCTATTTAAGTAGGATTCAATTAAATCTTCATAAAATGAACAGAGTGAAAAGGCTTGACATGAACTGAGGCCCAGGAAGGCAAATTGCCATGTATGAACTATTCCATGGAAATCAGATTACTTTTCATAGCTGCAAAAATGTGCTTAGCATAAACATATTGGGCCAAATTCTGTTCTCATTTATGCATGTGTAATATGGAACTAAGTGCAATATTTGGGTAAATCTATTTCAAATAATTAGTTGATAGTCTTGGAGGGAAAAGAAACCATTGCTAATTTAAATATTGGCATATTCTGTTTTTCAAACAGATGTTCAGACTCTTATATTTTGGCATCCCAAGATGAAAAGATAGCGAAGTTGCACAAGAGGGTTTTTATGGAGACTGTCAATGGGATTGAGAAAACTCTTGGGCCAAAATTCAAACAAGTTCTATACACAGTTGCCCAAAACATTTCTGATCCTGAGAGTGGTGGGGAATCCCACTGACTTTAGAAATTGCCTTCTCCATCGCACAGTTTGTGGGATTGAGGCTTGACAAAACCCAGCACAGTTGTCCTGGCTCTGTGGAGGTAGATGGCAAAATGCCTTTGGCATAAGCAAAGTCAGACCTTTCACTATTATCTTTTTCAGAGACTGAATTAAACCCACCCCCCTCTTTTATTTTTTTTTTCCCCTTTCCCTGAGCAAGTTCAATTTCTTGTTAATTTACCAAGGTTTTAATTTGAAATCTGAGGTAATTTTTTACCTTGATATGCTTATATAGCTTTAAAATGTACAATAAAACAGAGTAGGTATGCTATTGCCAGAATATGAATCCAAGGCAACTAATTCAATTGAAAACAAATCTAAAACTTTCCTTCTATTGATTATTTATTTGAACCAGCGGGTATCCTTGTTCTGCATTTATCCCCAACACTTTTTAATACAATAAACCCCCCCTGAAAGTGGCATTAAATTCTCGCTCTTCTGAACTTGTTTTTAAAACTCCATTACCATTTACTAGAAAAACTATTTCCCTGGTTGCTTTTAAAGTCTCTAACTTTATTTTTTTCCCCATTACGAAACTCCTTAGCGTTAGGAAAACATCAAGCCAGCTTCATGGGATACCAAGATAGAGTAATGCCAAATGATTTGCCCAAATTAGAGTGCCATAGTTTGGTGGCATTATGAGGAGTAGAGTTTCTATCTCGAACTCTCAGTCCAGCCTCATAGACGATCTTTGCTTTTCATCTCTTATTCAAATGAGACTACACTTGAACCAGAATCACTCTGGGTTAAAATATCCCCTGTAGTTTTCCTTTCATCCCAATTATACTGTGATACAATATAGGTATCAGCAAAATGGCTTTTGATTTACAGCAGGATGAGAGGGAAGATCCATAGGTTAAAAAAAAATAAAAAATCCATTTGTGTCAATTAAAGATATTTACACTGTGAAGCACATTATAAACATGTAATAATAGTGGAAAATGAAATTTTAGTACTCTTCTCCCTGTAGAAACTGATATTCAAATTTCTATTTATACAATGCCTTAACTTAAGATTTCCCCAGCTTTTGCTTTCTCTGTAGCCTGCCAGTGAACACATGTTTTTCCCTAAGTATGGTGTAATCAGAAATTAATATCACAAGGTAGGGGACATGCAGGATTAAATTGCATGACTTCAGCTTGTCTGATGTGGCTTCTATTTGCTTCAACTGTTGCTGAGATCTCTGTGTTTTACCCCCTGGGAAAAAATGGCCTGGAAACAACCCCAAATAGTTCAGAGAGTCCAGAGGGCTGAAATATTTTCAACCAATTTCTGTCACCTTTACTGTTTTCATACCATCCACCTGCATGTATAGAAGTTATACTTTGCTTTTAGTCTTTCTCTGTATACATTCGCCTTCAATACCTAAATCACTTCCTTTTTAATGCTACATTATTTAACTTTTTCCCTCCACTTGAGTGAACATATGCTTTACTCTCTCTTCCCAGCTCCTGTATTTTTATTCATTTTATGGACTGTGGTAAGATTTAGGGTCATATAAAATGTCTGGTTAGTTAATCTCTAACCCAGGTAGCTAAGATAAAGTCAAGGTGTTCTCCTGTCAGTCTTTCATTGCCCTTCTGATGCTAGATTTTCAGAGGACTCTGCATTTCAGATTCTCTGGGCTGAATTTGTTGGTTCTCATGTGCAAAGTAATGCAGAGGCTTTCAGAAGATCTTCAACCAGATGTTAAAAGCATCACTTGACCTGCTGAAGTGAACTGTACAAGCCTTGGATTCTCTAATTGCTAAAATTCTCATTGCTAATCCTGCTTTATCTGGGGCAATGGACAGCACAGAAGGTGGACAACTCGTGATTATTAGAAGACTGAGGATGGGCTTATCTTCTATAACAAAAGCTGGCCCCTGCTGAGTGGTCAAATCCATTTTTAGAACTAATAATAATAAAAATAATGCCAGTTTGGCAGCCCAGCATTGCACCAATTAATTCATGTTGACTTCCCTGAATTACTTGTGTCCAATCAAAATTTAAAAGCTAAAACGTCAATATTTAATTTCAGCAGTCTCAGCTGAAAGGGCATTTTCTGCAACTTTTACATGAAATGTAATCCAAAACCTTTTGTCCAGATTGAGTAAGCACCAAACAAAAAAACCCAAAACAAACCCCTCAGCTATTCTTATGAATCCACTACTGGACAGAGCTTTTGGATTTGGAACCCCCACAGTGGTGACCCAAGAAGAAGCTGGAGTAGGTGAGGTGCTGTGTGCCAGCCATGGAGTGGTTTAACAGAGGTTTCAGGTGTGCTTGAAGGTTCTCCTCTGCAATCAAAGCCCAAGGAAATATTCCGGTGATTCAAAGCAATTGGAGACTTCTCCATAGCTGCTGGAATTCCTAAACATGTAGTTATGGCCATCTTCCATCCCCGTCATAGGACTCAGCCAGTGTAAGAGGGCAGTTAACTGGGAAACAACAAAAAAATAATCTGGCTCAGGTTTGCTTCGGAGAAGAGCTCTTGAAAGTAGATGCTTATAGGAAATTAATCTGAACCATCCTCATTTCTTGGACCTATAAATCTGGGCCATAAATTTTTCAAGAACAGGTTTCTTTATAAGATCTCCAGGCCTTATTACTTCTCAGTGGGATAGAAATTGTGTGAAAAAAAAAAAAAAAAAAAAAAAGCCAAAACCCCAAACCCAACAACCTGCTTTGTTTAGGTATTTTGGCACTCTGCCATCTTGTTTTAGAATATATAATGGGTAGAATTGAATGGAATTTTTCTGATCTGCAGTGCATTCTGAGTCCCTTTTATGTCTTGGGCAGTGGCTTGGGGAAGCGGTGTTTGCTTCTGAACAGTTTTCACACCCCCATGCTGCTTTTCTTTCTGCAGAGGTTGCGGAGCACACATTCCTAGGTGGAATCTGGCTAAATGGACAATTGCAGTGCTTCCAAATGCTCCTGCCATTCAGCAAGAGAGAAGTCTCTACTGATTAGGATCAGACTGGTCCATGACAAAGTTGAGGAGTGGCCTCTGTCAGGAACACATCAGTCTGTGCAATGGCAAAGCTTTCAGCCCAGATAGAGGGGAAAGCGTACCAAGGCAAGAGGAAGGAGTAAAAAGGGTGTTCTGCTCCTCTTTAGACAAGACCACACCCCACTCTCTTCTGCAGACTGCTTGGCTACTGCAGTCCATCTCACTCTGTGCCATTGCCAGGTCTCTGCTCCCCCATCTGCAGGGAGTGACAGGTCAGTGATTTGCTGTTCCTGCAGTTTTAGGATCCTATGTATTCTTGGGTGCACGTTGCCTAATACTCAGAACTAAGTAACTTGTTGGCACAATGGCATCTCTTGTGCTGTTCCTTCACCTGCCAACTTTCCCCTAGCACAGGCAAATTCTCTCTCTCCTTCCACTAATGCACAAAACAAGACTTTTAGAAGCTGCCAAGAGTCCCCTATAGGACTGAAGGACTTGGATGTCACACGACCTCCTCTCTGGCTGCCCGAGACCAACAGTAACCTTACTGTATTTCCCCACCTTGATGAAAGGCAGCTCACAAGATTAAAATAACAGGCTGCAAAAGCAAATGAGGTATTATACCACATTAATCCTCTGACACAGCATTCATCCAAGTGCCACAATGGCTGCGATACTCCTGTACAGGCATGTGATTCATTCACCATTATTTGCCATAATTATCTTGCCCAGAATTAGAAAGGATTAAATGAAACTTGGTGGTCCATGCACTTAAGAGAACAATGGAAAAGAATTTTAAAATAAGTGCTCCTAATCACCTTTGTTAAGCATTTTCCCATAATCTGTTTTTTTAACGGGAATTTATTGCAGTATGTGTTTGTTAGTATCCATTTGTCATCAAACATTAAACACGTCTTTGTGTTTCTTGTGATTTATCTTGATGTTTTGAAAGAATGGCCATGTGGTTAGTTGTATACTACAAATTATAATGGTTATAAAAATTGTAAATTACCTCCCTCTGTGATGTACTTTTCTCTTATATGGAATTAATGGAGATTGGTCATAATGGAGACATTTAGACCAAACCCTGATCACCATTGGTTATGATGTAAATCTGGAGTGGTCTCACTGAACTGATGAATTTAAGCTGGTCTAGTTCTGGTTAGCTAAAAATAATAATAATAATAATAATAATAATAATAATAATAATAAAAGAGATTTGAGCTGTGTGTTCCTTTACTGATTAACATTTAAAAAATATTTTTTTCTACCAGAAATTACATTTAGAAAGAAAGAGGATTTGAGATGGCTATGGCATATTTGTTTAAGAACTGGATAGATCAGAGGATTTGAAGGAAATAATTCTCAAGTCTATATTTCCAGTGACTATGACAATAATAAAAGCAAAATAGATGTTCAAATATGGAGATTAAAAATATGTCAGGACCAAATTTCTCATTTCACTTACACGTTTTGTATTAGAGATACAAGGTACTGAAGTACAGATCTGAGGTGGTTTGGGGGTCTGTAGTCAAGGACTACTAATCTTGACTGTTGTAGAACACCAAATATATTGACAATTAACAATTGAATATCTGACAATTAAATATCTTTCCCCCTCTGTATTGTTATATACCTGCGTAAAATGAAGAAAAAATAACTAACTGAGCAGGAATAAGTACAGCAAACGCTGTGTATTATGTGCTTTCTAAACTGTGCACTGCTGATTTGGTGACGTATTTTAAAAACTTACTCTGAGTTACTTATCATCATCCTGCCAGCCCTGTGCATCAACACTCCTCCAGAAAGTCTTGCTTTTCTTAAGGATGCTACTCATAAGTCAAGCAAGGCATCAGAATCTGGCCCTAAATCAGCTGTATTAGGGAGCTGATTCCGTGTTTTTGAATGCAGATGAAGGTAATCTGGGCCTCTCTTAACTCTGCAAACCAGCAGAGCCTGGTCTGGCGCTGGTGCTGCAGACGGACAGCCAGGAGGAATGAAAGAGCCTGGAGGGGGTGAGAGGTTTGTGAACTTACTCTTCCTGCAGAAAGCTGGCAGAGCTGCACTGCCTCGAGAAACTGGAGTTACAAAGCCTTGCATGGAGAAATCAAAGATTTTTTAAAAAAATAATTCTATTTCTGAATTAATTAAAATACTGTTAGGATTGATTGTACTGCCTGCATTAGGATAATAAGCTAAGATGAACTTGGGTATCGTTGGGATCCCTCAGGTGCTTCAGCAACATAGATGTTGCAGGGTTGATATGATAATTAATATGCCTTTTATTTCTCAGTTCTGGCATCTCTGCACTGTTTTATGAATCAGACCTTATCGATTAAGTAAAAGAAGACTTAGAAGAGGAGCAAAGAAGCCCTGTAAATTCGGAAGCCAGGCATAATTAGTTTGCACAGGTTTTGTTGTTAGAGTTTCAGGTATCAAATCAATAGAGTAACATTAATAATTAAGGACTTGGATAAATATACCAAGTCCTAGATTAGAGCTTTGAGCTTTAAAATGCTCACATAAAAGGTTTTCCTTAGGCTCTAAATGTTCTAAAGTGCTATAATGTGACTTTTTCAGCTACAGATACTGTTAAGAAATACCAGGCTACTGTACCAGGGAGAGATTTGGATATCTCCAGGTTGGAGAGTACCTACTGCATATGCAGGGAAATTGCTGGCACCACTTTTGCAAGGTTTGCCTTTCCTTAGCTGCAACATGGGAAAAACAACAACAACAACAACAACAACAAACTTAGGAAACAAATAATAACAGAACAACAAAAATGCTAGGAATGTTCTTAATTCAGAAAACAATTGCCAGGTTGGGGTTTTTTTGGTACTTTATCCACGTGACAATACCCTGAACGTGCCAGGGCATCAGAAAGCCTCATGGATTCCAAAGGATGCACAAGGGACAAGGATTAGCCTGGTACTTCTGGCACCCCCCAGCTCAGCAGTCCCTCGGTGAGTGGCATCCTCAGCCTGCTGGGAGCGGGGCAGGGCCAGCTCCTCCCTCTGCCTCATTCCCAGTGAAGCCAGGAGAACTCTTTGCTTTGCTGGGTTTCCTTTTTGTGTGCCATCTGAAGGTACAAAAACAATAATCCAAAAATGTACTACTTTTCTGTCGTGACAGTCTCTAAGTCAGAAATAATGTTAATGCTTCCTCGCTGAGTGGTTTACTTTTCACCATATTACTTTTTAACAGATAATCTAAACCAGATGTTTCAGTTTTGGTGTAATTAAGTGGCTTTTTGGGTAAGCTGGCTCACTTCAAATTATCAAAACATATGTATCTCTTATTCCTTTTGAGTCCCTTCTGTTAAGACTTTCATTTGGAAGCACATCCAAACCACTTTTGAGTTACTTATTTTAATCATTATTTAATTTAGCATACTGACATAAACTACCCAAAAAGCCACGCTGTAGAGAGTCTGATAATACACCCACTGACATCACTGGAACATTTTCCATCGACATCATTTGTACAAAGAGTGCAGAGAATTTTCTGTATGGCTTGCTTGGAAGGAAGATAATATTTCTAATTGCTTTAATAGTCACTAAGTAAATAGGAAGGAGGTGAGCAGGGTGAGCACAGGGGGTGTGTGATAATATGATGATCCACACAGCTGTACTGACACGGTGATCTGTGTGGATGAGAAAGAAAATGGAGAGAATTCCTTCTGGACACACAGGGGATTAATTTAGGCCAGACTGTGGCATCTGCTGGAGGAAATGGAAAGGTCTGTGTGGCCCTGTCCGTATTGATGCAAAGTCAGGCAAATTTTGTCTGACTGTGCAAAGACAGTCAGATATCTGACTGTGCATTGAAGCAGCCAGTGAGGATTTATGTGTTTCCCCTCTGCCTGATGAGCAGCCTGTGCAGCTGCCAAGGACCACTGCTGTGCACCCGGAGTTAGACCTGTGCTGCTTCATGTGGGAGAGCGGAGCCAAAATACAACCCAGGCCCCAAGCTGCTGGTTTTCCTGCTAAATACCTCATAACTGACTTAAAAATGTAGTGAGGGTAGTGTAGGAATCCATTTAAACAACTTTACAGAGGAGTCTGGAAGCGCTCCTAATTCAGGACTAAAAGGTGTGTGTGCCTTTCCTGTGTAGAGATGGGGTGGCAGTTTTTTAAATCTCTTGCCTAATATTTTGCAGCAGTTGGAGTACTGGTTCTCATTTCCCAGCAGAAACAGTCTATAATTTGTACAAAATAATTTTGCTTTCTTTGAAAGAGGAAGAGAGGTCATATTACTGAATTTGTTGTTCTGGCGTGATTCACTCTGGTTTTGTTTATTATGAAAATTGCAAGGAATTTATTTGTTTCTCCCTGTGTGCCTGTTTGAAAGGCGTCTGTTGCAGGCAGAGGCTTACTGAAGGAATTGTTTGGAGGTTTGCATCACTCCCAGTAGCTCTTGTTTCTCATTTGTGCTCCTTGGTGTGGTAGGCTAGGTTGAAGGGAGCCCCGAAGCACAACAGAGCTGTGCACCAAGACTGGGGCAGAACTTCCCAGCTCAGTCTGAAACAGGGCTGGGAAAGGTGTTCCAGAAGCTGGTTTCAACAGGGCTGTGGCCAGTGTGAGTGGTATATGTGACTAATTAGCCATGTGGTTTCATCAGATTATTGAGGAGACTTTACTAATTACTTGCGCTGTGATTAGAGATGGAAATTATGTTTCAATAGAAATTTTGTGTGATTGCAATCTCTTTAAAAGTTCATCAGAAACCAAGATATAAGTGCAGGACAGTGTCCTTGGCATTAAAGTTGTGTAAACCTGCAAAAACAACCCAACAGGAGTTGGCTGTGAGGATTTCACTGGTAGCAACCTCTCATTCTGTGATCACAAAAAAACTTTGCAGCCCCCAGATTAGGCTGGCATTCTCACTATGGGACAAATACCCTTTCTTCAATCTCAGTGGCTCATGGCCTTCCATCCTACGAGAAATGGTAGTAAAGCATTCCTTTCATTAAGTGGATAAAACAAAACTAGAGGGAGAGAAAAAATCTGAGCTCTAGGGAGGGTTTCAGCTCCTTGGTCTGTGTAAGGAATACACCCATGCATTTGTTTCTGCACAGCAAAATGTAGATATTGCAGTACAATGTGCGGGTACTCCTCTCAGTTCATCCATGCCTACATGGGGAGTTGGATGCAAATGCCGATTTACACGTTTTTGGTATTTTGTGGAAGCTGGGAGATGAGAAGCTGAGAAAAGGTTGGTGTGATCTGACCACCTTCTCTCTGTATTTTCACTGGTTCTTTTGAAACAAAAGTCCTTCACGCAGAAGAAATCTTTACTTGTTAGGAGCAGGATCTGAAAATCCTTCACCCAGGCCACCCAAGCTCAGGGTTTGGAGCAAAGCAAAACAAATACTTAAGAAAAGGCTGTGCACAGGCTGCAAAAGGATCGCAGAAAAACCCTGTCAGACTTCCAGGCTACATGACAAGTCCAGCAAAACAGTAGCTGTTATCTGCAGAGCTGGGGCAGCAGGAGATAGCAGCTGTGAATACTCGTGCAGGAATGGATTTCTTCATGTCAGAGTCTGGGGTTTATGTGCATCTTTATTTCTTGTCTGAATGTGGTAAAGTTGGAGCTAATAAAACATAATGGCTAGTTTAATTAAAACAATTTAGTAGAGACTCCAAGATGCCTTCTGATATAAAAGATACAATTTAAACAAAACATGAGAAGCTGGTCATTACTTACTATTTCAGCTTAAATTTAGAGGAGTCTGTGGATATTCAGGGGATCTAAGATCAGCAAGTACACACTGGAAATTTCCATTCCAAGCTTTTATTAATTACGTTTATACAATTTACTTTCATTATCCGTATTTTTGACATCAGATTCTTTCACTTATTTGTACTGTATATTTTTATTGTGGGTTGTTGGCACAGTAATTCCATATATTATCCGACTCTATAATTTTGGCTTGAATTAGCATTTTATATACTGTATTTTAATGGCAAAACTTAATCACAAATCCACAGTGGACAGAACTGGCACTCTCAGCTTGCTTCTATCTTCATCTCTGTACTTTGCATTAGGCACAGCGGCCAAATGCTCAATGGCACAGGATTGTAGCCTGTGTGAGAGGCTGTGGTGGGATTAAGAGACCTGGTTATTAGCCCCATTGCTGGCCTGTGGATCTGGGAGCTGCCAAACCCTACGAGCAGGAGAACAGCAGGAAAATGGTCACTGAGGATGCAGGGATGATATACCCTTTGGCTTGAACCTACCACACCTACCCTTGAAAGACGGGAGGGGAAAACAGTGCTGGGATTTGCTGTATGGGCCCTGTAATTCTGGAGACTTCTTTGTGCACGGAACAAAAAAGTGAAGAGAGAACAAAAAAATAAATTAGTCTTTTTCTTTCCCCCCACAACCCTGGGATGAGTACACACTCAATCCCATACAAATTTGATGTTTCTCCCAGTTTGGTTTTAAGCTGCTCTTATGGTGTTGGCTTTCATGGAGTTAGAGCTGACTGATGTTGGTGTAAAGGAAGGATTAGGTCTGTGATGGGTTAAACTTAAGGGTCCAAGGGACCTGCAGGAGTTACTGATGGGCAGCAGCCATGCAGACAGCCCTGCCTGACCATCCCTTATTCTGTCACAGCCATTTGGACTGGGCAAGGAACTCTGCTGTACGTGCTCACCCTTTGACTTCTTGGACAAGTCTTATTTCCTTCAGGCTTCTTAATTTGCAGTGATTAAGTTATCTCACATATTTTTGATCAAATAATTTTTGACAGACACAACTGTTTTGGAAAACCCCTCAGATTTTCCTTGTATCATTTGGTCTGAAGGAATCAGTATGGCTATTTGGGTAAGAAAAGGAGGATTGGAAGCTTTGTATTCCCTAAAGTATTTGAACAAGCAATATATTCTGGCTGAAATAGTGTGCTGCAACCTGTTTAGGATGATGTATTTACAATTAACCCCTAGTTGATAGCTCCTGATGCAAAGCAACCTTTTTTTCTTAACAGGACTCTGTATAGCTTCTTTATGGTTGGTTTTTTTTTTTTTTTTTTTTTTTTTTTTTTTTTTTTTTTTTTTTTTTTTTTTTTTTTTTAAAGTTTTCTTGTGGAACCAGAGTTGTTTGAATATTGGAAACAAGCTGCTGGCCCCTGATAACCCACCACCTCCCCGAATCTTACCAAAATAGTAAAACCAACTTTGGATGATTGTCTTGGCTGTACTCAGAATCCTCCCTGGAGCTTGTTGCTGCACTATCAATGTATCAGATGAATCGATGCTGTCGGTGCAATAATTTTAGGCAGAAGACAAAACCACTTCAAAGAGTATAATGACTTGAGAGTTTGTCAATAAGATGTCTTAATGTTTTTGACAACACCCATTTTGTTGACACAGTGGGTGAGGAAGCCTGACATCATTTATTGTGTCAAGTGAACAGATTTAGCTGCTGGTGAACCACATGGTAAATTACACTTTTCCCCCTTCCTGTTTGAGCTATCAATCCTGTTTTCCTTTTGGAAGCTGATGATTACTTTTTTTTCCCCCATCAACTAAAAGACAATGTCATTATTTCTCAGGGAAGAAAAGAAGTATAATTTCTGAATCCCTCTGGAAGGAGTCTCTGAAGTGCCATTAATTCATATTTATCAAAGAAGTTGAATAAGATATCCCACCCCA